>NC_090326.1:148183391-148493359 GCF_035084215.1 Heptranchias perlo | reverse complement strand
CATCTGTGTATGGAGAACAAGCCAACAACGACTTGAGTCTGGATGACTCTACGTCAGGTGAGGTTACATGTAGTGTGACATGAACTCAAGATCCCGGTTGAGGCCGTCCTCATGGGTGCGGAACTTGGCTATCAATTTCTGCTGACGATTTTGGGTTGTCGTGTGTCTCGAAGGCCACCTTGGAGAATGCTTACCCGAAGATCGGAGGCTGAATGTCCTTGACTGCTGAAGTGTTCCCCGACTGGGAGGGAACCCTCCTGTCTGGCGATTGTTGTGCGGTGTCCGTTCATCCGTTGTCACAGTGTCTGCATGGTCTCGCCAATGTACCATGCTCCGGGGCATCCTTTCCTGCGACGTATGAGGTAGACAACGTTGGCCGAGTCACAGGAGTATGAACCATGTACCTGGTGGGTGGTGTCCTCTTGTGTGATGGTGGTATCTGTGTCGATGATCTGGCATGTCTTGCAGAGGTTGCCGTGGCGGGGTTGTGTGGTGTCGTGGACGCTGTTCTCCTGAAAGCTGGGTAATTTGCTGCGATCGATGGTCTGTGAGGTTAGGTGGCTGTTTGAAGGCAAGTAGTGGAGGCGTGGGGATGGCCTTAGCGAGGTGTGCGTCGTCATCGATGACATGTTGAAGGCTGCGAAGTACATGGCGTAGTTTCTCCGCTCCGGGGAAGTACTGGACGACGAAGGGTACTCTGTTGGTTGTGTCCCGTGTTAGTCTTCTGAGGAGGTCCATGCGATTTTTCGCTGTGGCCCGTCGGAACTGTCGATCGACGAGTCGAGCGTCCTATCCCGTTCTTACGAGGGCATCTTTCAGCGTCTGTAGGTGTCCATCGCGTTCCTCCTTGTCTGAGCAGATCCTGTGTATTCGCAGGGCGTGTCCATAGGGGATGGCCTCTTTGACGTGGTTAGGGTGGAAGCTGGAGAAGTGGAGCATCGTGAGGTTGTCCGTGGGCTTGCGGTAGAGTGAGGTGCTGAGGTGCCCGTCTTTGATGGAGATTTGTGTGTCCAAGAATGAAACCGATTCTGAGGAGTAGTCCATGGTGAGTTTGATGGTGGGATGGAACTTGTTGATGTTATCGTGTAGTCTCTTCAGTGATTCTTCACCGTGGGTCCATAGGAAGAAAATGTTGTCGATGTATCTGGTGTATAGCGTTGGTTGGAGGTCCTGTGCAGTGAAGAAGTCGTGCTCGAACTTGTGCATGAAAATGTTGGCGTATTGGGGTGCGAATTCGGTCCCCATGGCAGTTCCGTGTGTTTGGGTAAAGAACTGGTTGTCGAAGGTGAAGACATTGTGATCCAGGATGAAGTGGATGAGTTGTAGGATGGCGTCTGGAGATTGGCTGTTGTTGGTGTTGAGTATTGAGGCTGTCGCAGCGATGCCGTCATCGTGGGGGATACTGGTGTAGAGTGCCGAGACGTCCATTGTGGTGAGGAGTGTTCCTGGTTCAACTGGTCCGTGGGTGCTGAGTTTTTGTAGGAAGTCTGTAGTGTCGCGATATAAGGGTTCACAAATTGACTCTTCCCCAGTGCTGCACTTAGTATCCTCATCCCAGTTGCTATGATGCTTCTCATGAGTACTCATTACTTTTTAATCCAATTTCTTACCGATTCCCACATTCTATCCTGGATTCTGATAGATTTCAGTTCAATTAATAGTCTTTCATGCGTGACTTTGACAAAGGCCTTCTGCAAGCCCAAAGAAGCTGCATCGTAGGGACTTTGACATACTTTTTTTTGTAATGTACTCTAGGATGTCAAAGAATGCATTGCCTGTTCCTGTGTTTCATTAGGTACTTCTCCAACTTACTCAGTATAATTTCTATTATTTTACTAGGTATTGTTAAGTGTTAAGAGCCTGTAGCTATCTGGGCTCAATTTATCCCCCTTTTTAAGCACTTTCTTCCAGACTTGTGGACCCTCTTCAGCATCCAATGAATCTTTCATTACTGTAGCTAATGCACAACTAATTTTCTCTCTGGTCTCCTCAATCTGGCAAATGAAAAATAGGATATTTAAGTGTTTCTAATTGTTCTATTACCTTAGATTTAGTTCATATTGGACTGAATTCATACTCTCTGTAAATACCCTTGGAGAGAGATAAAACAGCAGTACTGTGCACCAATTTCCCACTTTTGGGCAGTTCTGTACATTTGGAGGGTCACATCACTTTTGCTATATTCAGTCAGTTTAACTATCATTTCACATTTATAATATAATCCTGATCCTCCCTAATTCTATAGGCAGAGAAATTCACCATAGCGATGGGACAAGAGCATTCACCTCTTCAGACTTTTGGAGAATTAATCTGTCTCACCATACAACTCATTGCAGCACAAATAGCACCTTGAAGGGTGTAATAATTTCATTACCTCATGATCTGGCACGTTATTTGTTTCAGGAAGTCTTGATAGATTCCTGGGTGATACCCTTTTTGCTCATAGTTACTTCTGCAACAAAACTAGTTTTACTTTCCATCTACCATTCGGCTTTCAATGCCAAGGATCTGCAATGCAGAAGGTGGGTATTGTTCCTCCAGTTATGAAGCTGGAATAGGAGCATTCCAGCTTCATAACTATCTCTTATAATAGGTTTTAGTTTGGGGACCTTAGAATCCATTCCTGTGCACTTTTAGAATCTATCAATAGATGAATATGCCGAAGATGTTGCTGTTGAAGACTTTTCCACATATTAAGATCTCATCCACATGGTGCAATCATTCTCGACTAATGTATTGGAGTTTAAGTCCATCACAGGGATGACCAATGACCCAAATCTTTAACTTTTATGACTCCCAGTGGACATCCTCTTTGAGCTACCGTGGACTAACTTACCAAGCTCCCCCTGTACGCTTCATGATGTATCCCAGTCTTGCGGTACCAGACACTACTGCCGAAGCAGTTTGCCTTGATACAAATGCTCTGGAAAATAGCAGTGTGTAATTGGCAGTGAAATCAGGATACATTCATAAAATTATGGATTCCCTCATTGGAGTAGTGTGAACAGTGATTGGCAAAAAACACCTTTAATTAATGTTTGTCTCCCAAGTGATTTTATTTTGCGGACAGAAAGGTTTGCGACCCTTGATATTTCCTCCCCTCCTGCTGAATGAGATTCTGTCATGGTTCAGTAAAATATGTTTCGCAGTATGATGCTATTGGGAGGAATCTTCTATTGCTTTCTTCTGTGCATATATGAACCCTAATGAACACTCTTTTATTGCTGCTTCTGTTCTATGTACTTTAGTCATAACTTACAAATGCCAGATGAAAAATATTCTTCTTGAAGTTCGGGATGCTTCCCACCGGTGGTTGAGTTATTTGAAGGCTTGTGTACACAATGTACTTGTAGTTTGCACTGCTAAAAGTTCCTGGTTTTCTCAAGAAAAATATGAAAAAGAAAATGGCAAGATAGAAAAAAAGACTTGCATTTATATAGCACCTTTCACAACCCCTGGATGTCCTGAAGTGCTTTACTGCCAATGAAGTATTTTTGAAGTGTAGTCTCTGTTATAATGTATAAAATACATGAGAATGTGTGTGTGTATATATATGTATGTGCGTAATTAAGTTCTAAGTGTCATTTGAACATGGAATTATTCCTGCGTATCTGGTAGCATCAGTGTGCTGGATTTGTGTTAGAGATATTTTGGAATTTGGTAATGAAATTCTGGGCATTGCCTCTCATTTTTTTTCCTATCGTATTTTTTCAGTTGGGCAGGAGCCAGCTCAGTTATCGGTATCTGAAGAACGTCATCTTGCCATTTTAACTGAACTACCATTTGTTGTTCCATTTGAAGAAAGAGTAAAGGTAAATAGTATTCTGCTTTAAACTACATCCTAGAAACTACTGTTTGCAATGTTAGTGTCTGACTGCCTTATGCATTCATACAAGTTTTCTGTCTGCTGTTTTAATGGACAGGGTACTTGTTATTTGAAATCGGTTAATGTCTCCATAAAGTGTCTCCTGCTAACCTTGCAAAAAAAAAAGTAATTTTTAGGCCTTTTTTTAGTTTAAAAAGCAGTGCACGTTAGAATTTCTACTGTTATGAAAAGTTCACTCCAAATTCTCAATTTACTTGGTTCCACCTCAAATTTTGCTCTTTGTTAGATTATTCTGATAATTACTCCCACAGAGTAAATTTTTTTTGTTCCCAGTAACCACCAGGGTCAAATTCATGTGATGTCTGTGCTCATCCTAATTCTGGTTGCTTAAAGCCCATTGCACATATTTTATTTTTACAGATTGCATGTTACTCACAGTGGGAATAATTGAGCCACATACATGAAGGCACCTGTGTTTGTCTGGAATATACAAGTTAATCTCTGACTTATTCACTGATGTAGCTGGTTTACATGTCACCTATGTTATTATAAAAATAAAACCACAGTAGAATTTCACAACATTCATTGAATATGTGAAGTTAGAACACTTGACATCAAAACCTAACACTATGTGGCTATTGCCCAATTAACCCCTGACATCACAAATTATGTTCCCAAGTGATTCCATGTATATCCAGACTCTGCATGTATATCCTGTAGATCTGTATGGAATTCGGCATGCATGAGAAAAAGACCAAGTACTCAGAAGCAGTATTCCATGATTGTTCTAACAACATCAAAGATTATAACTCACAGAAAAGTGAAAAATTATGTGGCTAATATTCATTAATACTCCTTTAAATGAAGGTGTTTCATTGTCATGGGTAATTTCATTAATGTAACATTTATTGTGGTATTGTCTACTTTTTGCTGACAGAACTAGTCACTGCACTTCAAAAAAATAACTTCAGTTTAATCTGAGGTGCTATAGTGTGAGTATTCATCACCCAGATAAAGTAGGATCCTGGATATGCTGCGACGTATAAAAGTTTTGTAATTGTAATTTGGGCACAAGTGTAGGAAAATTAGATGACCAACTAAATAGATTAATCACTGCTATTTACATGCCAATTGAACTAATAAAATGAATATATCAAAATTGGTGTCTATTTGGCAGTGTTTTTTTTTTGTCAGTTTGCCTTCATTTTACCTACAGTGATTTCTTTTTAAGATCTTCCAAAGATTGATCTTTGCCGACAAACAGGAAGTGCAAGGGGAGGGACCATTTTTGGATGGGATTAATGTCACAATTCGACGCAATTATATTTATGAAGATGCATATGACAAGCTGTCACCAGAAAACGGTAGGTGAGGTGGAGAGTGGCACCATTTTCATTTGCTTTTGAATAAAATATATTCAATGATATGTTTATGTAACTAAGATAATTTTCTTGTCAGTTGAACACCCCATGGTTAAGAAACGATTTCCCTCTGTCGTCTTCATTAAATACAAAAATGCCGAGAATGGTCAGGGGATTTAAGATTGTCAACAACACACCTTTTGTTGCAAGGTGTTATAAACACATTTTATATTACTTTAGTTTTAAAAATACTGGTAATTACTATTTTTAGGTACTGTGCAAGTTAGGTTCAGAGCAGTGCTTCCTGTGCAATGCTTCAAGTTATAACCTCAGAAGAACAGTTCAGACTGCACCACTGACATCTCAATTCTCTGCATCAGCCTCTCTTAAACTGCCAAATCATGGGTTGCTTTGTTTGTTGGACTTGCATTTATTGGAAACTGGTTTGGGACTGACCTAGCTCATTTCACACTCTTGTAATGCATGAATATGACCTTGCTATTCACTACAAGACTAAGATTTTTAAATTCATTTATTTAACTTACGGTGTGCAAAATTTAAACTTCTATTAATTTTTAAAAATTCATTCATGGGATGTGAGCGTTGCTGCATTTATTGCCCATCCCTAATTGCTTTTGATGTACATGCAAGCTGCAAAATTATTGTGGATCATACAGATGAGATTATTTGTATGCTGAACAGTAAAATTATTTTATTCTTTTACTGTGTATTAACAAAAAATAATTTTAATATGATTCAAGATTAATAGATCTGATCAGCCAGAAAATAAAACTGCTTCCATTAATCAGCGCTTCTTATAAACATGTTTTTGGAAACTGTCTCTGAACAGCAGGTTTCTTACTTAATAATGTTATTAAACTGTTTCACACTTTCTTCCCTCATGGAGCCAAATGGTCTGCCTGTGATAAATTTGCTTTAGAGCCTGTGAGTGATGGTTTTTGTCTAATGATGTGGCAAAGTTATTTTTAGCCCAATCGACTCATGTAGAAATCACTTATTACAGTTTGCCACCTGTACTGCTGCTAAACACAGTTTATGAAAAACTTATTTGAAAATTTATATTAATTAAAGATATGCAAAAAATGTGTTTTGCACAAAATAGCTCCAATCAGCCAGATATTTCTGGTCAGTGTGATAACTACTTCATCAAGTGCAGAAGTGCCTCACTGATCATTCATTTTTAATATAAGAATAAACAAAGTAGGATATATAAAATAATAACAAAGTAGAACATACAAAAAAAAATACAAAGTAAGATTGTTCAAAATTTATATTATCTGTAGTAATATCTTATCACTGCAATACAGATAGAATCAACATTACGGTGCACCAACAGCCATTTTGGGGCATTTTCTTATTGTTTAATGCATGTTTGAAAAAAATAAAAGCAGTAGATTAATAAGCCTAGAAGAATGAATGATTTGTTATGGTGCTCTGATACATTCAAAGGTTTCAGTCTTGCAGTCAAAACCTGATAAATTTGGCACCATAGCAGTCCTTGACAGAAAATGTTTTAGACTTCTGTGTGATAGAGTGTAGGTAAAAAACATTTCTAGAAATGGAAACAGTCCCTTTTCTGTCATGGAGATTGCTGTGATTTTGTTTATTTAGACACTTTTCACAATTTGGCTCCTGGACTATTTTTGGTGATCTCACAAGTTGTGCGGGTGCTTGATTCAGCCTTAAATTTTACCCCCCTCCATTATGTAGAATATTGCTAGAGTCTTCATCTGCAGGTGCCTCCGCGGCCTCTCTTCCTCTGCTATTTCCTGGAACCCTACGTGTAAGCGCTTACCCTCCACTATTCCAACTCTGGCTGACTTTGCATCCTTCCCTCTCTCCAATGCACCTTCAGTTGCATACCCAGCAGCTGTCTTGGCCCAACATTCTGGAACTCTTCTCCCTCAGGTCCCCTGCCTTGCCACCTCTCTCCATTCTTTCAAAACTTACCTCTTTGATCATGCCTTCGGTCACCTCCCCTAATTCTTCTCCAATCATTGCTTTGTGAATGGCTCCACCTCTCTGGAGTGCTTTCATATCTTTATTCAGTTAAAGGCACTAAATAAATCTAAGTTCTTGTACTTGTGAAGTACGCTTAGTTCATCGGCTCCTATTGCTCCTACCATTACTGCAACAATTAGCGACAGGCGTAAACTTCACCCTTGTGTTATATGGTTGAAAATGCTCTCTAGAAACAATGCAAATTTCGACGGACAGAATGTGTAATTGTACTGCGGGGAATTTTTCATAGTGTGCAAATTTCACATGACCACCATTGTGTTTGACTAAAATTCTGGTGACAATATTGTACGACTGTATACAACCAAACTCATTTAGTATATTTATAGATATCGAGCTTATTCAGAAAGTGTATTTTTGTACAAATGCCAATGACCTGTTTAAAGTTGAAAATGAACTGATTGTCTCATAGCTCTTTTTTAACAAAGTTTAAGAAGAATTCAATCCTGCGAACTGTGTTTGACATTGGAATTTCAAAATTGAGCATCTATAACTGGTGCAAGACTCTTCCAGGTGATCTCGTACCACAAGAAAAATGCTAAATCAACAGTAGTAGTGCTTGTGTTGATGTTTGGGGAAACTGCGTTCTATTAATACAAGTTAATGGGGAGCTTAAAATGAGTGCATTTCATCATTCACCATTGCAATCTGCTGTTTTGACTTATCAAATGTTTGGAGAAATACAGCTTGTAACATTATTGTTTTTCAACCCAAAGTCTATTAATATTCCTTCTTAATTAATGGTGGCTATCATGAGGCAAATGATTTGTGACAAGTGATTTTTTTTTTATTGCTCGGATTCATTCAGAAAGCAGCATTTTCATAGCCTTTGGGACCTTTTATGCAAAATTGTACTCTGACAGCAAATCAAACTCTCTGTATTAAGTAGAAATTCATAGGGTTTGTAGAGGAAATTGTGCCGCAAAAAAAAATCACTTGCCGTAAGCCTAAATGAAACCTGTTATCCAAAATAGTGTGATTTAAAAAAAAAAAATTCTGCCCCACTGACCAATTTAAAAAATAAAATCAAGAGCAAGAAAAGATCCTTCAACCCATCCAGATTGCCCCATCCGGAGCCAATGTATGATCTATCACAGACTTACCTCCCGCATCACTCCGTGATCCTTGCTTCAGGAACACTAATTACTGATTACAGGACAGAATTTTTTTAACAAATGACTTTGAATGCGAAGCCTCGCCCATTTTACGAAGAACCTGCTACATCTAAGTCAGGCTTTCCCAGCAAGGAGAAGACTCTGCCACCCTCAATGTTTCAAGCTGAATTTGCCCAGAAAAATAATTTGATAATTGGCACTTGACGGAGGATTGTATTGTGTTAATTAAATTTTATTCAACTTCTTTAAAACCAGTTAATAAAATCAAAACTAAGTGATTTGTTTTGAAAGGGCCTTTCACAAACTTCTTTCACAGATAATAGCTGATTTCTGAGGGACTTTATTCTGAATTAAATGAGACAAACTAAACATTTACTCATTACTTTAGCAGAAGAGTATGTGTTACATTGTAAAACAACAATTAAGAGCAATACTTGCTTAAAAATATCCTTTTTGCCCTATTTTCCAGAATCTGACCTGAGAAAAAGAATACGTGTTCACTTATTAAATGCACATGGTTTAGATGAAGCTGGAATTGATGGTGGAGGAATATTCAGAGAGTTTCTTAATGAACTGCTCAAGACAGGGTTTAACCCAAACCAGGGATTTTTCAAAACAACAAACGAAGGGCTTCTGTATCCGAATCCTGCAGCAAAAATGCTGGTTGGAGATCACTTCACCAGACATTACTACTTTCTAGGAAGAATGTTGGGAAAGGTGAGAATTGAATTCTTTAAATATCAAATGTGCCTTGACAAAATGAATGTTATCTTGGGAAACAGCTGGAAGGAGGTAATCAAACCTCTTTATTCAAACTAGCTTTAAGAAACAATGTATGCTTGCCACAAATTGTTAGCCTTGGAATCCATGCATTTTGCAGGATTGTCTTTAAAAAGCACACATTGTAGAGAAATTGCAATGTTAAAAGCTGAATCTCTGCCAATATTTTGCTTTTGCAAAACCATGGCAGAAAATTACAGAGTGTTCAAGTATATGTTTTTGAACAGGATTGACGGCTCTTAATTCAGCCTTTTCTTCTTTTCAGTTAATCACTTAAACTACCAATCCCATATAACATAAAACCCCGCTTCCTCAATTAGAAAATAGAGATGAAGCTCACATTGACTCGGAGACTTCATTATATGAATAGTTGAGCCGTACAGACTGGAAAGCCCCCAGGTTTGATCCCTCTCTGAGTCAACGTGCGCTCCATCTCTAATTTCTAATTGAGGAAGCAGGGTGTTATATTATAGAATTGGTAAGTTTAAGTGATATAACTGAAAAGAAGAAAAAGCTGAATTAAAGGAGCCATCAATCCTGTTCAAAAACATATACTTCAACACTCCGTAATTTACTGCCATGGTTTTGCAAAAACAAAATATTGGCAGAAATTCAGCTTTTAACATTGCAATTTCTCTACAAAGTGTGCTGTTAGCTCATCTCAGTTATGGCAGCAATAATGGCACCACAGTTGGCTTTAAAGTCCCTGGGTTCACGTCTTGATCTCTGTACAGTGACCTATGCTGGAGGTTGGGTGAAGATAAGACAGGTTTAGTTGTGATGCACCCCATGCTAAATAGTCTGCTGACACTCCAGGTTCTCCATTGAGTAATGGACACTTGAGCAGAGGGTGCCAAACACTTGTGAACCTGTACTATAGCAAAGAGTCAAAAGAGGGGAGGGTAGAAATTTAGCAGGATAAAGAAAACCTAAATGTAATGTATGATTTCAATTTGATCCTCACAAAGGGTTTCCTTTTTTTAATCCATAGGATTTTCTGTAATCTTGTGGAGAAAATAGAAACCGTTTGGTTTCTTAATCAGGTTGTATGGGCATCACCGACTGTGTCAAGTTGCCATTGGAAATAAAGACTCTTTATCCTGTTCTCAGTGGGATGGATATCCATCTTTTATTGTGCTGTATTTTTCACGAATGCAATTTTTTCCCAATATTATTCCCTTAAAGAAAAATTTAATATTTTACTTGCTACCCACTGATTCTCAAATCATATTTTGAAGTCTACAAGGGAATTGTTTCCAGGTTTTTCAGTTACCAATTCATAAATCAGTGGGATTTGATTAGCATGTTTGAGTGTTGTATTTGATGACTCTACACATATACCTCTATTAATTTGCTATGCTAATTAATGCAGTACAGTGTGATGACACTTAATGTTTGGTCAGTTGTTCTACTGGAATAATTTTCCTTCCCTGCTTTATTTTACAATATACCCTTCTTTGTTGTATGATACTTGCTATTTGGACACAATACATTACTTGTATGTTTGTCAGCATTAAATGTCATTTGCCATTCAGCTGCTAATTTGCTTAGTGTTTTCCAAAGACTTCATTAGTTTTGGCAGAGTAATTCTAGATGCGGGTCTAGGATCTGAATCATAGGGTATCACTGGGTAGAATGCATTGGGAGGTGGAGGACAATAAATAAAGCAGAAGTGTGGTTCACCCATCGTCATTATAAGGCTCGTCATTTTTCTGTTTAAATTGATCTTCATGTAAAATATTTTTTGTGTTGAGACATGATGACCTGGATTTTAATGTAGTTTCTGTAATCCTTGGATTTTTAATTCTAGTTCCTTTGTTGAAAATTACTGAGGAATAGACCAAGTGCAAAATGTATACGTATCTGTGAATAGAATGGAATGATTTTGGATTATAGGTCAAGAAGTCTTAAAGGGACAGTGTCCTTTTAATTTCCACTGTTGGGTAACTGGTTACTGTTGAAATTTATTTTTTAAAAGGGAGCTTTGCACCAAGAAATTGTCTCTTTGGTTTTTCAGGGACTAGAGATCCCACCAGTGCTGTGGCTTAGGGCTGATGCCAGCAGCATTTTTGTGACTTCCCATGCATAGCTTTTTTTACGTAAGTTGTGCAACTGGATCTCTTCACTTAATCTCCCTAACATACAAAAACAACAGCAGCTTGCATTTATATAGTGCCTTTAATGGAGAAAAAAAAACTGTTTCGAGGTGTTTCACAGAGAAATCGACCACCGAGAAGATTAGGAACGGTGACCAAAAGCTTGGTCAAAAGAGGTGGGTTTTAAGGAGGGTCTTAATGGAGGAGATGGAGAGGCAGAGGGTTTAGGGAAAGAATTCCAGAGCATGGGGTATAGACGGGTGAAGGCATGACCGCCAATGGTGGAATGAAGGGAGGGAGAATACACAAAAAGCCATTCAGAGGAACAGAGTTCTGGTGGGAAGGGGTAGATTTGTAGGATATTGCAGAGCTAGGAAGGTGTGAGGCCATGAAGGGATTTGAACACATGGAGAAGAATTTGAAACTGGAGATTGGAAGCATTAGGTGACCAGGAGCCAATGCAGATCAGCAAGAACAGAGCTGATGGATAAGCGGAACGGTGTGGGATCAGATATGGGCAGCAGAGTTTTGGATGAGCTGAAGTTTAGAGTGTGGAGGATGGATGGTCAAAAGCATTGAATAGTCAATTGTGGTGGTGTCGAGGCTATGGATGAGGGTTACTGAGGCAGGGTCAGGGCAGGAGGTGGTCTTTGGGATCGGAAGGTCTGCTCAGGGTTTTAATAGGACACCAAGATTGCGAACAGTCTGGTTCAGCCTGAGACAATGAACTGAGATTCAAGACGGGGGAAAAAAAATCTAAGTAATAGGCTTGGGTCTGCAGCGGCAACCAAATTGCTCACGCAAATGGACACCTATACTTCTCTGGCCGAGGTATTGATTAGCCAAGACTCTGCAATAGCATTGCACTGGTGATGACCCAAATCCCAAGATAGTCTGTAAATTCAAGTTGCAACCATAGCCTATTTCTCTGACACTAGTGACCGAAATATCCCAAAGGAAATCGGCACATATTTTCAAGATAAGGGATGATAAAATCCCTTCTAGTCCAAATGACATATTTTTTAAAATTGTGACCCATGTAGGTAACATTCTATTTTTTTTTATTTTGTGAGATAATCTATACGTGGTGCTTGAGGTTGGATGATCTGTTCATAAACAAGGAGAGGGGAATCTCATTTTTCCTTCATATTATCCAGCCAGGTGACTGGAGAAGCGAGCACCAGTTAATACTCACCTCAGTACCTAATGAGGTTAGACAGTGATAGTGACAGAACTAGAGTGTAACCTCTTTTAAACAGACATGGTAAATTTCCTATCTCTAAGTGAAGTTATGTAGAAACTGATTTAACATCATTGGTTTAATTCAAGGACTCAGAACTTAAGAGCAAGTTTTTACTCTCTCACAGTTTGCAAAAAAAAGGTTTGCATGGAAGCAACAGTGATCATTATAATAAATGCTTTGTAGTCTCAGCAATAATGGCTTGCACAACTTTTCAGCTTAAAGATAGCAACTCCAGCCAGGCCTTCTGCCACAGTTGTACATATGTATTGTTCCTTATGTACAAGTTCCTCCTTCTCAACAAGCCTCAGACTAAGATTGTTGGCAATGAATTAGCTTCCATCGGTGGTAAATACCACGATGAAGACTTATAGTCCTAGAAAGAAAAGTTTTACATGAAGCTGAGCATATACACTTGTTTTCGGAAAAGACTTATTATTTTTGTAAACTATTTACTGATTTGTAATATTTGAAGGTATCCAATGTAGTATTCAGACATTTCAATGCAAATGTGCTTGTGTTTTACAAGTTGGAAAAAAATGTGATGCAGAATGGGTTTAGTCAGTAATACATGAATTACTTCCAAGTATTTACCCATCCAGATTACTTTAAATCTATGACAGACAGCAAGTTGCAAAGTCGTCTATAACGGAACTAATTATATTTTGATTACAAATGAAAACAGGATGTAGATAATAAATACTGAATGTTCAAAGTCTATGAACAAAAAATGCCTTTTAGGAGGATATTGATTGCTATCTATATTTATTGGGGCATAATGAATTCAAATATTCTTTAATGCATGTGTAGTGATTGTTTAGTGTGATTCAGTGCACTAAGGTCTTTATAGCCATCTTAACAGAAGGGATTACCTCATGTCGCTGGTCACTTCTCAATTAAACTTTCCATTAGGAGATGATTCTTGATTCTGTTTGTGTAGTGATTGCATTTTGTTGGCTTTAAATCAAGCAGCCAGACAGAGCATAAATAAGCAGTCAAAATATGTGGTAATGACATTTTGATCTGTTTCACAGTTAGAAAGACCTTTAAGGTTATCTCAGTTGATTTATCTTGTAATATTTATTAAAGTAAGTTCCACTTTGCATGCGGCTCACCTTTGTAATGTCTAGTCAGCTGGTTTTAATACAATTTTGCAGTCTTTTATTTTCTAACGAGCATGCATTTGTATTCCATTGACCCTATCAGAGTTCAAAATTAGGTAGCATTAAAGGAAGGGACTTGTATTTATATAGCACCTTTCATGACCTCAGGACGTCCCCAAGCGCTTTACGGCCAGTGAAGTACTTTTGAAGTGTATTCACTTTTGTAATGTGGCATCAGTAAGAGAAGTTCATGGTGTTCTAACATGCAGGTATGCAAATTTGTAACTATTGCTCCAAAGCAAGCTTGTCTTTCTGTACACTGTATAATCTCGAGAAAAACTATAGGAGTTTTGTACTATGTTTAGTGCTTTCTTCATGATAGAAGATGGAATGGGTTAACTTTCAATCCGACATTTTTAATGCAAACTAGGGGCCAACAAATTACTTCCCAAAATTATATCTGGTCATTTGTGATTTAGTAATCCATGCTACCTCATCTTCTGGTGCCATCTCTGGCTGCTGTACTCTCTCGTGATTCTACAATTGTTGCCAGTCAGACCACTGCCCACTTTCCTACTCCACTTGCAGCTCTCTGCAGTGTCAAGGTACTGGCCCTCATTCCCACAGCTCTGAACCCTTCATGAGATTACTGGAGGAAGAAGTAGTTTCAGATCACTGGGGAAAAAAGACACAGTTGTCAAAGATTGCTGGAGTAACAGAGAAAGCACCAGGAGCATTGAGAGAATAATGAAGAAAACAGGGGCATCAATGGTGATGATGAAAGAGGAGGAGTAACTGAGACACGGGGACAAGTTAACAGAGAAAAGGGAAGTGCAACAGATTCAGGGAAAAAATAACCTCTTGACTTATCTGTGAATACTATTCCAAGACCCTCATGTCAATAATAGTGGTGGAGAAGACTCCACACCCTCAAATGATTGCTGTCAAGAGAGCGTAAAGTGCTCCGTAAGCATCACCATTAGAAACTGTCCAATAACAACTCCACCTCAACCTTGCAAGCCCAAAGTTCACTCCCAAGTGCTCCCTGTAACAAGTGTTGTTCAATGTGTACTTTTTTACATTGAACAACACTTGGTGGAAGCCTGTTCTTAGCATTGGGAGAAGTAACTATCGCACAGTCCTTGTGAAGACAAAAGTCTAATTTCTACAGTGAAGACATTCTCCATTGTGTACTATGACACAACTGTGTTCCAGGTGGGACAGATTTGGCAGCCCAATACTGGACTTCTGTAAAGTGCTGTGGGCCATCAGCAGCAATAGAATTGTGTGCCGCCACCATTTGCAATATCATCATTGATGTATCACATCACTTCTTCAGCTCTGAAGTGCTAGATTGCATACATGCAGACATTAGACAAGCGTCTAACAAAGGCATAGTGGTCTTAATGGGGGACTTTAACCTTTTAATGGGGGAAAGCAGACTAGCAACTGTCAGAAAGGTAGTGAATTTCTTGTGTGTCCGGGATAGTTTTCTACAGCAGTATGTCCTAGAGGCAACAAGGGGGCAAGCCATACTAGATTTAGTAATGAGTAATCAGCCAGATTTAGTTAACCACTTAACTGTGCGTGAACATCTATCCAGTAGTGATCATAACATGATCGAGTTCAAAGTCGTGTTTGAAACAGAAAAAAGTGAATCAGCTGCTAAGATTCCAGGCCGACTTCAATGGGATGAGACAGACTGTCCACAGTAAACTGGGCAAATCTGTTAATGGGTAAAACGACTGATGATCAGTGGGAAATGTTTAAAGAAACATTTAACTAGATACAGGAACCGGTTTATACCCCTGAGGGGCAAGAACTCCACTTGCCAAAAAAAACAGCCATGGACAACTGAAGAGGTACGGGACAGTGACTCCAGACCCACAGCAGTGTGGTTGATTCTTAATTGCCCTCTGAAATGGCCGAGCAAGCCACTCAGTTGTAAAATCTCGCTACGAAAAGTCACAAGAATAAAACCGGACGGACCACCCGGCATTGGACCACTAGGCACCGGACACGACAACGGCAAACCAAGCCCAGTCGACCCTGCAAAGTCGTCCTCAATAACATCTGGGGACTTGTGTCAAAATTGGGAGAGCTGTCCCATAGACTAGTCAAGCAACAGCCTGACACAGCCATACTCACAGAATCATACCTTTCAGCCAACGTCCCAGACTCTTCCATCACCATCCCTGGGTATGTCCTGTCCCACTGGCAGGACAGACCCACCAGAGGTGGTGATACAGTGGTATACAGTCAGGAGGGAGTGGCCCTGGGAGTCCTCAACATTGACTCTGGACCCCATGAAATCTCATAGCATCAGGTCAAACATGGGCAAGGAAACCTCCTGCTGATTACCACCTACCGTCCTCCCTCAGCTGATGAATCAGTCGTCGTCCATGTTGAGCACCACTTCGAGGAAGCACTGAGGGAAGCAAGGGCACAAAATGTACTCTGGGTGGGGGACTTCAATGTCCATCACCAAGAGTGACTCGGTAGCACCACTACTGTCTGAGCTGGCCGAGTCCTGAAGGACATAGCTGCCAGACTGGGCCTGCGGCAGGTGGTGAGCAAACCAACATGAGGGAAAAACTTACTTGACCTCGTCCTCACCAATCCACCTGTCGCAAATGCATCTGTCCATGATAGTATTGGTAGGAGTGACCACCGCACAGTCCTCGTGGAGACGAAGTCCTGCCTTCGCACTGAGGATACCATCCAATGTGTTGTGTGGCACTACCACCGTGCTAAATGGGATAGATTCAGAGCAGATCTAGCAGCTCAAAACTGGGCATCCATGAGGTACTGTGGGCCATCAGCAGCAGCAGAATTGTATTCCAGCACATTCTGTAACCTCATGGCCCGGCATATTCCTCGCTCTGCCATTACCAACAAGCCAGGGGATCAACCCTGGTTCAATGAGGAGTGTAGAAGAGCAGCACCGGTGAAGTTACAACTCAGGACTACATGCATTCTAAACAGCGGAAGCAACATGCTATAGACAGAGCTAAACGATTCCACAACCAACGGATCAGATCAAAACTCTGCACTCCTGCCACATCCAGTCGTGAATGGTGGTGGATAATTAAACAACTAACGGCAGGAGGAGGCTCTGCAAACATCCCCATCCTCAATGATGGCGGAGTCCAGCACGTGAGTGCAAAAGACAAGGCTGAAGCGTTTGCAACCATCTTCAGCCAGAAGTACCGAGTGGATGATCCATCTCCGCCTCCTCCCGAAATCCCCACCATCACAGAAGCCTGTCTTCAGCCAATTCGATTTACTCCACGTGATGTCAAGAAACAGCTGAGTGCACTGGATACAGCAAAGGCTATGGGCCCCGACAACATCCCAGCTGTAGTGCTGAAGACTTGTGCTCCAGAACTAGCTGCGCCTCCAGCCAAGTTGTTCCAGTACAGCGACAACACTGGCATTTACCCGACAATGTGGAAAATTGCCCAGGTATGTCCTGTCCACAAAAAGCAGGACAAATCCAATCCAGCCAATTACCGCCCCATCAGTCTACTCTCAATCATCAGCAAAGTGATGGAAGGTGTCGTCGACAGTGCTATCAAGCAGCACTTATTCACCAATAACCTGCTCACCGATGCTCAGTTTGGGTTCTGCCCAGGACCACTCGGCTCCACACCTCATTACAGCCTTGGTCCAAACATGGACAAAAGAGGTGAGGTGAGAGTGACCGCCCTTGACATCAAGGCAGCATTTGACCGAGTGTGGCACCAAGGAGCCCTAGTAAAATTGAAGTCAATGGGAATCAGAGGAAAAACTCTCCAGTGGCTGGAGTCATACCGAGCACAAAGGAAGATGGTAGTGGTTGTTGGAGGGCAGTGTCCGAGGCCCAACCATCTTCAGCTGCTTCATCAATGACCTTCCCTCCATCATAAGGTCAGAAATGGGGATGTTCGCTGATGATTGCACAATGTTCAGTTCCATTCGCAACCCCTCAAATAATGAAGCAGTCCGAGCCCGCATGCAGCAAGACCTGGACAACATCCAGACTTGGGCTCATAAGTGTTAAGTAACATTCGCGCCAGATAAGTGCCTGGCAATGACCATTTCCAACAAGAAAGAGTCTAACCACCTCCCCTTGACATTCAATGGCATTACCATCGCCGAATCCCCCACCATCAACATCCTGGGGGTCACCATTGACCAGAAACTTAACTGGACCAGCCATATAAATACTCTGGCTATGAGATTAGGTTAGAGGCTGGGTATTCTGCGGCGAGTGACTCACCTGACTCCCCAAAGCCTTTTCATCATCTACAAGGCACAAGTCAGGCGTGTGATGGAATACTCTCCACTTGCTTGGATGAGTGCAGCTTCAACAACACTCAAGAAGCTCGACACCATCCAAGATAAAGCAGCCCGCTTGATTGGCACCCCATCCATCATCCTAAACATTCACTCCCTTCACCACCGGCGCACTGTGGCTGCAGTGTGTACCATCCGCAGGATGCACTGCAGCAACTCGCCAAGGCTTCTTCAACACAACCTCCCAAACCCGCGACCTCTACCACCTAGAAGGACAAGAGCAACAGGCACATGGGAACAACACCACCTGCACGTTCCCCTCCAAGTCACACACCATCCCGACTTGGAAATATATCGCCGTTCCTTCATCGTCGCTGGGTCAAAATCCTGGAACTGCCTTCCTAACAGCACTGTGGGAGAACTGTCACCACACGGACTGCAGCGGTTCAAGAAGGCGGCTCACCACCACCTTCTCGAGGGCAATTAGGGATGGGCAATAAATGCCGGCCTCACCAGCGACGCCCACATCCCATGAACGAATAATAAAGAAAAGTATAAGACATAAGGAAAGGGCATGCAAAAATGGCACAGATCCTGGCGAATGGGAAAGATACAAAGATCAACAAACGGTCACAAAACAGATTGTAAGAGCTACAAAAAGAAAGTATGAAAAGAAACTTGCAAGGGATATCAATAGCAATACGAACAACTTTTATAGTTATATTAGGAAAAAGAGGGTGGTCAGGAGCAGTGTTGGCCCCTTAAAAACTGAAAGTGGGGATATTGTCATTGACAATGGGGAAATGGCGGACATGTTGAATAATTACTTTGCGTCAGTATTTACATTAGAAAAAGAGGATAGCATGCCGGAAATCCCAAGAAAACTAATATTGAATCGGGGACAGGGACTCGATAAAATTAACATAAGTAAAGCAACAGTAATGATGAAAATAATAGCACTAAAGAGTGACAAATCCCCAGGACCAGATGGTTTCCATCCCAGGGTTTTAAAGGAAGTAGGTGAGCACATTGCAGATACCCTAACGATAATCTTTCAAAGTTCTGTAGATTCAGGAACTGTCCCTCTAGATTGGAAATTGCACATGTCACTCCGCTTTTTAAGAAAGGAGAGGGAGGGAAACCAGGGAATTATAGATCAGTTAGCTTAACACCTGTTGTGGGGAAATTGCTGGATTCTATAATTAAGGATAGGGTGACTGAACACCTCGAGAATTTTCAGTTAATCAGGGAGAGCCAGCATGGATTTGTGAAAGGTAGGTCGTACCTGACAAACCTGATTTGAATTTTTTGAAGAGGTGACTAAAGTAGTGGACAGGGGAATGTCAGTGGATGTTATTTATATGGACTTCCAGAAGGCATTTGATAAGGTCCCACATAAGAGACTGTTAGCTAAGTTGGAAGCCTATGGAATTGAGGGAAAAGTACGGACTTGGTTAGGAAATTGGCTGGGTGAAAGGCGACAGAGAGTAGGGATAATGGGTAAGTATTCACATTGGCAGGATGTGACTAGTGGAGTCCCGCAGGGATCTGTCTTGGGGCCTCAATTATTCACAATATTTATTAACGACTTAGATGAAGGCATAGAAAGTCTCATATCTAAGTTTGCCGATGACACAAAGATTGGTGGCATTGTAAGCAGTGTAGATGAAAACATAAAATTACAAAGGGATATTGATTAGGTGAATGGGCAAAACTGTGGCAGATGGAATTCAATGTGGCAAATGTGAGGTCATCCACTTTGGATCAAAAAAGGATAGAACAGGGTACTTTCTAAATGGTAAATAGTTAAAAACAGTGGATGTCCAAAGGGACTTAGGGGTTCAGGTACATAGATCATTGAAGTGTCATGAACAGGTGCAGAAATTAATCAAGAAGGCTAATGGAATGCTGGCCTTTATATCTGGAGGACTAGAGTACAAGGGGGCAGAAGTTATGCTGCAGCTATACAAAACCCTGGTTAGACCGCAGCTGGAGTACTGTGAGCAGTTCTGGGCACCGCACCTTCGGAAGGACATATTGGCCTTGGAGGGAGTGCAGCGTAGGTTTACTAGAATGATACCTGGACTTCAAGGGTTAAGTTACGAGGAGAGATTACACAAATTGGGGTTGTATTCTCCAGAGTTTAGAGGTTAAGGGGTGATCTGATCGAAGTTAAGTTTTAAGGGGAATGGATAGAGTCGATAGAGAGAAACTATTTCCGCTGGTTGGGGTTTCTAGGAGTCGGGGGCACAGTCTTAAAAATTAGAGCCAGACCTTTCAGGAGTGAGATTAGAAAACATTTCTACACACAAAGGGTTGTAGAAATTTGGAACTCTCTTTCGCAAACGGCAATTGATACTAGTTCAATTGCTAAATTTAAATTTGAGATGGATAGCTTTTTGGCAACCAAAGGTATTAAAGGATATGGGCCAAAGGCAGGTATATGGAGCTAGATCACAGATCAGCCATGATCTTATCAAATGGCGGAGCAGGCACAAGGGGCTGAATGGCCTCCTCCTGTTCCTATGTTCCTATGTACCAACAAGCCAGAAAACCAACCCTCGTTCAATGGGGACTGTATTAGGATGTGCCAGGCACGGCACCAGGCATACCTTAGAACGAAGACCTAACCTTTTCTTCCCTTTATTAGCCGAGGCATAGACTATAAGAGCAGGGAGGTTGTGCTCGAACTGTATAAAACACTAGTTGGGCCACAGCTGGAGTGCTACATACAGTTCTGGTCACCGCATTACAGGAAAGATGTGATTGCACTGGAGTGGGGACAGAGGAGATTTATGAGGATGTTGCCAGGACTGGAGAATTTTATCTGAGTAAAAATTGGATTGGCTGGGGTTGTTTTCTTTGGAACAGAGGAGGCTGAGGGGTGATTTAATTGAAGTGTACAAAATTGAGAGGCCTTGATAGTTGTCAGGAAGGACCTATTTGCCTTTGAGAGGTTAATAACTAGGGAACATAGATTTAATGTAATTGGCAGAAGAATTAGAGGGGAGTTGAGGAAAAAATTTTTCACCCAGAGGGTAGTTGGGGTCTGGAACTCACTACCTGAAAGGGGGTTGAGGCAGAAATCCTCATATTTAAAAAGTACTTGGATTTGCACTTGAAGAGCCATAACCCACTGGACTACGGACCAAGTGCTGGAAAGTGGGATTGGGTTGAATGCTCTACTTCGACTGGCACAGACATGATGGGCCATAAGAGACAGGAGCAGGAGTAGGCCATTTGGCCCCTCGAGCCTGCTCCGCCATTCAATGAGATCATGGCTGATCAGATTTTTACCTCAACTCCACTTTCCCGCCTTTTCCCCATATTTTTGTTTTTATTCGTTCACGGGATGTGGGCGTTGCTGGCAAGGCCAGCATTTATTGCCCATCCCTAATTGCCCTCGAGAAGGTGGTGGTGAGCCGCCTTCTTGAACCGCTGCAGTCAGTGTGGTGACGGTTCTCCCACAGTGCTGTTAGGAAGGGAGTTCCAGGATTTTGACCCAGCGACAATGAAGGAACGGCGATATATTTCCAAGTCGGGATGGTGTGTGACTTGGAGGGGAACGTGCAGGTGGTGTTGTTCCCATGTACCTGCTGCCCTTGTCCTTCTGGGTGGTAGAGGTCGCGGGTTTGGGAGGTGCTGTCGAAGAAGCCTTGGCGAGTTGCTGCAGTGCATCCTGTGGATGGTGCACACTGCAGCCACAGTGCGCCGGTGGTGAAGGGAGTGAATGTTTAGGGTGGTGGATGGGGTGCCAATCAAGCGGGCTGCTTTATCTTGGATGGTGTCGAGCTTCTTGAGTGTTGTTGGAGCTGCACTCATCCAGGCAAGTGGAGAGTATTCCATCACACTCCTGACTTGTGCCTTGTAGATGGTGGAAAGGCTTTGGGGAGTCAGGAGGTGAGTCACTCGCCGCAGAATACCCAGCCTCTGACCTGCTCTCGTAGCCACAGTATTTATATGGCTGGTCCAGTTAAGTTTCTGGTCAACGGTGACCCCCAGGATGTTGATGGTGGGGGATTCGGCGATGGTAATGCCGTTGAATGTCAAGGGGAGGTGGTTAGACTCTCTCTTGTTGGAGATGGTCATTGCCTGGCACTTATCTGGCGCGAATGTTACTTGCCACTTATGAGCCCAAGCCTGGATGTTGTCCAGGTCTTGCTGCATGCAGGCTCGGACTGCTTCATTATCTGAGGGGTTGCGAATGGAACTGAACACTGTGCAGTCGTCAGCGAACATCCCCATTTCTGACCTTATGATGGAGGGAAGGTCATTGAGGAAGCAGCTGAAGATGGTTGGGCCTAGGACACTGCCCTGAGGAACTCCTGCAGCAATGCCCTGGGGCTGAGATGATTGGCCTCCAACAACCACTACCATCTTCCTTTGTGCTAGGTATGAATCCAGCCACTGGAGAGTTTTCCCCCTGATTCCCATTGACTTCAATTTTACTAGGGCTCCTTGGTGCCACACTCGGTCAAATGCTGCCTTGATGTCAAGGGCAGTCACTCTCACCTCACCTCTGGAATTCAGCTCTTTTGTCCATGTTTGGACCAAGGCTGTAATGAGGTCTGGAGCCGAGTGGTCCTGGCGGAACCCAAACTGAGCATCGGTGAGCAGGTTATTGGTGAGTAAGTGCCGCTTGATAGCACTGTCGACGACACCTTCCATCACTTTGCTGATGATTGAGAGTAGACTGATGGGGCAGTAATTGGCCGGATTGGATTTGTCCTGCTTTTTGTGGACAGGACATACCTGGGCAATTTTCCACATTGTCGGGTAGATGCCAGTGTTGTAGCTGTACTGGAACAGCTTGGCTAGAGGCGCAGCTCGTTCTGGAGCACAAGTCTTCAGCACTACAGCTGGGATGTTGTCGGGGCCCATAGCCTTTGCTGTATCCAATGCACTCAGCCGTTTCTTGATATCACGTGGAGTGAATCGAATTGGCCGAAGACTGGCTTCCGTGATGGTGGGGATATCGGGAGGAGGCGGAGATGGATCATCCACTCGGCACTTCTGGCTGAAGATGGTTGCAAACGCTTCAGCCTTGTCTTTTACACTCACGTGCTGGACTCCGCCATCATTGAGAATGGGGATCTTTGCAGAGCCTCCTCCTCCCATTTGTTGTTTAATTGTCCACCACCATTCACGACTGGATGTGGCAGGACTGCAGAGCTTTGATCTGATCCGTTGGTTGTGGAATCGCTTAGCTCTGTCTATAGCATGTTGCTTCCGCTGTTTAGCATGCATGTGGTCCTGAGTTGTAGCTTCACCAGGTTGGCACCTCATTTTTAGGTACGCCTGGTGCTGCTCCTGGCATGCTCTTCTACACTTCTCATTGAACCAGGGTTGATCCCCTGGCTTGTTGGTAATGGTAGAGTGAGGAATATGCCGGGCCATGAGGTTACAGATTGTGCTGGAATACAATTCTGCTGCTGATGGCCCACAGCGCCTCATGGATGCCCAGTTTTGAGCTGCTAGATCCATTCTGAATCTATCCCATTTAGCACGGTGGTAGTGCCACACGACACGTTGGATGGTGTCCTCAGTGCGAAGATGGGACTTCATCTCCACGAGGACTGTGCGGTGGTCACTCCTACCAATACTGTCATGGACAGATGCATTTGCGACAGGTAGATTGGTGAGGACGAGGTCAAGTAAGTTTTTCCCTCGTGTTGGTTCGCTCACCACCTGCCGCAGGTCGGTCCTTCAGGGCTCAGTCAGTAGTGGTGCTACCGAGCCACTCTTGGTGATGGACATTGAAGTCCCCCACCCAGAGTACATTTTGTGCCCTTGCTACCCTCAGTGCTTCCTCCAAGTGGTGTTCAACATGGAGGAGGACTGATTCATCAGCTGAGGAAGGACGGTAGGTGGTAATCAGCAGGAGGTTTTCTTGCCCATGTTTGACCTGATGCCATGAGATTTCATGGGGGTCCAGAGTCAATGTTGAGGACTCCCAGGGCCACTCCCTCCTGACTGTATATCACTGTACCGCCACCTCTGGTGGGTCTGTCCTGCCGGTGGGACAGGACATACCCAGGGTTGGTGATGGAGGAGTCTGGGACATTGGCTGAAAGATCTGATTCTGTGAGTTTGGCTATGTCGGGCTGTTGCTTGACTAGTCTGTGGGACAGCTCTCCCAATTTTGGCACAAGTCCCCAGATGTTAGTAAGGAGGACCTTGCAGGGTCGACTGGGCTTGGTGTTTTGCCGTTGTCGTGTCTGGTGCCTCGTAGTCTGATGCCGGGTGGTCTGTCCGGTTTTATTCTTATTATGACTTTTCGTAGCGAGATTTTCCAACTGAGTGGCTTGCTAGGCTATTTCAGAGGGCAATTAAGAATCAACCACATTGCTGTGGGTCTGGAGTCACATATAGGCCAGACCGGGTAAGGGCGGCAGGCTTCCTTCCCTAAAGGACATTAGTGAACCAGATGGGTTTTTACGACAATCCGGTAGTTTCATGGCCATCATTACTGATACTAGTATTTTAATTCCAGATTTTTATTTAATTAATTGAATTTAAATTCACCAGCTGCCGTGGTGGGATTTGAACTCATGACTCTGGATTTTAGTCCAGGCCTCTGGATTACTAGCCCAGTAACATAACCACTCTGCTACTGTACCTTTGACTATATCCTTTGACTCCCTTGCTGATCAAAAATTTGTCTAACTCAGCCTTGAATGTATTCAATGACTCAGCCTCCACAGCTTTTTGGGGTAAAGAATTCCAAAGATTCACGACCCTCTGGGAGAAGAAATTCCTCCTCATTTCCATCTTAAACGGGCGACCCCTTTTTCTGAGACTATGTCCCCTAGTTTTAGATCCCCCCCCATGAGGGGTAACATCCTCTCAGCATCTACCCCATCGAGTCCCCTCAGAATCTTGTCTGTTTTAATAAGATCTCCTCTCATTCTTCTAAACTCCAATGAGTATAGACCCAACCTGTTCAATCTTTCCTCATAAGACAACCCTTCCATACCCAGAATCAACCTAGTGAACCTTCTCTGAACTGCCTCTAGTTTAATAATATCCTTTTTATAATAGGGTGACCAGAACTGTACACAGTATTCCAAGTGTGGCCGTACTAATGTCCTGTACAACTTCATCAAGACATCCCAACTCCTGTATTCAATGTTCTGACCAATGAAACCAAGCATGCTGAATGCCTCCTTCACCACCCTATCCACCTGTGACTCCACTTTCAAGGAGCTATGAACCTGTACTCCTAGATCTTTGTTCTATAACTCTCCCCAACGCCCTACCATTAACTGAGTAGGTCCTGGCCTAATAAATTTGCCAGACATGATATCCCCTTCATAAAACCATGTTGACTCTCCTTGATTGTATTGTGAATCTCCAAATATCCTGCTACTACTTCCTTAATGATGGATTCCAGCATTTTCCCAATGACAGATGTTAGGCTAACTGGTCTATAGATATCTGCTTTCTGTTTCACTCCCTTCTTGAATAGGGGTGTTACGTTTGCGGTTTTCTAATCCGCTGGGACCTTTCCAGAATCTCGTGAATTCTGGAAGATTACAACCAGTGCATCCACTATCTCTGTAGCCACTTCCTTTAAGACCCTCGGATGCAAGCCATCAGGTCCAGGGGACTTGTCAGCCTTTGGACCCATTAGTTTACCTAGTACTTTTTCTCTTGTGATAGAGATTGTTTTTAGTTCCTCCCTCCCCTTTTCTCCTTGATTTTCCACTGTTATTGGTATATTATTAGTGTCTTCTACTGTGAAGACAGATACAAAATCTGTTCAATTCCTCTGCCATTTCCTTGTTTTCCATTATTATTTCCCCAGTCTCATCCTCAAAGGGACCAATGTTTACTTTAGCTACCCTCTTCCTTTTTATATACTTGTAGAAGTTTTTACTGTTAGTTTTTATATTTCTTGCTAGTTTATTCTCATAATTTATTTTCTCCCTCTTATTCTTTTAGTCATCCTTTGCTGGTTTTTAAAGTTTTCCCAATCTTCGGGCTTACCAGAAATCTTTGCCATGTTGTATGCTTTTTCTTTTAACCTGATACCATCATTTACTTCCTTAGTTAGCCATCGTTGGTTCACCCTTTTTGTGGAGTCTTTCCTCCTCACAGGGATATATTTTTGTTGCAAGTCATAAAATATCTTTTTAAATGTTTGCCACTGCTTATCCACCATCATACCATCTAATCTGTTTACCCAGTCCACTTTAGCCAATTCCGCCCTCATCTTTATAATTGCCCTTATTTAAGCCAAATGGCCTCTTTCTATGCCGTATATTTTTATGTTTCTAACCTAATGAAACCATGACAGGGCTACCTGTAGGCTGAATACAATAAGCATAGGCTGTAAACAGAGCTAAGCAGTCCCACAATCAACAGATCAAGCTCTGTAGCCCTCCCTCATCCAGTTTTCTTCTTCTTTCATAGTGTTGCCATAATATGCATGCTTCCTGTATCTCGTACCACACTCCTTCTGACATTTTCTGATACACTAAAGAATACCATCACACTAAGAAAAGGAATGTGTTTTTCGTGTGTTTCTTGGTGTCTCTCGTATGTATAGAGGAAATGCATGGATCCATGGGTCATGGCATTTTGCAGTTGTATTACTGTTTTGTCTTTGATCTGTTCAAACACTAATCCCAGAAGAGCATCTCCTTCTGTACAATTATTGCACTTTTCTTTCCCATGCTGATTGCAGTCTCTGAACAGGATTATCAAATCAGTATCACATTTTGAAGTGGAACGAACCTGTTGAGGATTAATGCCTGCTTCAAACTGGAATAATGCTGTTGGAGTGCATCCAGATCTACAGTGATTCCTGCATTTACTTTGAAGTCCAACCTAAAAATCAAGAATACAGACTGATGACATTGGGAGAATGGTTGGGCGGCAGTGAGGAGGTCTGCAATCCGTAATAAGTCATCAGTAATCCATCAAAGCTGCAGCTACTTCAGGCAGACTTGTGTTTTAAACTGAAATTATTAGCCTGAATTTCACATCTTGTCCAAAAGATGGCATCTCCTACAAAGCAGCACTCCCCCAATACTGCACTGAAATGTCAGTCTAGATTATGTGTTTAAACTTACAATCATCTGATTCAAAGGCGAGTGTTACCACTGTACCAAGCTGACGCAGCACAAATGAGGGATTGAAGCATGAACTTTCCTGGTGTATGTGACTGTTAGTCATTGTCTTAACTGGCAGACACCCATTGAGGGAGCTTCCCATAAGTGTAATTTTGAAAGTTTTCAAATATAGCTGGTCACAGTGAGTCTATAGATATTCCTCAAATAACCGGAGTATGATTGTTCAATGATATAACACAGATTCCAGAATGGATTGGCACTAAATTGCAGTTTGTATTGATTTGTTCCCAAACTGGAAAATTTAATATTTTTTTGTTATCAAAGTTATAAGCATTATATGTATTGACTTAAGAACTCATAATGGAAATCAAATGTGCAAACTGTGAAAGGTTGAAAATGGTGATCAGTGGGTGCAAGCAATATATCAAAGGCTTTTTATTGCAGACATCTGGTTTATAAATATCTCTCAAATTCAGAATCCATATACTGTATACTGGAAGTACTCCTCCCAGAAGATGATTACCATATCTTATTTATTGAATCCTTATCTATTTCTCAATTTGTGCTGTTTTTTTCTGATGGAAGGCATTTCTAGTTGGAGGATAGTTTCATAATATGATACAGCACAGAAGGAGGCTATTTGGCCCATCGTGCCTGTGCCGGCTCTTTGAAAGAGCTATCCAGTTAGTCCCACTCCCCTGCTTTCCCCCCAACAGTCCTGTAAATTTTTTCCCTTCAAGTATTTATCCAGTTCCCTTTTTGAAAGTTATTAAATCTGCTTCCATCACCCTCTCGGACAGTGCATTCCAGATCATAACAACTTGCTGTGTAAAAAAAAATTGTTCCCTCATGTTACCTCTGGTTCTTTTGCCAATCACCTTAAATCTGTGTCCTCTAGTTATGGACCCTTCTGCCACTGGAAACAGTTTCTCCTTATTTACTCTATCAAAACCATTCATGATTTTGAACAACTCTATCAAATCTCTTCTTAACCTTCTTTGCTCTAAGAAGAACAACCCCAGCTTTTTCAATCTCTCCACATAACTAAAGTCCCTCATCCCTGGTACTATTTTAGTAAATCTCTTCTACACCCTCTCTAAGGCCGTGATATCCTTCCTGAAGTGTGGTGCCCAGAATTAAACACAATACTCCAGCTGAGGCCTAACCAGTGTTTTAAAATGATTTAGCTTAACTTCCTTGCTTTTGTTCTATATGCCTCTGTTTATAAAGCCAAGGATTCCATATGCTTTTTTAACAGCCTTCTCAACTTGTCCTGCCACCTTTTAAATATTTGTGTGCATACACCCCCAGGTTTCTCTGTTCCTGTACTCACTTTAAAATTGTACCATTTAGTTTATATTGCCTCTCCTCATTCTTCGTATCAAAATGTATCACTTCACACTTCTCTGTATTAAATTTCATCTGCCATGTGTCTGTCCATTTCACCAGTCTGTCTATGTCCACCTAAAGTCTGTTCCTATCCTCCTCATTGCTTACTATATTTCCGAGTTTTGTGTCTTCTGCAAAGTTTGAAATTTATACCCTGTATAGTCAAGTCCAGGCCATTAATATATATCAAAAAGAGCAGTAGTCCTAATACCGACCCCTGGGGAACACCACTGTATACTTCCTTCCAGCCTGAAAAACAACCGTTCACCACAACTCTGTTTTCTTTCCTTAGCCAATTTTGTATCCATGCTGCCACTGTCCCTTTTATCCAATGGGCTTTAATTTTGCTAACAAATCTATTATGTGATACTTAATCAAATGCCTTTTGAAAGGCCATATACACAACATCAACCGCACTATCATCAACCCTCTCTGTTACTTCATCACGGAATTCAATCAAGTTAGTCAAACATGATTTTCCGTTAACAAATCCATGCTGACTTTCATTTATCAGTCCATACTTTTCCAAGTGCCAATTAATTTTTTCCTGGATTATTGTGTCTCAAAGTTTCCCCACCACCAACGTTAGGCTGACTGGCTTGTATTTGCCTGGTTTATGCCCCGCCCCTTTTTTTGAACAGTGGGTGTAAGATTTGCAATCCCCATATCTTCTGGCACCATCCCTATATCTAAGGAGAATTGGAAGATCGTGGCCAGAGCCTCTGCAATTTCTACCCTTACTTCCCGCAGTAACCTGTGATGCACCCCATCTGAACTGGGTGACT
Source organism: Heptranchias perlo (assembly GCF_035084215.1). NCBI lineage: Eukaryota > Metazoa > Chordata > Chondrichthyes > Hexanchiformes > Hexanchidae > Heptranchias > Heptranchias perlo. The sequence goes on along the minus strand of NC_090326.1, from coordinate 148,464,269 downwards.
ATTCTACTTTGAGTACGGCCAATTTTTTATGTACCTCCTCTTTATCTATTTTTATCCTATCCAATATTGCTACTACCTCCTCCTTTACTGCAACATTGGCAGCATCCTCTTCTCTGTGAAGACGGATACGAAGTATTCATTTAGTACCCTCTGCCTCCACAAGAAGATCTCCTTTCTGGCCCTAATCAGCCCACTCTTCCTATGACTATCCTTTTACTATTTGTTAATAAGACTTTTGGGTTCCCTTTTATGTTAGCTGCTAATCTATTCTCATACTAGAATTTTTGTTTTTGATAATTGTCTATTTCTAAATCTACTAATCTTTTCCTATAATAAAGTTACTACAGTAGTCAAACAATGGGGCTATGGGCCTTTCTGTAGGAAGTGCCAACAAAGAATGATTTGGTCCTTATGTTCAAATGTCTCGAAGCACTTCACACTTTGAATTACTTTTTGGAATACACTGGCTATTGTTATATAGGCAAATACCAGTAACTCAACAGTATGATGTGGTTATGGGATTAAACTAGCAACCCAGAAGTCATGAGTTCAAATTCCACCTGAACATGTAAGTCTGGTCTGGCGTTAGGTTTTCCAAAAAGGAAGGAAACCTGCCATCTCTGTGATCTGGCCTACACTGGATTCTAGTCCACATGGTTGACTCTGAATGCCCTCTGAAGTAGCCTGTCAAGATACTTAGTAGCACAGACAATCAGGGGAACTAGAATGGGCAATAAATGCAGCCTTGCTGACATTGTCCATGTTCCATCAAAGAAAGAAAGACGTGCATTTACATAGCTCTTTTCATGACCTCAGGACATCCCGAAGCACTTTACAGCCAATGAAGTACTTTCGAAGTGTAGTCACTGTTGTAATGTAGGAACAAATAAATAAATTAAAAATATTGGTTAAAATTCCTCTTCTCCAGAATACGACAACTCCCTGATCTTTTCAAAAATAGTGTTTAGACCTGTAACCAGAAAGATCTGTTTTCTTATTGGGTCTTCCTGATAGCTACTGAGACCAAAGATCACTCTTTTCGTGGCAGCAGCACACATTGGCGATGCTATGATATCAGCAGCAGCATGTACAAACATCACTATTCCCTCTAGTGATGTCATGATGCAACACCTTGACATCAGTACACTGTGAACATGAACTAGCAAAAATAGTCAAGCTATACGGGCCTGAACAGTACAGCCAATTTACAAGACCAGCTGCGCATTAGAAAAGTAAATGTTAGTGAGTGGTACTTTTACCTGAGATTATAAAATCAAGTCCTGGTGAGTCTGGAACCCACAACTTTCTGCTTCAGGTGCAAGATTGCTACCATCTGAACTAAGCTGATACTATTGAGAAAATTCAGATTGTGTGGGAGTGGATGCTGTTATTGCTTTTTACAACCATTGCCTAAGGGACTGCAGACTTGTAAGGAAGATCCCAATAGACATCATTGTTATTTATGGTAATACACATTGAAATATAAGCCAAGCGACAAAACATAGTTTCCTAATGTTATAGTGTTAATAGTAGTTGTGCATACTTATAGTGCAAGCTGATGGATCTGACACAAATATCAATACTGTAGCTTTGTCATGACCAATAATATAATATATTAAAGTACATCGGTTGTAATAATATTGAAATGAATCTCCTGTGGAATGCTTACAGTAAGTCAGAGGTTATGCTGTTTTATAAGGACAGAGAAATTATACCATGTTAAATGGAATGTAGTTGTGTATCCATTCAAGGCTATAAGGTACAATTGTTCTGCATTCTTGAAATTAATAAATAGCATGTATCACATGTATAGTGCTTTAAATAGAAGATTGTTAGTGAAGTGTAAGGATTTTTGCATTAAACTGCCATGTATATAGAGTGGCTTTTGTTTTTGCTATTTTATTCTGTTCTCCTAATGTATGCAGTTTCTTTGGACAAGTAGCTGGTGTGTAGCTGTGCTTTTAGCTTTAAGATGCCAGCTGGCAGGAGGGGATTTTTTCTTTCACTCCCTGTGGGGAAGCATCTGGTCTTGGCTTGGCAACTCCCCGCAGAAACATAATTCAAGAAACCCGCTACGTGGGGAATCTTCCTGTTTATATTAAAAGCTCTTTTGTACTGGTCTGTCATGGTTCTCAAGTGGTCAGTAACCCAAGTTTACCCAAGTAACCCAATGTCGGTTTAAAGTTGCTGTGTTCTTGAACATTAAGAATCTTGAAGTTTTATTGAAGTTTCAAATCCTAAGTATCTGGCTTTGAGCCTTATTCTCATCTTTCTGCTACCAACATAATGGCTCATAATTTGCTGTAGCAGGGCAACGGACGGTGTCCGCCTTTAATTAGACTTTCCCATTTTATCTCAACAATATTTTGCGCAGCAAGTTGCTAGAAGTGCAAGCTGATGACATCGCAGCAAGGCAAACCAGGCATCTGGGACCTGAGTGAACAGGGCAAGCAACTGTGTACCTCCTTAAGATTGAAGAATTGTGAAATTACCAGCGCAAGGACTGAGAAGGAAGTGTAAATTAGAATGGGTGAATTCAATGTCAAATCAGGTACAGAAAGAGAACTAGTGAGAAAAAGATGTATTGAGAGAGAGGAAAGAGACAAAGGAGAAGTTTAAAAAAAAAGTTTTCATTTTACATTTTTAAAATCTCCAACAACAATTAAAACCTGAAGGAATGAGGCTTCACACTTGAAATATTTAATTTTCTTTGCCAGAGAGGTTGATTGGCAGTAATTAACACTTAGCACATCATTAAAAGAATCTCTGACCGCTAATCTAGGCTTAATGAAATATGTGCAGACCTCACATAGCTCCAAGACAGGCTCCCAACGTCACTTCAGACCAGCTTCAACTTTCTGTGGCGAGTTTAATTCGTTTCTACCACCCAAATACGGCAGCTTCACCCCATTCAATGTATTTCAATGGTGAGCCGGACAGTGGGATGCCATTTTCGCAAAACTAACGGCGGAGCGGCACGTCTTGGACAGTAACTTTTGGATTTTCGCGTTTAATCACACACCCTCGCCTGAAGTTGCTGTAGCATTTGCGCATAAATAACGGCAAGCGCGATTAGCCTCACTGTTACTTTGACAGCAAATTATGGGCTAACATATTCTTGAAAATGCAGCTTGTATGGAAGCATTTCTTCCTACTTCACTGAGTATTTTCCTTACTCTGATGAGCAGAACTTACTGTACTTGCATGAATCAATATTGCACCAGATTTTATAGGGAGTCAATATCCTTTTTTAATGAAAAGTGTCAACATCCTGTAGTCAATTTGCTGACAATCACATTTTCAGATCTTGCAGGTTTCAAGGCTATGCTTGTAGCAATCTTGTTAGCGGGTCACCAATTGCAGAAAAACTTTTTTGTTTTGCTAGTAATCATCACCTGATTTTTTTTTGTTGAGAATAATTCCAGCTCCGTTCTATTCTAGTACAGTAAAGTCTCTTGTACACTAGTCACAGGAATTAGTGCAATCTCCCTTTAACAAATTCTAAATCATTTTTCCTCACACACAGGTTTTAAATAACTGCTATATTAACACAATTTTATATTCTATAGTCTAATTTTAAAAAAAGTTCTTGTGCCCTGTTCATCTGATGTACATTTCATACAAAAATATTTTTTGCAAGGTTCTGTCTGCTTATTCTCTTATATTGGAACCTGTATTTGACTCTTAGAGAATAATTTATAGTATCCTGCACAAATAGGTTACCCAATAACTTTCCTCCAGTTATAAAAATATTCATTTGGCAACAATATTGTATTCCAAGCAAAAATGTGTTGTGAAGGTGAGTGTTTGTGCAAAGTATAATTCCGATTGATGGCCAAAGAAAAGTAGGCATTTTGTTTCTTTATTGATTCTCGATGCCATAAGTAACTAAATCTATTTGGCAGCTTTTGATATTGTTCACATTTATTTTCCAGATAGCACCACCATTTGCATTAATTGCACAGCACTTACTTGTATTAAAAAGGTTTCCTGCATAATTAATCCTTTTTAGCTCAATCATTTTGGCACAATTTTGGGCAGTAAATATATCCATAAAACATAGATCCTTGAAATGTTTCTTATAGCTTTCCTTAATACTGTTGTTGATCCAGCTTTGTAACTGGAATATTAACAGGACTGGGTCAAAGAGTGTACATATTCAAAAAAAATGAGTCGGTTTGCATATTACAAAGATCATCAATTCACATTAGAAATTGATTAACAAATATAAAAACCCTGGTGTTTAAGGTTACACGGTTAACCTAAAATACATTTTAAATTACATTTAAATGTGCATTTAAAAGCGTGGACTGCATTTAAATTAGTTTGCAGTGCAACCTAAAGCAATAGCAGTGCTGCAAAAGTAACTGTTCAAAATTGAAAGTAAATTAGAATTTGGTTTTCTTGCATATTATTTAAATGTGATAACACAAATTTGCATTTTAAATTTTTGGACTTTTAAAGTGGACTATTGATGTGTATTATGAAGAGCTCTAAGATTGGATGAAGTGAAATGAAAAATTAATTCTCTTTTTTTTAAAAAAGAGAGACCGTCAGGATCCTAGAAAGTAGATTATGAATTTGGGACTGCCATAGATATCTTGGGTTCAGTGGCAACAGTTGCTCCTATAAGTGGTGTGAGGAGCTTTTATTTGAGTTGACTGTGACTGCCCTATATATACCTGTACAGCATAACCTGGGATACAACAGTAGGATCCCTTTGTGATCTGGACCAGGACATTCATGCTTATTGCATGTGTATCTTTTCAATTTCTCCCGACAGCTTGCGTTAGCGTTAGATGAGGTGAAGTTTGCTTCAAATTATCAACCTGCTTTATTCTGCAGTACTGAGGTGTACAGTGACAGTATAACCAGAGTTGCTTAGATCAATAGTTATAACACATATCTGTTTAATAATATAACATACAGAACATGAGCATCCCTAGTTCAGTGGGTCATCTTTAACTTAAACACAGTTCCTCTGCATTTTGTCCTACAGTCAAGGGCAGAACCTCTCCTTCTGCAGTCTCGTACTTTTTAACCTTCTATCAGCACTTCACTATCTGGCTTTTAAAAAATATAAAAGCCTGCCTCTGGTGTCAGCGATTAGTCAAAACTGACGACCCAAACCCCTCCAGCGGCCTCATTTGACAGTGAACCATGCTGTATTCATATGAATAGAGTTGTCACAGCACCATCAGCGTGAATAGTTGCTGTATTGTCAAATTATCTTTCATTGTTGCCATGATGCTGGTTCAGATATGCCACCTTAAGTCTAACATATACTATTGTTGTAAACAATTTTACAACACCAAGTTATAGTCCAGCAATTTTATTTTAAATTCACAAGCTTTCGGAGGCTTCCTCCTTCGTCAGGTGAACGATGTGAAGCTTGTGAATTTAAAATAAAATTGCTGGACTATAACTTGGTGTTGTAAAATTGTTTACAATTGTCAACCCCAGTCCATCACCGGCATCTCCACATCATATACTATTGTGGCTGAGTAAGGAGGCCAAACGTTGCCCGACAGGTGAACAATAGTTTTAAAGATATGTATACACAAGGAAAGAGTAATGAATTTAGGAGTCATTAGGTGTAATGAATTTGGGAGTCTTTAGGTAGATAAATACTTTTGTTTTGATACTCTAGACTGAATATTAAGGATTAACTGGTCCTTTTAAGGGGAAAACCTTTGGGGGGGGGCAAAATATGGTGGGGAATTGGTCCAATTGTGTTAAATTATTTCAAGCAAATTGAACAGATTCCAGATTGACTTAAATTGGCTGGGAGCCAATAAAGCATGTATCATAAGGAAACTCAAACAATTAAGTATCTGCCTGAGACCTGTAGCAGTTGAGATAGGCACTCAATGTACTGCAATCTTTTGAGAATGTAGCCAATTTCACAGGCAGTGATTTTACAGTGTATATAATTTATATTTGGATTGTCATGAAATATTTAATAAAGTTCTGCACGTGAGAGGATTAGTCTCCCAAACTTAGGTTAGATAGCTGGACTGAACTAGCTGGTAATGGAAGGCTAATAGTGATCCAAAGAAAAGATTCTTTCTGTGTACAGCGACTAGTGGAGTTCTGCAGGGGTCTGTTCTGGATCCCTTTATTGTTTTCACTGTCTATAAACAATACTGAAGTACTTCTAGTCTATCAATGTAAAAATTGCTGAAAATACCAAGACAAGTGGAAGGATAATAAATGCATAGAATATTGATGGAATTTAAAGATGTGGACCAGTTTAGCGGTTTAGGCAAGGAATGGCATATGGATTTTGATACAGATAAAAGTATTGTAATGCACACTGAAACATAAATTACTTGTACAATAAATGGTATCTATAAACAAAATGGAAAAGGATTTGTGTACAATGCTGATTACTCACCAAGTATCCAGTTAGTGCAATGTATTATCAACAAGATTAATCAAGGCTTTGAAGTGTATCCCAGTACAACTGATTATAGGCTTAAAAAGAGCAGTTTAACCATCTAAAAAAACAAACTTGCATTTATATAGAGCCTGTCATGTCCTCAGGATGCCCAAAATGCTTTACAACCAATTAATTCTTTTTCAAGTCACCGTTTTATAGGCAAACGCGGTAGCCAATTTGCGCACAGCGAGGTTCCATAACAGCAAGTATTTTTTTGGCGGTGGAGGGGTAAGTGCTAACTAGGATACTGGAAAAACTCCCCTTCTCCAAGTAGTGTCATAGTCATCCGTCAGTGTTGCAATGGAGTGTCCTATTAGTTTATGTGCTGGTTTGGCGTTGATGAATGACTTTCTGACACTCCGCTTTTTAAGAAAGGAGAGAGAGGGAAACCAGGGAATTATAGACCAGTTAGCCTAACATCTGTTGTGGGGAAAATGCTGGAGTCTATAATTAAGGATAGGGTGACTGAACACCTCGAAGTTTCAGTTAATCAGAGAGAGCCAGCATGAATTTGTAAAAGGTAGGTTGTGCCTGACAAACCTGATTTGAATTTTTTGAAGAGGTGACTAAAGTAGTGGTCGGGGGAATGTCAATGGATGTTATTTATATGGACTTCCAGAAGGCATTTGATAAGGTCCCACGTAAGAGACTGTTAGCTAAGATAGAAGCCCATGGAATCGAGGGAAAAGTACGGACTTGGTTAGGAAGTTGGCTGAGCGAAAGGCGACAGAGAGTAGGGATAATGGGTAAGTATTCACATTGGCAGGATGTGACTAGTGGAGTCCCGCAGGGATCTGTCTTGGGGCCTCAGTTATTCACAATATTTATTAACTACTTAGATGAAGGCATAGAAAGTGTCATATCTAAGTTTGCCGATGATACAAAGATTGGTGGCATTGTAAGCAGTGTAGATGAAAACATAAAATTACAAAGTGATATTGATAGATTAGGTGAATGAGCAAAACTGTGGCAAATGGAATTCAATGTAGACAAATGTGAGGTCATCCACTTTGGTTCAAAAAAGGATAGAACAGGGTACTTCCTAAATGGTAAAAAGTTTAAAAACAGTGGATGTCCAAAGGGACTTAGGGCTTCAGGTAAATAGATGATTGAAGTGTCATGAACAGGTGCAGAAAATAATCAATAAGGCTAATGGAATGCTGGCCTTTATATCTAGAGGACTGGAGTACAAGGGGGCAGAAGTTATGCTGCAGCTATACAAAACCCTGGTTAGACCGCACCTGGAGTACTGTGAGCAGTTCTGGGCTCCGCATCTTCGGAAGGACATACTGGCCTTGGAGGGAGTGCAGCGTAGGTTTACTAGAATTATACCTGGACTTCAAGGATTAAGTTACGAGGAGAGATTACACAAATTGGGGTTGTATTCTCTGGGGTTTCGAAGGTTAAGGGGTGATCTGATCGAAGTTTATAAGATATTAAGGGGAACGGTTGGGGGGATAGAGAGAAACTATTTCCGCTGGTTGGGGATTCTGGGAGTAGGGGGCACAGTCTAAAAATTAGAGCCAGACCTTTCAGGAGTGAGATTAGAAAACATTTCTACACACAAAGGGTAGTAGAAGTTTGGAACTCTCTTCTGCAAATGGCAATTGATACTAGCTCAATTGCTAAATTTAAATCTGAGATAGATAGCTTTTTGGCAATCAAAGGTATTAAGGGATATGGGCCAAAGGCGGGTATATGGAGTTAGATCACAGATCAGCCATGATCTTATCAAATGGCGGAGCAGGTACGAGGGGCCTATGTTCCTAGGCCAAGGTTGACACAAGATTAGTAAGGCCACTTGTAGAACATAGAAAATATAGACATAGAAACATAGAAAATAGGAGCAAGAGTAGGCCATTCGGCCCTTCGGGCCTGCTCTGCCATTCAAAATGATCATGGCTGATCGTCTAACTCAGTACTCTGTTCCCGCTTTTTCCCCATATCCCTTGATCCCTTTAGCATTAAGAAATATATCTATCTCCTCCTTGAATACATCTAATGACTTGGCCTCCACTGCCTTCTGTGGTAGAGAATTCCCCAGGTTCACCACCCTCTGAGTGAAGAAATTTCTCCTCATCCCGGTTCTAAATGGCATACCCCGGAGACACTGACCCCTGGTTCTGGACTCCCCAGCCATCGGGAACATCCTCCCTGCATCTAGTCTGTCCAGTCCTGTTAGAATTTTATATGTTTCGATCAGATCACCTCGCATTTTTCTAAACTCTAGTGAATATAGGCCTAATCGACCCAATCTCTCCTCATACGTCAGTCCTGCCATCCCAGGAATCAGTCTGGTAAACCTTCGTTGCACTCCCTCCATGGCAAGGACATCCTTCCTCAGATAAGGAGACCAAAACTGCACACAATACTCCAGTTGTGGTCTCACCAAGGCCCTGTATAACTGCAGTAAGACATCCCTGCTCCTGTACTTAAATCCTCTTGCAATGAAGGCCAACATACTATTCGCCTTCCTAACTGCTTGCTGCACCTGAATGCTCGCTTTCAGCGACTGGTGTACAAGGACACCCAGGTCTCTCTGCACCTCCCCTTTTCCCAATCTATCACCATTCAGATAATAATCTGTCTCTCTGTTTTTACAACCAAAGTGGATAACCTCACATTTATCCACGTTATACTGCATCTGCCATGTTCTTGCCCACTTACCCAACTTGTCTAAATCACATTGGAGCCTCTTTGCATCCTTAAGGGATATGGGCCAAAGGCAGGTATATGGAGTTAGATCACAGATCAGCCATTATCTTATCAAATGGCGGAGTAGGCACGAGGGGCTGAATGGCCTACTCCTGTCCCTATGTTCCTCACAGCTCACAGAACACAGTTGGAATCGTAGAATGGTTACAGCACAGATGGAGACCATTCAGCCCGTCGAGCCCATGCCAGTTCTCTGAGAGCAATCCAGCTGGCCCAACTCCCCCCACCCTTTCCCCGTAGCCCTGCAAATTTTTTCCCTTCTAGTATTTATCCAATTCCCTTTTTGAAAGCCACGATTGAATCTGCCTCCACTACCCACTTTGTCAGTGCATTCCAGATTGTAACCACTTGCTGTGTAAAAAAAAAAGTTTTTTCACATGTCGCCTTTGATTCTTTTGCCAATCACCTTAAATCTGTGTCCTCTGATTCTTGACCCTTCCGCCAATGGGAACTGTAAGGAATCTTACAACACCAGGTTATAGTCCAACAATTTTATTTGAAAATCACAAGCTTTCGGAGGCTTTCTCCTTCGTCAGGTGAATGTGGGCTCAGACTGCTTCATTATCTGAGGGGTTGTGAATGGAACTGAACACTGTGCAATCATCAGCGAACGTACCCATTTCTGATCTTATGATGGAGGGAAGGTCATTGATGAAGCAGCTGAAGTTGGTTGGGCCCAGGACACTGCCCTGAGGAACTCCTGCAGCAATGTCCTGGGGCTGCGATGATTGGCCTCCAACAACCACTACCATGTTTCTTTGTGCTAGGTATGACTTCAGCCACTGGAGAGTTTTCCCCCTGATTCCCATTGACTTCAATTTTACTAGGACTCCTTGGTGCCATACTCAGCAATGGTGGCCATGAAACGACCGGATTGCCGTAAAAACCCATCTGGTTCACTAATGTCCTTACCCAGTCTGGGCCTATATGTGACTCCAGACCCACAGCAATGTGGTTGATTCTCAATTGCCCACTGAAATGGCCCAGCAAGCCACTCCGTTACACAGTCTCGCTTAAAAAAAAAAGTCATGAGTAAAACTGGATGGACCACGCGGCATCGGACCACCAGGCACCGGACACGACAAAGGCAAACCAAGCCCAGTCGACCCTGCAAAGTCCTCCTCACTAACATCTGGGGACTTGTGCCAAAATTGGGAGATTTGTCCCACAGACGAGTCAAGCAACAGCCTGATACAGCCATACTCACAGAATCATACCTTTCAGCCAACGTCCCAGACTCTTCCATCACTATCCCTGGCTATGTCCTGTCCCACCGGCAGGACAGTCCCACCAGAGGTGGCGGTACAGTGATATACAGTCAGGAGGGAGTGGCCCTGAGTCCTCAACATTGACTCTGGACCCCATGAAATCTCATGGCATCAGGTCAAACATGGGCAAGGAAACCTCCTGCTGATTACCACCTACCGTCCTCCCTCAGCTGATGAATCAGTAGTCGTCCATGTTGAGCACCACTTGGAGGAAGCACTGAGGGAAGCAAGGGCACAGAATGTACTCTGGGTGGGGGACTTCAATGTCCATCACCAAGAGTGGCTCGGGAGCACCACAACTGACCGAGCTGGCCGAGTCTTGAAGGACAGAGCTGCCAGACTGGGCCTGCGGCAGGTTTTTTTTTTTTTTAATTCGTTCACGGGTTGTGGGCGTCGCTGGCAAGGCCGGCATTTATTGCCCATCCCTAATTGCCCTCGAGAAGGTGGTGGTGAGCCGCCTTCTTGAACCGCTGCAGTCCGTGTGGTGACGGTTCTCCCACAGTGCTGTTAGGAAGGGAGTTCCAGGATTTTGACCCAGCGACAATGAAGGAACGGCGATATATTTCCAAGTCGGGATGGTGTGTGACTTGGAGGGGAACGTGCAGGTGGTGTTGTTCCCATGCGCCTGCTGCCCTTGTCCTTCTAGGTGGTAGAGGTCGCGGGTTTGGGAGGTGCTGTCGAAGAAGCCTTGGCGAGTTGCTGCAGTGCATCCTGTGGATGGTGCACACTGCAGCCACAATGCGCCGGTGGTGAAGGGAGTGAATGTTTAGGGTGGTGGATGGGGTGCCAATCAAGCGGGCTGCTTTATCTTGGATGGTGTCGAGCTTCTTGAGTGTTGTTGGAGCTGCACTCATCCAGGCAAGTGGAGAGTATTCCATCACACTCCTGACTTGTGCCTTGTAGATGGTGGAAAGGCTTTGGGGAGTTAGGAGGTGAGTCACTCGACGCAGAATACCCAGCCTCTGACCTGCTCTCGTAGCCACAGTATTTATATGGCTGGTCCAGTTAAGTTTCTGGTCAATGGTGACCCCCAGGATGTTGATGGTGGGGGATTCGGCGATGGTAATGCCGTTGAATGTCAAGGGGAGGTGGTTAGACTCTCTCTTGTTGGAGATGGTCATTGCCTGGCACTTATCTGGCGCGAATGTTACTTGCCACTTATCAGCCCAAGCCTGGATGTTGTCCAGGTCTTGCTGCATGCAGGCTCGGACTGCTTCATTATCTGAGGGGTTGCGAATGGAACCGAACACTGTGCAGTCATCAGCGAACATCCAGTGAGTGAACCAACACGAGGGAAAAACCTACTTGACCTCGTCCTCACCAATCCACCTGTCGCAAATGCATCTGTCCATGACCGTGTTGGTAGGAGTGACCACCGCACAGTCCTCGTGGAGGATACCATCCAACGTGTTGTGTGGCACTACCACTGTGCTAAATGGGATAGATTCAGAACAGATCTAGCAGCTCAAAACTGGGCATCCATGAGGCAGCAGCAGAATTGTATTCCAGCACAATCTGTAACCTCATGGCCCGGCATATTCCTCACTCTACCATTACCAACAAGCCAGGGGTCAACCCTGGATCAATGAGGAGTGTAGACGAGCATGCCAGGAGCAGCACCAGATGTACCTAAAAATGAGGTGCCAACCTGGTGAAGCGACAACTCAGGACTACATGCATGCTAAACAGCAGAAGCAACATGCTATAGACAGAACTAAGCGATTCCACAACCAATGGATCAGATCAAAGCTCTGCAGTCCTGCCACATCCAGTCGTGAATGGTGGTGGACAGTTAAACAACTAACAGGAGGAGGCTCTGCAAACATCCCCATCCTCAATGATGGCGGAGTCCAGCACGTGAATGCAAAAGACAAGGCTGAAGTGTTTGCAACCATCTTCAGCCAGAAGTGCCGAGTGGATGATCCATCTCCGCCTCCTCCCGATATCCCCACCATCACAGAAGCCAGTCTTCAGCCAATTCGATTCACTCCACGCGATATCAAGAAACGGCTGAGTGCACTGGATAGAGCAAAGGCTATGGGCCCCGACAACATCCCGGCTGTAGTGCTGAAGACTTGTGCCCCAGAACTAGCTGCGCCTCTAGCCAAGCTGTTCCAGTACAGCCTCAACACTGGCATCTACCCGACAATGTGGAAAATTGCCCAGGTATGTCCTGTCCACAAAAGGCAGGACAAATCCAATCCGGCCAATTCCCGCCCCATCAGTCCACTCAATCATCAGCAAAGTGATGGAAGGTGTCGTCGACAGTGCTATCAAGCGGCACTTACTCACCAATAACCTGCTCACCGATGCTCAGTTTGGGTTCAGCCAGGACCACTCGGCTCCAGACCTCATTACAGCCTTGGTCCAAACGTGGACAAAAGAGCTGAATTCCAGAGGTGAGGTGAGGTGAGAGTGACTGCTCTTGACATCAAGGCAGCATTTGACCGAGTGTGGCACCAAGGAGCCCTTGTAAAATTGAAGTCAATGGGAATCGGGGAGAACTCTCCAGTGGTTAGAGTCATACCTAGCACAAAGGAAGATGGCAGTAGTTGTTGGAGGCCAATCATCTCAGCCCCAGGACATTGCTGCAGGAGTTCCTCAAGGCAGTGTCCTAGGCCCAACCATCTTCAGCTGCTTCATCAATGACCTGCCCTCCATCATAAGGTCAGAAATGGGGATGTTCGCAGATGATTGCACTGTGTTCAGTTCCATTCACAACCCCTCAGATAATGAAGCAGTCCGAGCCCGCATGCAGCAAGACCTGGACAACATCCAGGCTTGGGCTCATAAGTGGCAAGTAACATTCGTGCCAGACAAATGCTAGGCAATGACCATCTCCAACAAGAGAGAGTCTAACCACCTCCCCTTAACATTCAACGGCATTACCATCGCCGAATCCCCCACCATCAACATCCTGCGGGTCACCATTGACCAGAAACTTAACTGGACCAGCCATATAAATACTGTGGCTACAAGAGCAGGTCAGAGGCTGGGTATTCTGCAGCGAGTGACTCAGCTCCTGACAACCCCCGCCCCCGCCCCCCCCCCCCAAAAGCCTTTCCACCATCTACAAGGCACAAGTCAGGAATGTGATGGAATACTCTCCACTTGCCTGGATGAGTGCAGCTCCAACAACACTCAAGAAGCTCGACACCATCCAGGACAAAACAGCCCGCTTGATTGGCACCCCATCCACCTCCCTTAACAGTCACTCCCTTCACCACCGGCGCACAGTGGCTGCAGTGTATACCATCCACAGGATGCACTGCAACAACTCGCCAAGGCTTCTTCGACAGCACCTCCCAAACCCGCGACCTCTACCACCTGGAAGGACGAGAGCAGCAGGTGCATGGGAACAACACCATCTGCACATTCCCCTCCAAGTCACACACCATCCCGACTTGGAAATATATTGCCGTTCCTTCATTGTCGCTCGGTCAAAATCCTGGAACTCCCTTCCTAACAGCTCTGTGGGAGAACCTTCGCCACACGGACTGCAACAGTTCAAGAAGGCGGCTCACCACCACCTTCTCAAGGGCGATTAGGGATGGGCAATAAATGCCGGCCTCACCAGCGATGCCCACATCCCATGAACGAATAATAAAAAAAAGAATGTTTCCCCTGGCTGGAGAGTCTAGAACTAGGGGGCATCGTCTCAGGAGAAGAGGTCGGCCATTTCGGACTGAAATGAGGAGAAATTTCTTCACTGAGGGTTGTGAATCTTTGGCATTCTCTACCCCAAAGGGCTGTGGGTGCTCAGTTGTTGCATATATTCAAGGCTGAGATTGATCGATTTTTGGACTCTAGGGGAATCAAGGGATATGGGGATCGGGTGGGAAAGTGGAGTTGAGGTCGAAGATCAGCCTTGATCTTATTGAAAGGCTCGAGGGGCTTTCTGGACTACTGCTTCTCCTATTATAGAATCATAGAAATTCATGGCACAGAAGGAGGCCATTCGGCCCATTGTGTCTTATGTTTTTATGTTCTTAATTACTGAGTGCGTAGCTTGCTTGTAGTCATGAGGACACAATCATTCTTTTACATTTTAATCCACTAATATTTAAGGAGTGAAATTTGTACTGTCAAATTGAAAGCCTGGATGTTTGATTTTCATAATTGCGTTAGCGACCCCTGGTGTTTGGCTGTGGTAGAGTGTGTACTCAAGTAAATCAGATGATTGACTGAGAGTGGGAACTAAGGTGATTGCTGCTGCTCCGACGGAAAAATCAAAGAAATGCTGATTATTGCCTAATTCTCTTGTTTTGTTTTGTTGCAGGCCCTATATGAAAACATGTTGGTAGAGCTTCCATTTGCCAGCTTCTTTTTGTCCAAGCTCTTGGGGACTAGTGCAGACGTTGACATTCATCACCTTGCCTCATTAGATCCTGAAATGTACAAAAACCTGCTTTTCCTAAAGAGCTATGAAGATGATGTTGAGGAACTTGGACTCAATTTCACAGTGGTAAACAATGAGCTTGGAGAAGCACAGGTTGGTCCTGCAAATTTTTTGAATCACAGTTAATAATTAATGAAATTATCTGATTGCAGGACAGATTGAACAGATAGAGCACACTTGTGGCAGTGATCTTTGTACAATTCTTCGACGGAGATACAGTTTTATTGACCATTTCAATAGTTTGAGGTGTGAATGAGGTTGTATGTCCGGCCTGGTGTAACTGTGTACAAAACAGCTGACAATTATCTTTTTCTCAATTATTTTTCTAGTTTTTATCATTGTCCTTTTCCACTGTCATAAACACTGGTAATTTGGACCCTAGCTATGTTATTTGAAGTTAGAGCAGTGTTTCCTCAGTGTGGTTGTCACCTGTTTATTACCATACCTGTTTGCTTAGTTTTACTTGTGTTATTAACTTCTCTTTATATATGTTTTCTGAAGTAATTTTAACATTATTTGAATTATAATTTGAGCACAAGAAAGTTGTGTACACTGGTTTTCGTAAATCATGACTTAGCATAAAGCAAACTTCAGTAAACTAGAGAGCTCTTGAATTGAGAATAGAATAAATGATTTTAACATTGTGACCTTTGGTCTGTCTTCCCCTTAGCTTTAAATAAAATCATTACTTTACTGGTGCAGTCCTAAAATCAGTAGTAAAAATTGCTAACCTTTCAGCTAATTTCCACAGGCAGTTTTACACAGCAACACAAGGCTTTAGTGTTTGAATAGTTCTGCTGTAATTACTATGGCACTGACCTTTGACATTTGTAATTCAGAATGCATGACTGACAATAATATCCTTTGCTCAACACATTTCAGAGATTTCCTTCAAGATTGCTGTAGAAACATGTTTGTTGCATTTAATTGAGAGGAAAAACTGAAGTCCCTAAAACAAACTTGTATTGATAGATTTTTAAATTGAAATTAACTCCAGCAACTGAATGCTGTTCAGGATTTTTTTTATAGC
This sequence comes from Heptranchias perlo, assembly GCF_035084215.1. Classification (NCBI taxonomy): domain Eukaryota; kingdom Metazoa; phylum Chordata; class Chondrichthyes; order Hexanchiformes; family Hexanchidae; genus Heptranchias; species Heptranchias perlo. The sequence goes on along the minus strand of NC_090326.1, from coordinate 148,448,415 downwards.
TGTACAGTTGCTGTAGCCCTGTAATCGTGGTATATTTTAAAATTGTAGTTTAATGCAAAAATGTACCCTCCCTTGCCAAACTTATTTTTGTGTAGCAATTCCTTGAACCCACAAAGACGATAAAAATGACATCTTAACAAAAAGATAATTCTTACCTAACTTTTTTAAAAAATGTGTTATTCTATACCAACTGTGAAAATCCCTGGAAAGGCAGTATATTTCAGTGCAACAATGGCTCATACTTTTCTGGTCCATCAGTGCATCCCCATACATGACCATTAGTATTTTAACTCTGCTGTTCACTTATCTGAATCTCCTCATTTAAAACAAAAATCACTGCAGGATTGGAATGGATCACGCAATGCCGATGTCTCCCTATAATGCACCTCAGCAAAGCTCCTCTGGCCACGTAGGGCTGCATTGGTGACTCCTGCACTCATTAGACTAGCCAGCTGTAAATATAGTACACACTCTGTGCTGGTGGTGAAGGGAGTGAATGTTTAGGGTGGTGGATGGGGTACCAATCAAGCAGGCTGCTTTGTCCTGAATGGTGTTGAGCTCCTTGAGTGTTGTTGGAGTTGCACTCACCCAGTCAAGTGGAGAGTATTCCATCACACTCCTGACTTGTGCTTTGTAGATGATGGAAAGGCTTTGGGGAGTCAGGAGGTGAGTCACTCGCCACAGAATACCCAGCCTTTTTTTTTATTCGTTCATGGGATGTGGGCGTCGCTGGCCAGGCCGGCATTTATTGCCCTTGAGAAGGTGGTGGTGAGCCGCCTTCTTGAACCGCTGCAGTCCGTGTGGTGAAGGTTCTCCCACAGTGCTGTTAGGAAGGGATTTCCAGGATTTTGACCCAGCGACAATGAAGGAACGGTGACGTATTTCCAAGTCGGGATGGCGTGTGACTTGGAGGGGAATGTGCAGGTGGTGGTATTCCCATGTCCCTGCTGCTCTTGTCCTTCTAGGTGTTAGAGGTCTCGGGTTTGGAAGGTGCTGTCGAAGAAGCCTTGGTGAGTTGCTGCTGTGCATCCTGTGGATGGTACACACTGCAGCCACAGTGATGCGGTGGTGAAGGGAGTGAATGTTTAGGGTGGTGGATGGGGTGCCAATCAAGTGGGTTGCTTTGTCCTGGATGGCGTCGAGCTTCTTGAGTGTTGTTGGAGCTGCACTCATCCAGGCAAGTGGAGAGTATTCCATCACACTCCTGACTTGTGCCTTGTAGATGGTCGAAAGGCTTTGGGGAGCCAGGAGGCGAGTCACTCGCTGCAGAATACCCAGCCTCTGACCTGCTCTTGTAGCCACAGTATTTATATGGCTGGTCCAGTTAAGTTTCTGGTCAATGGTGACCCCCAGGATGTTGATGGTGGGGGATTCGGCAATGGTAATGCCGTTGAATGTCAAGGGGAGGTGATTAGACTCTCTCTTGTTGGAGATGGTCATTGCCTGGCACTTGTCTGGCGCGAATGTTACTTGCCACTTATGAGCCCAAACCTGGATGTTGTCCAGGTCTTGCTGCATGCGGGCTCGGACAGCTTCATTATTTGAGGGGTTGCGAATGGAACTGAACACTGCAATCATCAGCGAACATCCCCATTTCTGACCTTATGATGGAGGGAAGGTCATTGATGAAGCAGCTGAAGATGGTTGGGCCGAGGACACTGCCCTGAGGTTTAATGTAGGTTTAAAATAATAACGTCACCATATACTGAGTGAGCCAAAGTAACTTTGAATTCTGTTCTTCGAATGATGCATTTACACTGCAAGTTTAGGTTTGATTCAGCGATTTCATCCTCTCACCAATGCTAAGCTGGAAGTGTAAATCATTAGGCAAAGTTTCTGTATCTAAAGGCGGATAAACAACTTAAATTAATGTATAAATATCCAATATTAATGTCAACAAATGTGCTGAGTTGGTAATGACATATTTGAATAAATTTGTTAATTAGAATTACATTTTCTAGAGTGATATCAAAACCACAATATCAAAAATATACATGTTAATCAAAATGTATGTATGCTGTACAAGTTGTTACTTCGCATAAAAAATATTTTTGCTGCTTTCTCTGAAATGGCTGGTCTGCAAAAAATATGATCACTGCAAAAATACCCAATTACAGAGAGCGTGACATGAAGGGAAAGTTTAAAATTTAGTGCACAATCTCTGCAAACATTTGGGAAAGAGCTCAGAGGTATTATGGGATGTGGTATTTCCAGATGATGAGGGCAGATGGTCCGCAGTGGTTGTTTCTGGCCCTGTATGTTCCTTAAATGTTTACTGAGTGCAATTAAAAGATTTCTACGGTATTCTGACTGAAAACCTTTTGTGTGTTAGGTGGTGGAGCTGAAGGCTGGTGGGAAGGATATTCCCGTTACCAGTGCTAACAGGATAGCCTACATTCATCTTGTTGCGGACTACAGGCTTAACAAGCAGATCCGACCACACTGCCTTGCATTCAGACAGGGGGTGGCTAATGTTGTGAACCTGGAGTGGCTGAGGATGTTTGATCAACAAGAGCTTCAGGTAAACCATCTATATAATATGTAATGTCACACCACCAGAAACTTTCTTCACCAAAGGCATTCATTCACCATCTGATGGAAGAAACTTGTTAGTGGATTTTATTATCGCTTTTAAGAAATATAAAATATCCCGATAAGAATTAAAAATCTAGCCTGATAACATTTTTTGTGATCCAAACTCCAACAATACTGTTCTGGGAAATCTGTTATTTTTGTAGGAATAATGCAATGGTAGCTTTAGCTTAACTACGCTTTTACAACTATTGAAGTTTGAAGACTTAATAGCATTTACAGTTTCCAAATTTTATTCAGCTTTTAAAGATGGATAGAAGTTTTGTTTCACAGCTCCAATAGCTCTTTTTCTAACATCAGTGGTGTACTTCATAAATTACTTCCAACAGTTACATACAGGAGTTACAAAGATTACTAGCAATATTTCTCATAGAATAGCATTGTTTTATCTTGACTAATTTAGTTAATAACCGCACTTTCTAGAAACTTTTCATAGAATGAAGGCTGGTAACATTACATAATTATGAGAAAATATTCAGGTCCCTTTTGATTATGAATTTTTAAATTCTTCTGTAGCCCAGAGTCATTGCAACATGTGGTGTGGAACCGAGCATACAGACAAGATAAGTTCCAGGTTCAATTGCTGACGACATAGAATCAAACAGCACAGAAGGAGGTCATGTGGCCCATCATGTCAGTGCCGGTTCTTTGAAAGACCTGTCCAAATAGTTCCACTCCGCTGCTCTTTCCCCATAGCCCTGCAAGTGTCTCCTTTTCAGTTATATATCCCATTCCCTTTTGAAAGCTACTATTGATTCTGCTTCCTGGTGGTGCATACCAGATCTGTGATCAGTTGGCTCATTGTAGTGGTGGGGTGGGAGGATGAAGTGGTTGCAATTGATCTGAGTCTCTGGGCTAGGGGAAGTGGGGAAAAATGAGCTAGGATTTCTGCTGACATGTCAGACCAAGGATCAAACCTGGAGCATTCTGGGTCTATATAGCTCAGATCCACATTGGACATTACATCTATCAACTGAGCCAGATGTTTTTAAATAGTCAATGGCTTGTATATCAATTAATAAATCTGCCTTTTAATGAAGGGGTCCAGATGATGACCTAAATCATGAGAATGCAAACCTCTTAATTAGCTGTCTGTTACTCATTTACTTTCATATGTTTTTATAACATAATACTTACACATTTTTTCTGCTGATACTGCTAGGCTATAGTTGCAGATTCTTTTATGCATCAGGATTATTTTTATTGTATGGTATAAATTGGCAGTTGTATTATAGCCGATAAAAAATTGCAATAACTGAATAATATGCCTGATCACAGCAACTTAGATTTGTATAATGCTCCCACCATAAAGAAAGATGTCTCAAAGCACTTTAAAGGGTGTTGGATATGGTGAATGATGAGCGGAAGGGAAACTGGGGAATGAAATTTAGATTGCAATGTAATAATGGCAGAATATTACCATAAATTTCATACAGAAAGGTATTATTTTTTTTCTTAAGGAAAATTGTGGGGAAATGGAGAGCCTAATGTCTATTACAAAGCTATTACATTTTCAAATATTACAATTTTTTTTTTCTGTTATTAGGTTTTGATATCTGGAGCACAAATACCAATAAATCTGGAGGATCTCAAAAACTTCACAAACTATTCAGGTATAGATACTTTTAACCTAAGCCCATGGGTTATTCTTAATTACTAGCAGATTTTGCATGGCATTGCTCATGGCGAATCAGAGGATGCACTGAATTGTGACATTGGATGTGCGATGGGAAGCAAGTGTGATGCTTACAGGAAATTCATGCTATATGCAAAACTTATAGATATATGTACATTGAGCATTTAAATCCGTGTGCTAACGATATGGTACATGATCCTTGCTGAGAAGAAATGAGGAAAAGTACAGAAAGCAAAGCAAACTAATTGTGTTTCCACCCCTCCCACCCAGCAGCCCCCCCCCCAAAAAAAATCTCCTGATTTTTCTCCTCCTCCCCTGAAGATTCTGACGCATAGTGGGGCATGGTTCCAGAGTCTCCTGCAGCCCGCCATTACTTCAAGTGACCAATCATAATGACCAAACTTTTAGTCACCCTGCCTGAATCTCTTTCTTCAGGATGTTTTTCTACATCAAAGGCACTATAAAAATACAAATTGTTGTTGTATCTCAAAATTAAAATGTTTCATCCTTGTGTTTCAATCTCTCCCTGGTCTTGATGACGATGGCTTAGGTCTTTTCAATACTTGACTGTAGGAAATTGCAGCTCATTCAGGACTGGATTTTGGAAAGAGGCAGTGGAGGGGTCAAGGGAGGTGATGGAGAGGTAAAGCTAGGTGTCGTCAGCAAACACATGGAAGCAGACCCAAAGACTTCGGATGAGGTCACCAAGGAAAAGCAGGTAGATGAACATAGGAAGAGGAGAGGGCCAAGGATAGATCCTTGGAGGACTCCAGAAGTAATCTTGCAGGGGCAAGAAGAGAAGCTATTGCTGGATATGCTCTGGTCAACGGCAACAACATATATAGTGCCTTCAATGTAGAAAAAACATCCTAAGGCACTTCACAGAAGTGTAATCAGAGAAAAAATGACACCACGCTAATGAAGATGATATTGGTAGAGTTAACTAAAACCGTAGTCGAAGAGGTATGTTTTAATGGATGGTCTTCACGGAGAAGCAGAGAGGTTTAAGGAGGGAATTCCAGAGTTTAGGACCGAAATGGCTGAAAACATGGCCAGTGATTGTTAGAAGGGACTGGGGCATGCATTTGAGCCAAGAGTTAGAGGAATGCAGAATTCTCAGAGTTTGAGGACCAGAGGAGGTTACAGAAATAGAGTGGGGCAAGGCCATGAAGGGATTTGAACACAAGGATGAGAATTTTACATTGAAGGCGTTGGGCACCTGGAGCCAATGTATATCAATAAGCACAGAGGGGATGGGTGAGTGTCGTCAGCGTCTTTGGATGATACCATTGAGGTTTACAACTAGATGAGGCTTTGGAAGAGGCTGCAGAGGTCCTCTACACCATTACAGGTTGCCATAGGTAAGAGTATTGACTGTGTCGAAGGCTACAGAGAGGTTGAGAAGGACCCCATATCTCAGTCACAGAGAATGTCATTTTTGACTTTGATTAGGGCTGTTTCAGTGCTGTGGCTGGGTCGGAAACCTGATTGGAAAGATTCAAATATGGAGTTGTAGGAAAGATGGGCACGGATTTGGGAGGCGACAATACATTTAAGGACTTTGGAGAGGTAAGGGAGATTGGAGATGGGCAGTAGTTTGCAAGGATAGAGGGTGGAATTTTTTTAAGGAGGGGGACAGTGGGGGCCAGGAAGGGAAGATGGGTGGTCAGCAGTTTAGTGGAAGTGGGGTTGGGAGAGCAGAAGATGGGTCTCATGGACAAGATAAGCTCGGAGAAGGCATGAGGGGGGACAGAAGAGAAACTAGAGGAGATGCAGGTTGAGAGCTAGGGTGCTGGGAGTACCTCGGGGAGGCTTGCCTTGGTGGGGCAGAAGGGATGTAGCAGAAGCAACTGAACGGATGGTCTCAATCTTGAGGACAAAGACATCCAGGAGTCCTCACACGTTGGATGTGCGGGTGGAGGTGGCAGAAGGGAAGGGATTAAGGAGACTGCTGGTAGTGGAGAAAAGAAGCCAGGGGTTATCTTTGCTTTCCAGGATGATCCTGGAATGGTGAGCAGTCCTGGTGTAGGAGAGCAGAGCCCGTCAGTGCTTGATGTGGTCCAGCCTGATTTGGCGATAAATGGCTAAACTAGTTGTGTGCCAGATATGTGCAAGCCTGCGTTCTTGGACTTGAAGGAATGAGGGTGGGGACCATACCAGGGGAAATGACAAGGATATGAGAGAGTAAAGATTTTACTGGGAACAAGGGCATCAAAGGCTGAGATGAGGGAGTGATTGAGCAGATCAACGGCTACAGAAATATTGTGGTGAATGAAGAGCCAAAGGCTTAGACAGTTGTAAGTGATTTGGGAAGTTTTTATTTCCCCCTCCCCCCCCCCCCCCCCCTCCCAGGGTGGTGCATAAGGACGTGGGGTTGGAAGGCAGTAGGAGGATGTGAATGGAGGAGGATGTAAGAAGCAACATTGGCTATTGACGTTGCCAAGGGGCAGCAAGTAGATGAGGACGTGGAGCGGGCCAAGTATAGCTCCATTGTCACAAGGACTCGAGTGATTCAAGAGGTGGGCGCTAGCACCTTCTCCGGGGAATTTGGGCTGGGCAATAAATCTGGTCTTGCCAGCGTCAACAACGTCCCCAGAACAGATAAGAAAAAAAATGAATCGAGCCCTCTGAAGCTAATTATGAATTTATGCACAAAATCTATCGTGGTCACAGTTCATTCACCATACATAACTTACAATACAATCCAGGAAAGTCACTGTCAAACAAAAATGCCTAAAAGTACTCCATTTGCTTTCTATATTACAAATAGATGGAGTGGCTTGTCTATATTCCATCCCTGTTATGGTTAATTGTGAAGCTGTGCCTCAAACCAGGATTGTAAACCAAAAACTTAATTTTAGCTTATTTCATAAGTATCATCTAAAGAGACTGTGCAAACAGATTTAGTAGCTCTGTGGCATGACTGATAACATTTTTGGCCCAGTATACATAGCAAAACCTGCTTGAGCTTGATATAAGCTTTGCCAATAGATTTCTCTGGCCTAATAGCCAAGACCAACACTGCTGCTTTTAATCGTAACAAAGCAAACTGTCCTTGTGCTTCAATTTGGTGAAATAATAAATATCAGTTACTATTTAATTATTGTTTGTAATGTTAACTTGTGGTTATAGATCAGTTGTCAGTTAATTACCATAATTTGTGATTAATAAGTATATTTATTATGTTGGTGCTATATCTGGGCTGAGGTCTAATTTGATCATAGATTTGATTTTTTTATTATGTGGTTTAGTTTTATAATTGCCTTCATGTTTGTTCAACTCATTGTTAAAGAATAAGAAACCTTCAAGTGATTTATGTCCATGGATTAAATGTCAGGGTTAAAATAACTCTCCTCACCATTTTGAAATCTTTTTTTATGGCAAGTCTGAGGACGATTTATTCGTTAGTCAGCTAAACATTTGAGTTTGTCTTGTTTGCAGGAATGTTTTTTATCATTAATCTGTAAAGTACTGCTACTCAGTGTATTGTAATGATGAATAAAGAAGGAAAATGTGTGGGGAAAGCCAGAGTTAGTTATTGCAGTGTCATTCAGTGAAACATTTAAACTCGTATTGCTGTATTTTTTTTTTGACGATGTACACATAATTGAAACTTTTCCAAATATTTTATTCTGTGTAGTTTGATGCTGTTTCTGATTGCAGTTTTTTCTGTATAGGTAGAAAGAGGTGAAACATATTCTGGTAGTAAATTTTGCTAATCATCTTTCGTGTTTAAAATTTTAATCCGAGTGCACTATATTTAATGGCAATAAGAAAATGGTCACTCTAATAATGAAATATGTTAACTGTGTGTATAAATCACACTTGTAATTAAAGGTGCTTCACAGACCTTCGTAAATTCACATAACCTCTAGTTAGCATTTGATCATAACATACATGTCTACTTCCTGATTTGCAGAACTCCAGAAATTAACTTTGGAATGCAGTATAGCAAAGAAAAGGCAAATAAAGCCTGGCGTTGCATGGCAATATTCAGGGTTTACAATTTGCATCCAACAAAGTGCAATCATTTCCATCTCGACCACCTACAATGCAATTGTGTCCAGTTGTTTACATTGTTTTGTCGATATTTCCACCACATGTAACATAGTCCTAATACTATACATCATCCTTTTATTGAAGTAAGCTTGCTGTTATTCTTTGTGCCTGTCAGTGTGCTAAAGTGCTGATGTTTTAGCATTAATTTTAGAATCCAAGTAATCTAAAATTGATGAGTCCCCTGAATAAAAGATGCTGTTTGATTAATATGTTTGAAGGACAGAACATATTGAAAATGGTGACCATAATTCACCTTTTTATAGTTTGAGAAACAGCTGCATTTAATTTCCTTTCTCATTAGCTCTCCTGGTTTGTATGGTCTTCAGATGTTGGTTAGTGCTTTTGTGTGTGTCTTTGTTAACGTGATGGTGTTAACTGGCTATCACAAAAAAATGTAGGTATTACGACACAGCCTAATTTTAAAAATTTTAGAAATTCGGCTAATTTCTGCCTCTGGCTATATTTGTGTACCTTGGTATTTACTAAATGTGCTGGTGCCACCTAGAACAGAACATCAGTACTACACCACCCTATCTTTTAGTCCTTTGACGTCTCTGGCATCCTATTTGGATAACATCTATTTGGACCCTTTCTATAATGTCCAATTGGAAAATCAACCGAATGGTAAGATATTGGAAAATGTGAGGTTATGCACTTTGGGAGGAAAAATCAGAGTGCAAGTTATTATCTTAATGGCGAGAAACTGGAAAGTACTGCAGTACAAAGGGATCTGGGGGTCCTAGTGCAAGAAGATCAAAAAGTTAATATGCAGGTGCAGCAGGTGATCAAGAAGGCCAACGGAATGTTGGCTTTTATTGCAAGGGGGATAGAATATAAAAACAGGGAGGTATTGCTGCAGTTATATAAGGTATTGATGAGACCGCACCTGGAATACTGCATACAGTTTTGGTGTCCATACTTAAGAAAAGACATACTTGCTCTCGAGGCAGTACAAAGAAGGTTCACTCGGTTAATCCCGGGGATGAGGGGGCGGACATATGAGGAGAGGTTGAGTAGATTGGGACTCTACTTATTGGAGTTCAGAAGAATGAGAGGCGATCTTATTGAAACATATAAGATTGTGAAGGGGCTTGATCGGGTGGATGCGGTAAGGATGTTCCCAAGGATGGGTGAAACTAGAACTAGGGGGCTGCTCTTTCAAAACTGAGATGAGGAGAAACTTCTTCACTCAGAGGGTAGTAGGTCTGTGGAATTTGCTGCCCCAGGAAGCTGTGGAAGCTACATCATTAAATAAATTTAAAACAGAAATCGACAGTTTCCTAGAAGTAAAGGGAATTAGGGGTTACGGGGAGCGGGCAGGAAATTGGACATGAATTTAGATTTGAGGTTCGGATCAGATCAGCCATGATCTTATTGAATGGTGGAGCAGGCTCGAGGGGCCGATTGGCCTACTGCTGCTCCTATTTCTTATGTTCTTATGTTCTTATCTTTAGACAGTAAGTACATGGCGATCACTCATGATCTAATTGAATGGCTTCACAGCTTGAGGGGTTGAATGGCCTACTCCTATTTCTATGTTCCTAACTATTCCCACGTGATTAGGGCTGCATTTATACTGCAGCTACCAGTCTAAGTAATGGTGCTGCAATATGGGTTCCAGCCTAGGTAGTACTTTGTTTACACTACAGTATTGCATTGTTTCTACCCAGAAAAATACTGTGTACTGTAGTGTTAAAGTTGCAGTACAAATGCAGTCTTATGATTCCATTTAAACCCGTTGATTGGATTACTTGTACTCATTGCCAAATCTCCAGTTCTCTACATAATACAAATGAACTAGACTGAATCATCATCAACCATAGGTTGAAAATTATTCATATGTCAACATCCTAGACAATACCCTTTTGTGAGTGTCCTTCCACATCATGGGTATAATGCATACTGTCAACCATCACGAGCAAAAACACAAGTTACGAGAAAGAACCTACAAATAAATTAAATTGCCATTGTTATTTTGTAAAAGGAAGATGGTGAGAAATAAGACCCCGAGTATTCTATACCGTGGACCTATTTTGCATGACTGTGTTTGCTGAATGGAGATTCACAGTAGTATCAGTTATGTTTGTTGAATTTTGCTGCCCAACGCAATTGGTTGGGACTTGGGGCTGACTGCTGTCTCACTTGGAAATCTCAGCTCAGAAGAATTCTGGCACTGAAATTCCTGGATTGAGAGAGGGTCGACAATTGTGCCTTTATGGAGCTAGAATTCTGCTGCAGAATATAAATTTTGTGGCATTTCAGGGTGCGCTCAAGAAGAGCCTACACTCCCAGTGGGACCCAAATGTAAATGATGTACACAACATCAACTGCATTGCCCTCATCAACTCTGATACCTCATCAAAAAACTCAATCAAGTTAGTGAAACATGATTTGCCTTTAACAAATCCGTGTTGGCTTTCCCATATTAATCCACAATTGCCCAAGTAACTATTAATTTTATCCCGGATTTTTGTTTCTAAAAGCTTCCCCACCACTGAAGTTAAACTGACTGGCTTGTAGTTGCTGGGTTTATCGTTTATACCCTTTTTTGAACAAGGGTGTAACATTTGCAATTGCACCACCCCCATGTCTAAGGAGGATTGGAAGATTGTGGCCAGTACTTCTGCAATTTCCACCCTTACTTCCCTCAGCAACCTAGGATGTATCCCATTCGGACCTGGTGACATCTACTTTAAGTACAGCCTGCCTTTCTAGTACCTCTTCTTCATTTTTTTTTATCCCATACAGTATCTCAACTACCTCCTCTTTTACTGTGGCTTTGGCCGTATCTTCTTCCTTGGTAAAGACAGATGCAAAGTACTTATTTAATACCTCTGCCTCCATGTGTATATCCCCTTTTTGGTCCCTAATCGGTCCCATCCCTCCCCTTACTACCTGTTTACTATTTAAATGCCTATAGAAGACTTTTGGGTTCCCTTTTGTTAGCTTCCTGTCTATTCTTATACTTTCTCTTTGCCCCTCTTATTTCCTTTTTTTACTTCCCCTCTGAACTTTCTATACTCGGCCTGGTTCTTACTTGTATTAACAACCTGACATCTGTCATTTGCCCCCTTTTCTGCTTCATCTTGCTCTCTCTCTTTGTCATCCAGGGAGGTCTGACTTTGATTGTCCTACCTTTCCCCCTTGTGGGAATGTACCTGGACTGTACCCGAACCATCTCTTCTTTAAAGGCCACCCATTGTTCGATTACAGTTTTGCCTGCCAATCTTTGATTCCAATTTACCCAGGACAGATCCGTTCTCAACTCAATAAAATTGGCCTTCTGTGTCCTTTTCCATAGCTAATCTAAATCTTATGATACTATGATCACTATTCCCTAAATATTCCCCCACTGACACTTGCTCCACTTAACCCACCTCATTCCCCAGAATCAGATCCAGCAGTGCCTCCTTCCTCGTTGGGCCGGAAATATATTGATCAAGAAAGTTCTCCTGTACACACTTCAGAAATTCTTCCCCTTCTTTGCCGTTTACATTATTTCTGCCCCAGTCTATATTCGAGTAGTTGAAGTCCCCCATTATCACTACTCTATGGTTCTTGCACCTCTCTGTAATTTCCCTGCGATACAATGGAAAGCATTGTATTTCAAAAGAATACCTGAGGGCTTCCCAATGGGAATCCCACTTTACATGTTATATATGCTGGAGGAAGAGGGAGCAACAGGAGTCTATAAGGGAATTAGATTGATCAGGCAGCCATAGAAGAGGGCGAGACCATCCCGGCACTATCCATCCAGCAGGATGTATAGACCCAGGTGCACTTTCTTCCCCAGGAGCTCTGTCTCAGGAGGCTGCTTTTCAGTCATGAAGCTTTGGAGGAACTCTTGTTTCTTGCTGAAGCCAGATCTGTAACCAAGACCCACAGCTGCACAGCTCTGTTTGTGGCAGAGTGCGACCACAGATGGCATCTTGTATACCACAGGCGCATTCCAGGAAGCCGCAGGGAACTTTTGGCAGATCAGCCAGTTTGCTGTGCATTCCTCCACAAGGCAAGTCACGCACACGCTCATTGCCATGGCATCTCAATTTATATAGTCCAACAGTTCTCCCAGGCAGGTGACTGAAAGGGCTATCAATTTTTTCCAGTTGCCAGAATTCTGTAGGGTTGCGGGAACTATTGATTGCGCCCATATCATTGCGTGCCCCAAATATGTCTCCTTATTTATATGTACCACAGAGGCTTCTGTTCCTTAAATGTACAGCTCATTTGTGATGACATAGCTTCTTGCATGTGAATTCATAACATGCTGGCAGCTGTCACTGTTGCGTTAATACAGCCCTGTGTGGCGAGGGTAGTGCCCCCTGCGATGCATCTCTCTCTGCGGTTGCCCTCCCTCCTGCTGTGCAGGTGGATGTGTCACAGCACTGTGTTGTGGAGCTCCATGTGTCAGAGGTGGACGGCTTGGCCGGCGAGGCTGGTGAGGCTGTTCGCCCTCCGAGGAGGTCATGACTGCAGCTACGGCGGCCCCCATCCGGAAGATGTCCATCTGAGGGGGTCCGCAAGGTATGTACATGTCTCTGGACCCCAGGGTAAGTGTGCAAGTTGGTGAATTTGATTGTTAGGAGGAGGATGGTGGAGGCCAAACTTTGTCCCAAGTGACAGAGTGGCCTCCTGCAATGAGTGAGGGTCTCTTTCCCCCCCCCCCCCCCCCCACACACAACCTGTCAAATGGACCTTTGCAGCTGCCACAGGCTGACAGCTGCAACACGTCCATTTCAACTGGGAGTGTTTCCCCTGGTATGGGAAACAGTCCCAGTTGTTTCTAAAATCCCACCCCTCCTGACATATTCCCTTAATCAAGTCTGTTAATGACCTGAAATGACAAGATAAATACTCTCAAGTGGCAGCCCGCCGGCTTTAATTGCCTGCGGGAGTCCCACATGTGGGGGCAGTGCGCACACGTCTGCGCGTCTGTGGGGAACCTGGAAGTGGGCAGGTTGGAGCCGGGCTCCCTACCCGCTCCGGGATTCCCCGATTTTCGGAGCCCCCCTGCCAGGAACGCACCCGATAGCGGGTGCTAAAATGGATCCCGTTGTTTATAGTGAAATTGAAATCATTTTCTTTGAGAGAAAATCATCATTCTGAGATGTGATGGTACCTCAGACAGTGAATGCAGGAATATGAAGATAGAAAGATCACAGCATGGATACTTAGCCAGATGCTCAGTCATTCATGTGTATTGATTTTGAACAGCAGGCAGCAATCCAATACATTCACTATCCCCATTTTTTGACTTACTGTCTGTCCTTGCACATCTTCCATTTCCTTCTGCTTGCTGTGTGTCTCTGTCTGTTCCTCAAATAGCCTTACTGGGCTTATTAAACACTGTAGAATAACACCTTCCACCATTGATAATCTGGGTTCTGCTAATTAGTATTTTCCTTTTTATCTGACATTATCTGTAAGAATGATCGAATTGCAGTACATAGGAGACCTCTGGTGACAAGCTTGTATGTTTGACGCCCCAGTTATTCTATACCCAGCAGTGAAAGCAACCAGCCACAGGATACTGCCTGCTTGTCCTGTTCAATCAGTGAAAGCACAGTTCAGTTTGGACATGTGGAAATGCATGGATACTGTTCTGCTCACGGATGTGTGACTGCTATACTTTCCGAAAAAAAAAAATTAGATTCTAGTTAGAGACTATTTAAAAGGTTACGTATTGAAAGGAGTCAGCTCTCTATCATGAGAAATGTAACTGAAGTTCTTAGACTACCTGAGTACTTCTCAAACATTTTTTTTCAATACTGTAGAAAATCACTTTTATATTTCAAGCGTCTGTTGTCGGTATCCAACAATTCCTGCGCACTTGCAATATGGCCAGGTGCAGAGTAAAGGTCTATCTGTTCTCCCTCAAAAATATGCCATAACTAACCCTCAAAGGAGCATTCTCAACTGCATTTTTTTCTCCCATTTCTCATCACCCAACCCAGTAGCAGCTGTAAGTAAAATGCCAGTTCGTGAAAATTAGTGACTTTTTTTTAGTTAGTCGTTGGACCAGGAGATTTTCATCCATCAGGCTTAGGTTGATTTAGATCTAGGTCCCGGAGGTGAAAGGAACACTGATTTCACCTCTAGATTTTTTTTGTACTTTTAATATTTTCAAATCTCCTAGTGTTGCTCACTAAGTTGGAAGATAAACTATTTCATTATTTCATTATCACTTTATACTGTGTTATGCACGGTGTTATTCTATTGCTGGGATGGAATGTGTACAACCTAACTTGTACCTTTTTAAGGCTACAAAGTATAATTGCTTATATAGGTACTTCTTGAGGTCAGTTCTAGAGGGTAAATGTTCCTCTGTAGATTGGTAGCTGTTTGTAAATCTCTGCTGCTTCACTAGGTCAGAAAAACAGCAAGAATGACCAACTTTCTTTCACTTTTATACTTGTTAAAAAGATTCCTTTGCATCTGTAAGAAAATGTGACACCTGAAACAAAATATTTACAGATAGATGTAAATGTATGAGAGAGGCATTATATAAAACGGTATGTCAACACTCCAGACGTTATACGCTATCTAATGCACGTTTGTTTATCATACATAATGCCAGAATGCTTGCATTGGCCTTTACACAAACACAGCCAGGGTTCTGACCTGCAGCCTGACAAATAAGTGACCTGAGTATTTCAGGAATGTAAAGCAATTACAATTTGTTGTATATTTTACTAAAAGAAAGATAGACATGCGTTTACTAATAGAACAATTTTCCTCCCCGGGTGCAACCTGAAAATGCGCCCCATGTTGTGCCCATCTTGCCGATGTCAAGTTCACCCAAATATCCGCCCAATCTCATTAGAATACACTCAAACTTAAAAATAGGTGTAAAATAGCGTGAACAAATAGTGCCCAATGAAAGTGCTGAACCCCCATCGTATATTTCTTCTTCGAATATGAAAATGTAAGTTTCAACTCATTTAACCATCATTTATACACATGTTTAGGAACCTGCAATCAGGGAAGCTTTTCAATTTTTGATATGACTTAGAAAATACAGAGCAGGTCTCAGTGAGGACATTTTTTTTTAAACTGTCAAAAAAAGACCAGAAAAATGACTCTTTCCTGCTGCGCCTGTAAATCTGGTCACAATATTGAGACCCGCCCTCTCTCCTCTCCACCCCGAACAGGCACAATTGGAGGATACTCACATTTGAGAGTCAGGCATGTGGCTAATTTTGTGGACGGAAATTCGTTTGGACGGAGGGTTTGATGGACAGTCATAAAAGATCGAGGAGACGTGGGCTTTTTGTAGTTACGCGCATAAATTCAGTTATGCGCAAAATTCCCCGATCTTTTAAGCCACATAATTCGTTTGCATCCAGATTACTGGTGTAACGAGGCACAAATGCGTAGGAAACTCCAAGCCTTCGTTTTACATTGTATCGTGCTCATTAAACAGTACATCCTCTGACTTACCATGAGTAGTGCCCTGAAAGTGATTGAGTATTTCCAGAAGACGAGCTCTTAACTATCATTGAATGTTTTGACGTTTACCAAGAACTAGCAAGTGACATTCAAATTGGCTTGCTGATATTTTTCAAAATATGACATGATAAATCATAACTTTAGAAGTGCCTCTGAAGAGTGACTGTCTGTACTTTCTGTCCCCTTTTTAGGTGGTTATTCAGCAGACCATGCTGTCATTAAAATATTCTGGAATGTGGTAGAGAGTTTCACTAACGATGAAAAGCGCAAGTTGCTGAAGTTTGTCACCAGTTGCTCTCGACCACCTCTGCTGGGATTTAAGGTAAAGAATAAGAACCTTTATAGATATTCTGCACTTAAAGGAAACATACTGACCTGTAAATACTTCGATGGGATTTTTTTAACGGAAAATCTAAATCCCATATTTTTAAACTTTATAGCACAGTGTAACAGAGAAATACAATAATTTCTATGCACGAGTCAGTGGGGCAGAAAACACTACTGGGAGTAGTTTATAGGCCCCTACCAGTGGTTATACTGTTGGACAGAGTATTAATCAAGAAATGAGAGGAGCTTGTAACAAAGGTAATGCAATAATCGTGGGGGACTTTAATCTGCATATAGACTGGGCAAATCAAATTGGCAAAAGTAGTTTGGAGACAAATTCATTGAATGCATTCGAGGCAGTTTCCTAGAACAATATTACTTGGAACCAACCAGGAAACAGGCTATTTTAGATCTTGTCTTGTGTAATGTGTAAGACAGGGTTAATTAGTAATCTCATAGTAAGGGATCCTCTGGGAAAGAGTGATCATAATATGATAGAATTTCACATCGAGTTTGAGAGTGATGTACTTAAGTCCAAAGCTAGAGTCTTAAAACTTAAACAAAGCCAATTACATAGATATGAGGGGCGAGTTGACTAAGGTTGATTGGGAAATTAGATTAAAAGATATGTCTGTAGATAAGCAATGGTGAACATTTAAAGAAATATTTCCTAATTCTCAATGAATATACATTCCACTGAGGAAGAAAAACTCCACGGGAAAAGTGATCTATCCACGGCTAACTAAAGAAGTTAAGGATAGTATTAGATTAAAAGAAGAGGCTTATAATGTTGCCAAGAAGAGTAGTAAGCCCAAGGATTGGGAGCGTTTTAGAAACCAACAAAGGATGACCAAAAAATTGATAAAAAGGGAGAAAATAGAATACGAGAGTAAACTAGCAAGAAATATAAAAACAGATTGTAAGAGCTTCTACAAGTATGTAAAAGGGAAGACAGTAGCAAAAGTAAATGTGGGTCCCTTAGAGGCAGAGACAGAAGAAATTATAATGGGGATTAAGGAAATGGCAGAGACGTTAAACAAATATTTTGTATCTGTCTTCACAGTAGAAGACACATAAAATATACCAGAAATAGTGGGGAACCAAGGGTCTAATGAGAGTTAGGAATTTAAAGTAATTATTATTAGTAAAGAAAAAGTACTGGGAAAATTAATGGGACTAAAAGCCCACAAATCCCCTGGACCTGATGGTCGACATCCGAGGGTTCTAAAAGAGGTGGCTGCAAAGATGGTGGATGCATTGGTTGTGATCTTCCAAAGTTCCCCAGATTCTAGAATGGTCCCAGTGGATTGAAAGGTAGCAAATGTAACACCGCTATTCAAGAAAGGGGGGAGAGAGAAAACAGGGAACTACAGGCCAGTTAGCCGGTCATCAGTCGTCGGGAAAATGCTGGAATCTATTATTAAGGAAGTGGTAATAGGGCACTTAGAAAATCATATGTTAAGCATAGTCAGCATGGTTTAATGAAAGGGAAATCATTTTGACAAATCTATTAGAGTTTTTTGAGTATGTAACTAGCAGGGTAGTTAAAGGGGAACCAGTGGATGTAGTGTATTTGGATTTTCAAAAAGCATTCGATAAGTTGCCACACAAAAGGTTGTTACACAAGATAAGGGCTCATGGGGTTCGGGGTAATATATTGGCATGGATAGAGGATTCGTTAATGGACAGAAAACAGAGAGTAGGAATAACTGGTCATTTTCAGGTTGGCAGGCTGTAACTAGTGGGGTGCTGCAAGGATCAGTGCTTGGGCCTCAGCTATTTACAATCTATGTTAATGATGTAGATGAAGGGAGTGTAATGTATCCAAGTTTGCTGACGATACAAAGTTCGGTGGGAAAGTAAGCTGTGAGGGGGACACAGAGTTTGCAAAAGGATATAGACAGGTTAAATGAGTGGGCAAGAAGGTGGCAGAAGGAGTATAATGTGGGGAAATGTGAGGTTATTCACTTCGTAGGAAGAATAGAAAAACAGAATATTTTTTAAATGTTGATGTTCAGAGGGATTTGGGTGTCCTTGTACACGAAGCACAGAAAATTAACATGCAGGTACAGCAAGCAATTAGGAAAGCAAATGGTATGTTGGCCGTTATTGCAAGGGGACAATAAAGCTCAACGTTCCTGGTTACAGGGTTTTCAGACTAGATAGAGAGGGGGATAAAAAAGGAGGGTGGTCAGCAATTTTGGATAAAGACACAATTACAGCTGTGAGGAGGGATGATCTGTTAGTAGGATCATCAAATGAGGCCATAAGGGTTGAGCTAAGGAACAAAAAAGGGGCAGTCACACTGCTGGGAGTGTACTATAGATCCCCAAACAGTCATAGGGAGATAGAAGAGCAAATGTGTAGGCAAATTTCTGAGAAGTGCAAAAATAATAGGGCAGTAATAGTAGCGGATTTCAACTACCCTAATATTAACTGGGATACAAACAGAGTGAAAGGCATAGAGGGCACAAAATTCTTAAATTGCATTCAAGAGAACTTTTTTAGCCAGTACGTAGCAAGCCCAATAAGAGAGGGCGCAGTTCTGGATTTAGTTTTAGGAAATGAGGCTGGGCAGGTCGAAGGAGTATCAGTGGGAGAGCATTTTGGTGGTAGTGATCATAATTCAGTTAGTTTTAGCATAGTTATGGAAAAGGACAAAGATAGAACAAGAGTTAAAGTTCTCAATTGGGGAAAGGCCAATTTTACTAAGCTGAGAAGTGATTTAGCAAAAATGGACTGGAAACGGCTACTTCAAGGTAAATCAACATCAGAGCAGTGGGAGGCGTTCAAAGGGGAGATTCAAGGGGTTCAGAATAAACATGTTCCCACAAAGAAAAAGGATGGGACTGCCAATTCTACAGCCCCTTGGATACAGGGTAAGATGAGGCAGAAAAGGAAAGCTTTTGTCAGTGACCGAGAACTCAATACTGCAGAAAGCCCAGAAGAGTGTAGAAAGTGCAGGGGTGAAATTAAAAAGGAAATTAGGAAAGCAAAGAGAGGGCATGAAAGAATACTGGCAAGTAAAATCAAGGAAAACCCAAAGACATTAAGAGCAAGAGGATAACTAAGGAAAGAGTAGGGCTGACATGAACTGATCAAAGCTTGGAAATTCCATCGTACTTTGACTGTAACCGTATTCTTTCCTTTTGGAGTGTAAATTGTATGTCAGTTCATACAGGTGCGTATTCAAGTGTCAGTTATGTTATCTGCTATATACAATATGATTCTACCCTTTCATGAATCACTTGTCTATATTATTTGCAGTAACAGCATTTTAGCAGATTATTATAACCTTCTGATGGTGTCAGTTCACATTCACTTTAACTGTCAGTGGTGTAATTAAGGGAAAATGTAACTGTAGGGCCAAGTACTTTGAATATCAAGTACTTTGAATATGAAGCACTTGCCTCCCTTGTGTTTGTCATGTGGTGAATTCTAACATTCTTCTAACTTTGCAAAGTAAAATTTAAGAGCTGCTCTGCAAAGCCCAGGAAACTGACGCGTTATTCAAATGGTTGCACAATCAGTGTTGTCACTGAGATTTCAATGAAGTGTAATAAGCATGTGAGATTTCACACATCCTTATTGTGGGTGGTCTTTTCCCCCCAATGGGATTGCAGTAAAGATTAATAGTTGGTGTGTGAAGATTTTGTACTAAGTCCACATGGGGTAGAGTTAGTAAAGGAGGAAATCAATGCAATAATGAGGAAGGATATTGGCTCAGAAAATCATGATGTGGAATCTGTATGGGTGGAGCTAAGAAACATCAAGGGGCAGAAAACATTAATGGGGGTTGTCTATGGGGCAGAAAACATTAGTGGAGATGTAGGGGAGGGCATTAAACAGGAAATTAGAGACGCATGCAAGAAGGCTACAACTATAATCATGGGTGACTTTAATCTACATATAGATTGGTCAAACCAAATTAGCAATAATACTGTGGGGGAGGAATTCCTGGAGCGTGTACGTGATGGTTTTTTAGACCAATACGTTGAGGAACCGACGAGAGAACAGGCGATCCTAGACTGGGTTTTGTGCAATGAGAAAAGATTAATTAACAATCTTGTTGTGCGGGGTCCCTTAGGGAAGAGCGACCATAACATGATAGAATTCCTCATTAAGATGGAGAGTGAAGTAGTTGAATCCGAAACTAGGGGCCTGAATCTAAATAAAGGAAATTATGAAAGTATGAGGTGCGAGTTGGCTATGATAGATTGGGGAACTTTACTAAAAGGGATGATGGTGGATAGGCAATGACTAATATTTAAAGAATGTGTGCAGGAATTACAACAATTATTCATTCCTGTCTGGCGCAAAAATAGAACAGGAAAGGTGGCTCAACCGTGGCTTACAAAAGAAATTAGGGATAGTATTATATCCAAAGAGGAGACAAATAAAATTGCCAGAAAAAGCGGCAAGCCTAAGGATTGGGAGCAGTTCAGAATTCAGCAAAGGAAGACAAAGATTGATTAAGAGGGGGAAAATAGAGTATGAGAGTAAATGAGCAGGGAACATAAAAACTGACTGTAAAAGCTTCTATAAATATGTCAAGAGAAGAAGATTAGTGAAGACAAATTAGGTCCCTTACAGTCAGAAATGGGGGAAATTATAATGGGGAACAAAGAAATGGCAGAACAATTAAACACATACTTTGGTTCTGTCTTCACAAAGGAAGACACAAATAACCTGCCAGAAATGTTAGAGAACCAAGGATCTAGTGAGAGGGAGGAACTGAAGGAAACCAGTATTAGTAAAAAAAAATAGTGCTAGGGAAATTAATGGGGTTAAAGGCTGACAAATCCCCAGGGCCTGATAATCTACATCCCAGAGTACTAAAGGAAGTGGCTCTGGAAATAGTGGATGCATTGGTGATCATCTTCCAAAATTCTTTGGACTCTGGAACAGTTCCTACAGATTGGAGGGTGGCAAATGTATCCCCACTATTTAAAAAAGGAGGGAAAGAAAAAACGGAATTACAGACCAGTTAGCCTAACATCAGTAGTGGGGAAAATGCTAGAGTCTATTATAAAAGATGGGATAACAGAACACTTGGAAGGCATTAACGGGATTGGACAAAGTCAGCATGGGTTTATGAACGGGAAATCATGCTTAACAAATCTACTGGAGTTTTTTGAGGATGTAACTAGTAGAATAGATTGGGGAGAACCAGTGGATGTGGTGTACTTGGATTTTCAGAAGGCTTTTGATAAGGTCCCACACAAGAGGTTAGTGTGCAAAATTAAAGCACATGGGATTGGGGGGAATATACTGGCATGGATTGAGAATTGGTTGATGGATAGGAAACAGAGAATAGGAATAAATGGGTCTTTTTCCGGGTGGCAGGCAGTGACTAGTGGGGTACCGCAGGGATCCGTGCTTGGGCCCCAGCTATTCACAACATATATCAATGATTTGGATGAGGGAACTAAATGTAACATTTCCAAGTTTGCAGACGACACAAAGCTGGGGTGGAATGTGGGCTGTGAGGAGGATGCAAAGAAGCTCCAATGTGATTTAGACAAGTTGGGTGAGTGGGCAAGATCATGGCAGATGCAGTATAACGTGGATAAATGTGAGGTTATCCACTTTGGTTGTAAAAACAGAAAGGCAGATTATTATCTGAATGGTGATAGATTGGGAAAAGGGGAGGTGCAACGAGACCTGGGTGTCCTTGTACACCAGTCGCTGAAAGCGAGCATTCAGGTGCAGCAAGCAGTTAGGAAGGCGAATGGTATATTGGCCTTCATTGCAAGAGGATTTGAGTACAGGAGCTGGGATGTCTTACTGCAGTTGTACAGGGCCTTGGTGAGACCACATCTGGAGTATTGTGTGCAGTTTTGGTCTCCTTATCTGAGGAAGGATGTCCTTGCCAAGGAGGGAGTGCAACAAAGGTTTAGCAGACTGATTCCTGGGATGGCAGTACTGACGTATGAGGAGAGATTGGGTCGACTCGGCCTGTATTCACTAGAGTTTAGAAGAATGAGAGGTGATCTCATCGAAACATATAAAATTGTAACAGGACTAGACAGACTAGATGCAGGGAGGATGTTCCCGATGGCTGGGGAGTCCAGAACCAGTCTCAGGATACGGGGTATGCCATTTGGAACCGAGATGAGGAGAAATTTCTTCCCTCAGAGGGTGGTGAACCTGTGGAATTCTCTACCACAGAAGGTACTGGAGGCCAAGTCGTTAGATGTATTCAAGAAGGAGGTAGATATATTTCTTAATGCTAAAGGGATCAAGGGCTATGGGGAAAAAGCGGGAACGGGGTAGTGAGTTGGACTATCAGCCGTGATCATTTTGAATGTTGGAGCAGGCTCGAAGGGCCAAATGGCCGACTTTTGCTCCTATTTTCTATGTTTCTATGATGAAAAATGCCCAGCAGTATAAATACTGATTTTTGTCCTTAACAACTTAAGTTGTGAGCTATACAGCACTTGGGTGGATACTGGCTAGTCACTGTTGATGGTAGTGGAGCAATTTGAGGTAATGAATTTACGAGCACAACATAACATTAAAGTGTATTGGCTTAAATACAATTTTTCCTATAGTGCATTGGTACCAATTACACTAAATAAGCCTAGTGAAACATTTGCTGATGCTGAATTAGGACATCTTTGCAGGCTCAATATATGGGTCATTATTGATTGCTACAGACTATCAAAAGCAGTAGTTTTACTTAAATGCAGTGTCTGATATTTTATGATTGACATATTTAAGCAGGTGCTTCTGTGGGCCTGAAATGATCCCACTTTGTTCACTCCAGATGCTGAAACAGTATGATCAAACTTACCTTGTTTACACAGCACATGCAGTGTGGAGCAGCCCTCTTCAATGATAGAAGTGTGGGTAACAATACAACCAGCCAAATCATGTCATGTGTGGTGTAATTTGTGTACATTCTGATGCATATTTCCATTCGGGGGGGAAAGAATAGTGGAATTCAAAGGCTGACCAGCTAAAAACCTGAGTATGCAAGACCAGCATAAAATGTTATATTACCCCCTAGGTGTTATAGTGTGTTTTCAAAAAGCAAAAAACTGCAGATGCAGTAAATCTGAAACAGAAAATTCTGTAACACTCAGCAGGTCAGTCAGCATCTGTGGAGAGAACAGACAGTTGTTGAAGGGTCTACACCAGAAATGTCAACAGGTGTGTTTTCATATGTGTTGCGTAGTTTATAGTAACATCCTTACATTCGTTTCCTGTTAACTCAGATCCATGTGACCAGCTTATTTGTGTTATCTTAGAAAAAGAAATATAGGGCATCCCCAATGGTTCACTGTAAATGGAGTGCATGGTGTGGACTGAAGTGCGCACATCAGGAAGATCCAAGGTTCAGTTCATTTTTTTCTGCTGTGTTGGCTGATCTCAGCTGAGGTGGAAGTTGTAGCAGTACAATTGACTATAATATCCTTGAGCTATGAAGGAGGAAAAAAAATCAGTCAGCATTCCCTACTGGAAAGTGTGAGGATGCAATTCAAGCCTGGTTATAACATCCCATCCATGATAGACTCGCCTGCCACTACAATCTGACTAGAAGCACAGATGCCTGTGGTAGTTTGGTTGAGGTACTAGAGGGTAGCTGTGGAACTGTACACCGAAAGCTGGATTTCAATTGAATGTCAGCCTTCAGGAGAGAAGGCAAGAAAATTGAGTGGAAGGAAGAAGTATCCCCGAAGGGATACATTTGTTTTTTTAAAAAAAAACTAAGTGTTTAGATTTTTACACTTCTGCAATTTAACTAATATAAACTGCAAATTTATGCAATTTACTTTATTATTGTATAATTTTGTATGAATTTAGTATTTTTAGTAGAATTAACTTCAGTAAATTGTATATGATAAACGTGAGCTAACTTGTTCTGTGTAATACCTAGGGGAAGTTTGAAATGCTCTGTCATGAACTGTGCTTGAGCTTTTATATTTTTACAATGCAGTGCTATGCATATATTTTTCTAATTATTTATCCAGAGCATGATAACCTAGGACTGAGCTGTAAGTCTTCCTTGCTGTGGTACTGTTGTTAGAGGGTTTCAGTTAATACCTATCAATCAATAAAACAGGATGAATTTGCCAGATAGTAATCACTTAATTTGAGAAGAATAAATAGCTGTCATTAGGAAGTATTTGACTAATCACTTCCAAATAACTACCAGATAAAAGTGCCCATATTGTCCTTAACTAATGTATGCATTCTGCTGGTTGAGTTGATCCTTGTTAGCCTTTACAGTTCTTTACCTTTCACATTATATTGCGATTTGAGACTCAGTTGATATAGTCAAGAGTGTTGTGTTTGCTAGCAATTTTGACTGGTTGAACATTTGTGTGAGAACCAGAAATGGAAATCATTTTTCAAATTATATACATTTGCATACCAAGTATACATTTTTACAAAGCTGAGTTTGCATCCAGCTGTTGGAATTGAGAAACTTACAGACTATATGTCCCCAGTAATATAAAGACATTTTGTTGCAGTAAACTTGACTTCTTTTAGCTCACCATAATGTTTTCTACAAATTGTGTTTAACTAACTTGAGAGTTTTTTGATGAAGTAACAGAGAGGGTAGATGAGGACAATGCAGTTGATGTGATGTATACAGACTTTCAAACGGTGTTTGATAAAGTGCCGCATAAATAGGCTTGTCATCAAGATTGAGGCCCATGGAACAAAAGGGGCAGGAGCAGCATGGATACAGAATTGACTAAGTAACAGGGAACAGAAAGTAGTGGTGAAAGGTTGTTTCTCGGACTGGAGGGAGGTGTACAGTGGTGTTCCCCAGGGGTCGGTACTAGGACTATTTTTTAATATATATATTAATGACTTGGACTTGGGTGTACAGGACACAAATGACACAAAACTTGGAAGGGTAGTAAACAGTGAGGAGGATAGTGATAGACTTCAAGAGGATATAGACAGGCTGGTGGCATGGGCGGACACGTGGCAGATGAAATTTAATGCAGAAAAATGCGAAGTGATACATTTTGGTAGGAAGAATGAGGAGAGGCAATATAAACTAGAGGGCACAACTGTAAAAGGGGTACAGAAACAGAGAGATCTGGGGGTATATGTGCACAAATCGTTGAAGGTGGAAGGGCAGGTTGAGAAAGTAGTTAAAAAAGCATAGGGGATCCTGGGCTTTATAAATAGAGGCATAGAGTACAAAAGCAAGGCAGTCATAATGAACCTTTATAAAACTGGTTCGGCCACAGCTGGAGTATTGTGTCCAGTTCTGGGCACCGCACTTTAGGAAAGATGTGAAGGCCTTAGAGAGGGTGCAGAAGAGATTTACTGGAACGATTCCAGGGATGAAGGACTTTAGTTACATGGAAAGACGGGAGAAGCTGGGGTTGTTCTCCTTGGAACAGAGAAGGTTGCGAGGAGATTTGATTGAGGTATTTAAAATCATGAAGGGTCCAGACAGAATCGATAGAGAGAAACTGTTCCCATTGGCGGAAGGGTCAAGAACCAGAGGATATAGATTGAAGGTGATTGGCAAAAGAACCAAAGGTGTCATGAGGAAAATTTTTTTACGCAGCGAGTGGTTCGGATCTGGAATGCACTGCCCGAGGGGGTGGTGGAGGCAGATTCAGTCCTGGCCCTCAAAAGGGAACTGGATAAGTACTTGAAAGGAAAAAATTTGCAGGGCTTTGGTGATAGGGTGGGGGAGTGGGACTATCTGGATTGCTCTTGCATCGAGCCAGCACAGACTCGATGGGCTGAATGGCCTCCTTCTGTGCTGTAACCTTTCTATGATTCTAAGCTTTGAGTCGCATAAAATTTCATCTAAAACCAGAAAGTATCACATAAATTAGAATGTTCAGATGTATGGCACATTGGGTATCCTGTGAAATGATCACCCCATGACTCTTGCTTTTTTAAAAAGGAAAATGGTATGTTTAGACATACTGCCAATTGAAGGCATTATTGGAGATACCTACACATGTACATTAGAAACATCTAATGGTAAGGAAAAGTACTGCATACCTCTCCATTTGGTCTGTATTCAGCAGTTTGTATGCTTTTTTTTCCATTTCCATTATCCTCCCAAGGCCAATTGTGACCCCCTCACCACCACCCCAGCTGAGATCAGTTAATTCAGCAGGCTGCGACTTTCCTAGACTGTATAGTTCAGCTAGCTACTGAAGGTAGTTTTACATTTAGTGCTTTGTAGTGAGTCTATAATTCTGCTGTTGGTATAAGGGAGCCAGTTTTAGCAATGCGAATGTGGAGTGCTGGTGCACAGATATTGCTCTCCCATTGTCTGAACTACAGGAGTGTCAACTTTAAAAGTGTCTTGAGTGTCCTGTTGAGCCATTGGTGGAGTTCGTTTATGCTTTTCTTTTGTGGTACCATCTTTCCATCTCTCAACAATTCTCAATCTAAAGTGAATTGACAAAAGCATCTTCAAGATGAGTAGGTAGCATGAACAGACTATGCAATCTTCTAATATAGAGAAGGCACAGCTAGATGGACATGTGTAATATAAGTAGACAGATTTATATATGCACTAAGGAGACTGAAGTGCCCAGAGTAATGTAATGTGAATCAGAACACAATCTGCCAAGCATATAAAGCTTCTAAGCCATCCATTTTTAGCTGTTACTACTTTGCATTTATTTTCACCAGCAGTTTCATTGCTTGATAAGCATTCTGCTCAAAGGCTGCACTTTGACTTTGCCCTGTACTAATGCTGCCTTATCTTTAATTAAGTGCAATAAATGTCCAAAAATTCATTAGAAAAGAAATAGCACTGTCAACGCTAATCCATTTTAGAAGATGATTGAAATCTTTTTCAGAAAATCATCTGTTCCAGAATAAAGCATCCTGCAGGCAATGATAGTTTAATAAGTTAATAGGCAGAAAAATGGGTTGTTGTTGGGAAAGTTCAAGGGGCCATTTCACCACAGCCTTAAATTGCTAAATCTCTGCTATTCATTAGGATCACTGAATAAATTGACAATACCCCTGCCAACTGCAAATTTCTGGGAAGTATCATTTAATTTTACATAAGAGTTTTATGATCCTTTTTACAAGAATTATTAAGACACTATCTGAGCAGGAATCATGTTGATTTTAAAGGCCAAGGAGCTGCGGAATGTTGTGGGAAATCCAGAATCTCTAATCATACAGTCTGTATAAACTGTACCTGCAGAAATTGTTCATTTTCAATTTTTGCATTGCAAAACTTGGCTTTTATTTTTATTGTACTGAAGAAATATCGCCACTTTTGCTCCAAAATTGCACAGTGATGTACTTACCTGTAAATAGTCCCTTAATAAAATGATATTTTTGTTACATATTTCATTCAGCCACATTTATAAAATAGATTTTTGCTGAGTTTGATAAATAAATGCAAAACTAGATAAAACTTTATCACCAAATGAGATTGGTCTATAACAGCCACCAAGGAACTGATAACATGGGCCCGATATTAGCACCCGCTATTGGGTGCGTTCCTGGCAGGGGGCTTCGAAAATCGGGGAATCCCGGAGCAGGTCGGGAGCCCGGCTCCAACCCGCCCACTTCCGGGTTCCCCACAGACGCGCCGAGGTGCGCGCGCAGCCCCTGCATGTGGGACTCCCGCAGGCAATTAAAGCCGGCGGGGTGCCACTTAACAGTATTTATCTTGCTATTTCAGGTCGTTTACAGACCTGATTGACCTGTTATATTAGGAGGGGTGGGATTTTACAAACAACTGGGACTGTTTCCCGTACTGGGGGAAACACTCCCAGTTGAAATGGACGTATTGTAGCTGTCCGCCTGTGGCAGCTGCAAAGGTCCATTTGATAGGTGGGGGGAGACCCTCACTCATTGCAGGAGGCCACTCTGTCACTTGGGACAAAGTTTGGCCTCCACCACCCTCCTCCTAACAATCAAATTCACCAACTTGCATACTTACCACGGGGTCCAGAGACATGTACCTACCTTGCGGACCCCCTCAGATGTACATCTTCCGGATGGGGGCCGCCGTAGCTGCAGTCATGACCTCCTCGGAGGGCGAACAGCATCACCAGCCTCGCCGGCCACACCGTCCACCTCTGACACTTGGAGCTCCACAATACAGTGCTGTGACACATCCACCTGCACAGCAGGAGGGAGGGCAAAGGCAGAGAGAGATGCGTCGCAGAGGGCACCACCCTCGCCACAGGGTCTACAGACCGAGGCTCAGCTTCCTGGTCCTCTCTGAGCAGCAGTGCACACGGAGGCTCAGAGTCACTCGACATGTAGTCGTGGACATCTGCAGCCTCCTTCCTGCCGAGCTGCTCCCGAGCACCATCTTCTTACCTGTTGCTGTCAAAGTCACCACTGCCCTCAACAACTTCTCCGCATCCTTCCAGGGTGCAACCGGGGACATCGCCGACGTCTCTGTCGTCTGCACAAAAGAGCCCTGCAAATACACCTACACCCACTCTGCAGTGACACAATGGGTGGCATCAGGTGTGGATCTTCATTGTGATCCTCAGGAAAGGGCATTATTGCACAAACCAGACAGGATTCGCAAAGATGTGGCAGTAGTGGTGCCAATATAATATGTGATGTGAGTTGGTCAGAAATTAAATGTAAGTAAAAACCATGACAAACCCTCAAACACCCTTGTGCATCCCCTTCATGCTCACAACACGTTTGCCTTATGCTGCCTACTGCACATATGTGATGCATGCCGTATGGCTGCAGCATAGGTAGTGGCAGGTTGAGTGAGGATGACCGTGATTGAGATGCATGAGAGGGTGAGTATGAGATAGAGCCATGAGATCGTATGAGGATTGGGTTGAATGGTAATGGCGGGATGAGTACTGGCGAGATGAGTAAGTGCAGGTAAGATGAGGATGAGCTTTGAGTGGGTGTGAGGAGTGATGTGACAGAGTAGTGTTGGCAGTGCAGAAGGAGGAGTGGGGTGGGGGCGGTGATGTGGCAGACGGAGTGTAGGGGAATGAGTAAGTGTACTCACTTTGGCTGACCTACTTAGGTCATTGCAGCGCCTCCTGCACTGTATGCAGGTGGGTGATATGTTGGTGGTGCAGGTGACCTCCTCTGCCATCTTGAGCCAGGCCTCC
This sequence comes from Heptranchias perlo, assembly GCF_035084215.1. Classification (NCBI taxonomy): domain Eukaryota; kingdom Metazoa; phylum Chordata; class Chondrichthyes; order Hexanchiformes; family Hexanchidae; genus Heptranchias; species Heptranchias perlo. The sequence continues at coordinate 148,419,291 of NC_090326.1, read as the reverse complement.
TTGGTGGCAGAGGCAGGCGGCTTTCTCCCGCCCGCCAGGGGGAAGATCTCTGTCCTCCCCCTCCTCCTCACCCCATCCAATGATACCTGGAGTGAGGCATCATTAAATCTGGGAGCAGCCTTCCCCCTGGGCTGCTCCATGCTGTATTTTTTCCTATTTCTTGCAGTATCAGTCAGTGGAGGACTACCCCTTTAATTGGAACTCCTCCAGCTGACAGACCTTACTGCGCATGCGCAGTCCACCCGATGCGCAGCTCAGCAGCGGGGAACCCGGAAGACCAGGTAAGTGGATCCAATTAAGCTGCGATCGCGCGCGGGGCAGACTGATTTCACCAGGCACGTTACCCACGCGCCCAGTCGCCCGCCCCCCGCAGCCCTGGTAATATCGAGCCCCATGTGTTTGCAGACACACCTTCTTCCTATTTTCTAAAATGGTACTTGATTAGAGGTTCTATATATATAGCTAAATAAGCAAATTTTGCAATAATGCAATAGTCTAGTTTAATCATTGCAACCAGTTCTGTCCATATGGTTTCCCCTTCTTGTCATTTCTCTGTTCAACTTAAATTATGAGGAGAGATTGAAATGCTAGGACTATTTCAATTGGAGCAAAGAAGGCTTAGATTTAAGAGGTTTTTAAAATTATGAAATTTGGATATAGTAAATGGGGAAAGACTATTTCCTCTGGTTGGGGAGTCCGTGATGAAGGAGTCATCAATTTAAAATTGTCAGTTAGAGTGTGTGGAGAGAGGTTAGGAGAAGTTTCTTTATGCAGAGTTATTCGAGCATGTAATGCTTTGCCACGGAGATGTTGAGGCAGAGACCATTATATCTTAAGGGACGAGTTGATAAACATTTGAAGCACAGAAACATACAGGGCTATAGGGAAGAGACTACAGCAGAGGGATTAGTTTTGGATTGCTCTAGGAAGGAGCTGGTACAGAGATGATATGCTGAATAGCCTCCTTCCATGCTGTGAACGTTTATGGTTCCATTGCTAGCCCTCAAAAAGCTACTGCTCTGGCATCAGAAACTTCAGAGGAAAGTCCTCTTTCAAGGCCTTGTTTTCTTATTGCCCTCCAACACCACCATGAATGATGTATGAGATTGTTGTGTTTTTACTTATATTTTCTTCCTTTTACCAAAATCTTAAATTCATCAGGTAGTAAATTAACCCTGTTAAGATTATCTGCCAACCAGTTCAGGTAAGTCCATTTTTCTGATATTTACAGAAGGACCAATGTAAGTGTGTCCTGGTGAGTTTTTACATCAGGAGATGGAATTCATGATGGGACAGATTGATATATGGTCTGGAAGGAGTGGACTCGATGGTGAATAACATCTTCTCATTCCATGCTTTCTGATATAGTGGTTTTGCACAATTCCCAAAAATCTTCCACAATTCAGGAAAAAAAGAGGCAATTTAACATTGTGTATGAAAAGATGTGTTATCATAGCAGATACACACAGGAGGCGGCCATTCAGCCCATCGTGCCTGTGCCGGCTCTTTGAGAGAGCTATCCAATTAATCCCATTCGCCTGCTCTTTCCCCATAGCCCTATAATTTTTTTCCCATCAAGTATTTATCCAATTAGCTTTTGAAAATTACTATTGAATCTGTTTCCACCACCCTTTCAGGCAGTGCATTCCAGACCATTACAACTGGCTGTGTTTTTAAAAAAAAATTTCCCCATGTCACCTTTGGCTCTTTTGCCGATCACCTTAAATCTGTATCCTTTGGTTACCGACCCTTCTGCTGATGTTAACAGTTTCTCCTTCTTTACTCTGTCAAAGCCGTTCATGATTTTCAACACTTATAAAATCTCTTTTCTCAAAATTCTAAGGAGAACAACCCCAGCTTCTCCAGTCTCTCCACATAACAGAAGTCCCTCATCACTGGCACCATTCTAGTAAATCTCTTCTGCACCCTCCCTAAAGTGTGGTGCCCAGAATTGAACAGAATACTCCAGCTGAGGCCTAACCAATGTTTTATAAAGGTTCAGCATAACTTCCTCGCTTTCTATTAATAAAGCCCTTTTTTAACTGCCTTCTCAACTTGTCCTGCCACCTTCAAAGATTTATGTATGTGCACCCCCAGATCTCTCTGTTACCTTTTAAAATTGTACCATTTAGTTTATCTTGCCTCTCCTCATTCTTCCTACCAAAATGCGTCACTTCACACTTCTCTGCCATAAATTTCATCTGCCATGTGTCTGCCCATTTCACCAGTCTGTTTATGTCCTCCCGAAGTCTGTTACTATCCTCCGCATTGTTTACTACATTTCCAAATTCTGTGTCACCTGCAAACTTTGAAATTATACCCTGTATACCCAAGTCCAGCTTATTAATATATATCAAAAAAAGCAGTGGTTCTAATGCTGACCCTTGGGGAACACCACTGTATACTTCTCTCCAGCCTGAAAAACAACTGTTCACCACTACTCTCTGCTTTCTGTCCCCTAGCCAATTTTGTATGCACGTTGCCATTGTCCCTTTAATCCCATGGGCTTTAATTTTGCTAACAAGTCTATTATGTAGTACTTTATCAAATGCCTTTTGAAAGTCCATATACACAACAACTGCACTACCCTCATCAACCCTCTCCGTTACGTCATCAAAGAACTCAATCAAGTTAGTCAAACACGATTTTCCTTTAACAAATCCATGCTGACTTTCATTTATTAGCCCATACTTTTCCAAGTGCCGATTAATTTTTGTCCCTGATTATTGAATCTAAAAGTTTCCCCACCACTGACGTTAGGCTGACTGACCTGTAATTGCCGGGTTTATCCCTCTCCCCCTTTTTGAACAGGGTGTAACATTTGCAATATATATCTTGATGATGATGATGATGAGATATATATATATATATATATATATCTATCATGATAAATATGATCTATTATGAACTCTTGTCAGATCACACCTTGAGTATTTTCCATTCTGATCATCGTGACGTTCAGGCCTTCGAGGCAATTCAAAGTTGATGCGCAGCATTTGAGGACTAAGTTGAGGAAAGACTGCGGAAGCTTGGGTTTTCTCTTAGCCTTGAACGGAGGAACTGATCTTATAGAAGTATATAAAAATAGTAAACAATAAGGAAATGGTAAATCCAGAATGCTAAACAGTGAGTCACATTAAAAATTAACAATTATTCAAATTCAAGTTAGTAAAAGTCAAAGTTAGCATTTGTGTTAAGAAGCTGTTCTTCACACACAATGTGATCAATACAAGGAAGGATTTCCAGCTTGTGTTAGCAAAAACCCTAGAATCATTTAAGAAGCAATTGTATACCTTCATTGGGTGGGGGGAGGTTTTGGATCGTTCCAAATGGATGAACTAGGATGGGCCAAATGGCCTTCCTCATCCAAATCTGTCCAATAAATTTTCACGGTTAAAGTAACCAGTCACTCTAGCTTCAACTGTCAGGAAAGGACCAAATTGGTTTCTCGTAAATAACTGCTTACTTGACAGTTTTAGATGAAGTGACTTTGAAAGTAATATAGACAAGTGATTTCTAAAACTTTACTTTTCTATACAGCTTTTGTGAATTTATTCAAGGTTTTATAAACATGTAATAGGCTTTGAATTATAATGTTTGAATCTTTTAGTACTCCGCTTGAGAATGTTGAGATGTTCCAGTAGCTAAAAACACAAGCATTCAAGTCTTGAGTGAATTTAAATTACAATCTTGATTCATGTTCGTACTCTGGCTACCCCTAGGAGTGTTTTGGTCGGGGGGGGGGTGGATATGAAGGAAAATTAGCTGGAATTGCTTTTTTTAAAAAACTGCTATAATTAAGTTTACCTGTAAATGGACAATATTGTTTCCTTTGTAGAAAGATAGCCTAACCCCTTTTTTAATTTTTCTTTAGGAACTGTATCCAGCATTTTGTATACACAATGGAGGGACTGACCTAGAGCGATTACCCACAGCTAGCACTTGCATGAACCTTCTGAAACTTCCAGAGTTTTACGATGAAAATCTTATGAGGAGCAAATTACTTTATGCAATTGAATCAGCAGCAGGCTTTGAGCTAAGCTGAAGAATGAGACTGCTGATACTTGTGAGAATGATGGATGGTGCTTAAGACACGTACCAACAATCAAAGTTCTCAAAATGGACTCGAACTGAATTGTATAGAATCAAAGAGGTTTTAATGAAGTGCACTGCAAAGATAAGGCTTCTTTTAATATGTTTGTAGCTCAGATGGATTTATGATCATATGGGTACACGTTGGGAGTTTTTACTGTTAAAATGGAGACTACATTCTGGGCAAGAGGCCTCTTAGTAGTGATGATCAGATCATCACTATACATTAACAGAAAAATAAGCCTGTGCTGTGTGACATTAACCAAAGATTCAGCAAATGTTATGTGTTGGTCAAAACAGGCAATAAAGCAAGCCATAATAATGGAAGATATTTGCATTTAAAGTTGGCCTCCTCATCAGAAGCCTATCTTTATGTGGCTAATATAGTTTTTTTTTAAAATTTCATACTGGTTTCTTGCATTTAACATCATGGTTAGGTGGGAGCACATAGACCATGTAATACTGCTGCATTTTACATTTTTTTTAAAAAGTTGCACATTTCTTACAATCTGTGTTTTAAATCACAATTATGTCCCTATATGGAACCCAATAAAACATAGTTGCAATTTAAAACCTAGATTAAAATTGTACGGTGTGACATTATCTGTGCTATTAATTATATGTCCCTTCTGCATAACTGTGGTGTGAATTCTGAAAAAGACGCATTAAGTGGATGAGATATTATGTGGATAGGAGATTACTTTTCTTGATTGCAATAGGATTCAGCTTGCTCATACAAATTGTTCCATTATGCTATGGTAAACGTTTTTGAGACCAGGATTTAGTCAGCAGTTTCTGTAAACAGAGATGTGAATACATATATGTTTTCTCTGCATCTGTGAATACTTAATGTTTTTGTTCTGTATCTGTACAGTTTTTCCTTGTGTATTAAACTTCTGTGGTATCAGAACTGTTAAATGAGTTATAACTTTAACAGCTATTAAACAAAATTTGAATAATGGAACTGGTGTGTATCATATATTTGCATACTTTGTCTTCCATAATGAAAGATAATTACTGCAAATTACATGCGAAAGTAGGGTTAAAGAAAACAAAGGTGCTCCATCTGGGTTTTGGTTTTTTTTTGCAAAGAAACTTGTTTGATGCTAACAGTATTTGAACACTAATTATGATTAATTACCAAATGCCTTTATAAATTTATCTGATGATCTCATCCTTTATTCAATAAAAGGATTTTTCAGGGGAAAAAATGCTTAAGAAGCATTGGGTGTATGGTCTTTATTTCCAACACTCCAGAGTTGTTTTGAGGAACACATATTCTAAGATTATACTTCTAAAGCTAATGAATAACCTGCTGGAATCAAAAACAGTAATGCAGTCCCACATAAACTATTTACCAGAATTAATAATCCAGTAAATAATTTTGTGTTTGTAATGTCAGTTATTAGCCATCTTTGCATTATATGAAACCTATATTACACCACACAGTTCTGATCCACCATTCCTGTTTGTTCAGTTTTTCAAGTCAATATTATTCTGTGATTTGCGAAATTAGCTTTAATGAAACCTACTCTGATTCATATCATTATCAGCTATTACAGAAGATATTTACTTGTATTCATATTCAGTGAGTAATCACAAAGGCTAATGGAATGGTGGCCTCTATCTCAGAGGTTGGAATGCAGAAGTGAGGAAGTGATGCTTCTGTTGTACCGAGCCTTGACCAGATACCATATGGATTACTGCATCCAGCATCAATCCTCGGGAAAGATATATTGGTTGTGGAGGGGGTGCAGTGCTGATTCATCAAAATTATACCAGGGCTTAAAGGGTTAAATTATGAGGACAGGTTGCATAAACTTGCTTTGTATTCCCTTCAGTTTAGAAGGTTGATCTAATTGTTTTATAAGTATATTAAGGGTAAGAGGATGACTAGGGAAAAAATAGGGCCCATTAGGGACAAAAATGGCAATCTGTGTGTGGAGCCGGCAGATGTAGGAGGGGTTCTAAATGAATTTTTTGCATCTGTTTTCACTATGGAGAAGGACGATGTAGACATAGAAATACGGCAGGGGGACTGTGATATACTCAAACATATTAACATCGAGCGGGAGGAGGTATTGGCGGTTTTAGCAGGCCTAAAAATGGATAAATCCCCAGGCCCGGACGAAATGTATCCCAGGCTACTGTGTGAGGCAAAGGAGGAGATTGCGGGGGCTCTGACACATATATTCAGAACCTCTCTGGCCACAGGGGATGTGCCAGAGGACTGGAGAACCGCTAATGTAATACCATTATTCAAGAAGGGGAGTAGGGAAAAACCGGGGAACTACAGGCCAGTGAGCCTAACATCAGTGGTAGGAAAATTATTGGAAAAAATTCTGAAGGACAAAATTAGTCTCCACTTGGAGAAGCAAGGATTAATCAGGGATAGTCAACATGGCTTTGTCAAGGGAAGATCATGTCTGACTAATTTGATTGAATTTTTTGAGGGGGTGACTAGGCGTGTGGATGAGGGTAACGCAGTGGATGTGGTATACATGGATTTCAGTAAGGCCTTCGATAAAGTCCCGCACAGGAGACTGGTCAAGAAGGTACGAGCCCATGGAATCCAGGGTGCCTTGGCACTTTGGATACAAAACTGGCTTAGTGGCAGAAGGCAGAGGGTGATGGTCGAAGGTTGTTTTTGTGACTGGAAGCCTGTGGCCAGTGGGGTACCACAGGGATCGGTGCTGGGTCCCTTGCTGTTTGTGGTCTACATTAATGACTTGGATATGAATGTAAAAGGTATGATCAGTAAGTTCGCTGATGATACAAAAATTGGTAGGGTGGTAAATAGCGAGGAGGATAGCCTCAGTCTGCAGGACGATATAGATGGGTTGGTCAGATGGGCGGAACAGTGGCAAATGGAATTTAACCCGGAAAAGTGCGAGGTGATGCACTTTGGAGGGACTAACAAGGCAAGGGAATACACAATGAATGGGAGGACCCTAGGCAAGACAGAGGGTCAGAGGGATCTTGGTGTGCAAGTTCACAGATCCCTGAAGGCGGCGGAACAGGTAGATAAGGTGGTAAAGAAGGCATATGGGATACTTGCCTTTATTAGCCGAGGCATAGAATATAAGAGCAAGGAGGTTATGATGGCGCTGTATAAAACACTGGTTAGGCCACAGCTGGAGTACTGTGTGCAGTTCTGGTCGCCACACTACAGGAAGGATGTGATCGCTTTGGAGAGGGTGCAGAGGAGATTCACCAGGATGTTACCAGGGCTGGAGCGCTTCAGCTATGAAGAGAGACTGGGAAGATTGGGTTTGTTTTCCTTGGAGCAGAGGAGGCTGAGGGGGGACATGATTGAGGTGTACAAAATTATGAGGGGCACAGATAGGATGGATACTAAGGAGCTTTTTCCCTTCGTTGAGGGTACTATAACAAGGGGACATAGATTCAAGGTAAAAGGCGGGAGGTTTAGAGGGGATTTGAGAAAGAACTTTTTCACCCAGAGGGTGGTTGGAGTCTGGAACTCACTGCCTGAAAGGGTTGTGGAGGCAGGAACCCTCACAACATTCAAGAAGCATTTGGATGAGCACTTGAAATGCCATAGCATACAAGGCTACGGACCAAATGCTGGAATATGGGATTAGAGTAGACAGGGCTGATGGCCGGCGCGGACACGTTGGGCCGAAGGGCCTCTATCCGTGCTCTATGACTCTATGACTCTCTATGATATATTTAAAATAATAATGGGATTCAATAGGGTAGATATAGAAAAACTCTTTTCTCTGGGGGGGAATCCAGAACAAGGGAGCATAATCTTAAAACAGAGCCAGGCTATTTAGGAGTGAAATCAGGAATGTTTTATAGAAAGGGTAGTGGAAATCTGGAATTCTCTTCCCCAAAAGGCTTTGGATGCTGGGCCAATTGAAATTCTCAAGACTGAGATCAATAGATTTTTTTTTTGTTCAGTAAGGGTCTCGATGGATATGAAACAAAGGTAGGTAAATGGAGTTGAGATACAGATCAGCCATGATCTAACTGAATGGAAAAACAGGTTTGAGGGGCTGAATGGCCTACTTCCATTCCTATGAACACCCTTAAAGTTTCTTAAACTTGTGGGTTATGTAGATCAAATCATAAGTAGAATGTCTTCCTAGTTCTTAAAGATGACTTTGGATATTCTGTTTATAACCATGGTTCATGTATTGAACCAGTGTAGATTATTTATGAATATTGTAAATAACAGCGGCCTTAACACAGACCCGTGTGAAACACCACTCACCGCATCTTTCCAGTCCAAGAAATTTCCATTTACTCTTACCATCTGCCATTGGTATCTAATGTAGTACCTTACTAAATATTTTTTGAAAATCCATATAAGCTGCATACACTGCATCTCTTATCTATCATTATTTCTTCAAAGAATTCTAGAAGCACAACCACCATTTAGAAATCTGTGTGGATAGGGTCTAAACAACTCATTTCAACAAGTACTTCCAGGGAGACTGCAATCTCATTGTCAGTTGATACTCAAGATTGTCTACATGTATGATTTAGTTTTAAGACAAATAATTTAGTGGGTGGAAGAAATTCTCAGTGTAACTTGTATGTTATGAATTACATTAAAATTTACAGGAATGGAAGTTTGTTAACCTTATAGATTTTGGAGGGGGAAACTGGAGGGAATGTTCTGAAATGAATATACCTTTCAAATATAAGAACAGAAAACGCTGGGAATACTCAGCAGGTTAGGCAGCATCTGTGGAGAGAGAAACAGAGTTAATGTTTCAGGTCAATGACCTTTCGTCAGAACTGCCTTACACCATCATCCCTTTTGTCATTTAATCACTCCTGCCCTCCACCCTTTCACAGACCTTCCCTTTTTGTTCTTTCCTCGCCTCCCCTTCTCTTTTCCTCCAATCCCCCGCGCCGCCCACATTCTCTGGCTCTGTACTTGCTTAAAAGCTGTTAAATCTTTTCTACTTCCAGTTCTAATGAACAGTCATCGACCTGAATCGTTAACTCTGTTTCACTCTCCACAGATGCTGCCTGATCTGAGTATTTCCAGCATTTTCTGTCTTTATTTCAGATTTCCAACATCCGCAGTATTTTGCTTTTGATACCTTTCACATTCTTAATTAAAAATCAAAATTTATACAAAATGTGCCTATACATCTATACATGTGTTAAATGAGAAGCTCTTCTAACTGGTCCTGTAAAGTTTTATTTAGCTTGCATATGTCACTAACTTGTATTACCTTTTCAGGTCATTCAGCATGGTATGTAGGAAACTGGGGGGAGAATATTCGATTGGGCCCATTTTCAGGCGCGGTTAGCATGATCCGCTATTACCCCGCGTCCAACGGCCCCTACGCAGGCAGCGTGTGAATTTCAAGCTGCCTGCTACTTACCATGATATCTCCGTGCAGCCAGCGCTACCCGCGCTGTTGAGATGTTGCACGGGGAATGAGGAAGTCGGAAATTGGGCGTGCTCAGCACAAATCATCGGCAGCCTGCACCTCTTAAAGGCGCAGGTGCACATTTTAAATGGGATATGCACAGTCTGCTAGGAGGAGGGAAAGATGGCAGGACCGGTGCAAGAGAGGGCCCCACTCTTCTCGGATGGTGCAGTGGAGGCCCTGATAGAAGAGGTGGACGAAAGAGGGCCAACATGTACCTGCAGGGTTGCAGGAGATCCTCTAGACTGCAGCTCCGCAGGCATTGGCAGGCTGTGGCACAGAAAGTGAATGCCAGGAGCATAGCACCATGCACGTGGGTGCAGTGCCGAAAGAAGTTCAATAATTTGACACGAGTGGTCAAGGTGAGTGAATGCAAGTGTCAAGTGGCACATCCAACCAACTGCTCCATGCATCACACCTACCCACCAACCCTACCCATCCATAAGCAATTCTGCACTCGACATGCTGCATCTCACCCGCACATTGTACCACACAATTGCCACTCACAGGTCACACACACTGGCAGCTATTCAACCACGACAGGCACATCACCCACACACCTTGCAGGATTCACACTGTCCTCTGTCTTGCAGGAGAAGGTGGCGCATAACAGCCAGCAGCAAGAGAGACATGAGGGTGGATGGGGATGCTTAAATGTCCTCACCCCCCTACAGGAGACCGTTCTTCGGATCATTGGGCGGGCCGTTACTGCAGCCGTGACAACATGTCGCGCTGGAGGTCCCATGAAGGGGGTCTCTATTTCCAATGCTCCTTCTCCTTTCCCACATCTCCTTCCTCCCACGTGCGGCAGATGCTGTCGGCAAGCATATCCTACTTACTCCTCTCCCCGCTCAACCTGTTTCCCTTTGTCATTGCAGATATCTAAGAACAGGTGCCGGCACCATCCGAGGAGGAGCAGGGGGACACTGAAGCCACACTGTCGCTTGATCTGACACTCGCTTCCACCAGCCCAGCGTCGTTTAGAGGCTAATTTAGAGGAGGGATCTGCACGTGGTGAGACACCGGGCATAAGTACGCAGGAGCCGGCAAGGAGGGAACGGATACCACAGGTGCCAGCTTGCCGGAGGGCAAAGTCGCTCACTAGTTCTGCTACAGAGGAGTCAGATGAGGACTTTAGTGGGCCAGGCTACAGAAGGCAGCTGATGGGCGTACACAGCCAAATGCTTGGGGCACTGGAAAGCCTGCCAGAAAGCCTGTGCACAATGACAAGGGGCATGGAGGAGTCCAGCTCCAACTTGGTACAGAGCTTTGCGCAGAGCTTGGAGCCTATGCTTTCCAACATGGAACCCACCATGATGCAGCGTCTGATGGCTGATGTGACTGCTTCCATTGCAGTACAAACCGATGTCATCAAAGGTCTGCAAGCTACGGTTGCTGCTCGGACTGCTGCAATAGAAGCTCAGACATCTGCTATCGTAGCTCTGGGGACCACTGTGGAATGGGGCTTACAGGGCATCTCAGCACCCCAGCAATCCGTTCTCCAGCTAATCACCAGGAATGCTGAGGCGCCACCCCGGGAGAGTGGCAGTGGTGCCATGGTAGTCGGACCTGCTGTCCTCTCTCAGGAAGACAGCATTCCTGCTCCTACTACCCCACCCCTCCACCAGTTCCATTGTTATCTATCGGCCAGACAGCTACAGCTGAGATGGTGCAGTCTGAAGCCGGGCCCTTCCAGCCCAGAGCTGCTGGAGGTTGTCCTCCAAGGCCATCTACACACTCCTCCATTGAAGGCCAGCAGCCTCCCACCACCCATGCTCCAGCCAGTGGGGAAGCACTAGGATAGGTAAAGCCACATGAACAACAGGCACTAACGCAATGCACAAGGGTGAATTGTTCTGTTCTAATTTCATATATTTATTGATAAATGTGACTTTGAATTTGCATTTGGTGGTAGTTTTCATTTGTGAGCTGAGGGGGAAACCAATGTGCAATCAGATGGAGGGCGATTTTGTTGTCTTGTGGGAGCGGCAAGGTGGGGAGTGTAGGACTGTTGGTGAGTTGGAGGAAGTAGTTGATATAATTGATAGCGGGCACGGATCAGGCGAGCACACAGAGCACTTGCAGACAAGGCGTATGGTCCTTGTTGCACCCTTGCGTCGCCTTGCGTCTCCTCCACTTCCTCTTCTAGCTCCTCCCCCTCCTCCTCTTCCTCAACCTCTGGCTCAGGGTCCTCCCCAATCATCGGTGACAAGGGCTGGTCCCTCATGATGGCAAAGCTGTGCAGCATGCAGTATACCACCACAAATCTGCCCACCCGCTAAGCGGAGTACTGCAGGGCTCCTCCAGACCACTCCAGGCAGTGGAAGCCTTGTTTGAGGAGGCCTATGGTGTGCTCCACGATGTTGCATGTGGCAGCATGGATCTCCTTATAGGCCTGCAGTGCACGTGTGCGTGGGTTCCTGACCAGAGTCATGAGCCACGGCGTGAGGGGATAGCCCTTGTTGCGCAGTAGCTAGCCTTTGACTTGCCGAGCCGGGTGAAAGGTAGCTGGCACGTTGGATTACCGCATGACGAAAGCATCGTGACTGCTCCCAGAGTAGCGGGCATCGACCTCCATGGTTCGATGCGTGTGGTTACACACCAGTTGCATGTTCAGGGAGTGGAAACCCTTTTGATTGATGAAGACGGCTGTGTTGATATGTGGGGCATGCAGAGCAATTTGTGTGCAGTCAATGGCACCCTGCACCATGGGGAAGCCAGCAATGCGAGCAAACCCCTGTGCTCGCTCGTTCTGCTTGTCTCTGTCAAGAGGGAAGGTGATGAACCTGTTCCTCATCTGGTACAGTGCATCTGTGATCTCCCTTATGCAGCAGTGCACTGCATACTGTGAGATATTGCACATGTCGCCAGCAGAGGCCTGAAATGATCCTGAGCCATAGAAATCCAGCGCCACAGTTACCTTCATAGCCACAGGCAATGCTGTCCTTGCCCTGCTCTAAAGCTGCAATTGTGGCCGCACCAGTTGACAGATCTCGGTCACGGCTTCCTTGGTGAACCTCAGGCGTTAGATGCAATCCTCCTCGGTCATGTTGAGGTAAGAGAATTGATCCCGGAAAGCCCTCATTGGATACGGCCTCCTGCTCAGTTTCCTGCGCCTCCTCGTCCTCTCTCTCCTCACAGCTTAACTTGCTGTGCGTGGCTTCTCTGCATGTTCCCAGTCGTGCTCAATGTCCAGCGGGAGCCCTAGCAGACCACCCATGGTTGCCAGGAATGTTGTTCAACCACGGTTGTAACTTCACGAACCGTAAGGCAGCACCTGCCAAAACACTCTCAAATGTACTCTAGAAACTCTCAGTAAGTATAGGGAACTTCAAAAAACACTTCCTATTCCACCAGCAGCCAGAAGCAATAATCCAGCAACTAACCTGTAAATCCTGTATGGTCCCTTTAAATAGTACTGGTGGGGAATCCTCCAGGCGCTCTAAGACACATTCAGGTGTGCATGGTTAAGACAGTGCATTAAGGTCCAAAATAGTGTCTATCACTTTAAATCAGCGTTGCACGCTGATTGCACACATTTTCTCCTTAATTTTCATGCTTCCGGCATTCAGTATTTGCGCATGCGCTAACTCCTATACCAAGATGGTGTCCGGCACACGTCACGCTGGAAACGTGCGTGTGCAGCCAAGATGCCATCTTGAATGTTTGAGAGACTGCGTAGCGCCGAAACAATGGGCGCTACACGGCCCAATTTAGCGTCCAATGTATTTTGCAAAAGATACTGTACATAGGAGTCCAGTGTTTCTTTTAAAATGAAACCACATAATTACTAAAGTGTATCGGATGCTTCATTGATTTGAGGCCTATGTTGTTATAAAAGCAACTCTGGGATATATACCTGTGTAACGCCCTTGCAATAATTTAACATATACAGATGGGCAGGCACCTTTATTGGAAAGGCCCAACTTTGTTACTAACGTGTCACTATCCAGCAGTATGTACTTTTGGAAGGAAAATATAATAGCATTTAAATGTTAGACTCTTGTTCATGGGGATAAAGACATAGGGCTCGATTTTAAAAGTAAAAAACAGGTGGGCTGGTAGGGGGGCATTGAATATTGCCATTTCAGACCCGCCCCCAACACGGCCATTCTGGCGGGATGAGGGGCAGGCAGCCAACCCACTCCCAGGAAGAGGGTCGGGCCTTAAAACCTTTCAAGGAGGTGTCAGGCCCTCCATTTTTAACTAATTCCTGATTTCAACCCCGGGGGGCCGGTATTCCTGGGCCTTCTGTTTTACGCCTCGTGAAAGGAGGCGAGAAGGCCCCAGACTGCAGGTAAGTGCCTAGAAAGGCACAGCTTGTGGGCCGGGAAGCGTGCTTCCCTCAGGCCCAACAAACCTACCCACACCGACACCTCCTCCCCGATCGTGGACCCCGACTCCGATCATGCGACCCCGATCTTCCCCCTCTGACCCGATCCTCCGACCCCGATCCCCTGACCCCGTGATGATCCCTGATCCTGCCCCCCTGACTGACCCCCGATCCCATCCCCCATGACTCACGACCCCCGTGCCCACCTATGCCCCTTGCTCACCTGTGCCCCTTGCCCACCTATCCCCCTGTTCCCCCCCCCACCCCCCCCCACTTCCACGCAAACAAAGACTTACTTGCAGATGTTCTCTCTTGACTGGTCTCCCGTCCAACTGAGACCAGCCTGTCGATGAGCCGGTCAGTCAGACGGAAAAAAAAATAAACGCCGTCCTTACGTCAAAATCGTAAGGATGTTCAGGAACCTGTACTAATGGGTTTCCCGACCTCAAATTGTCCCCCGCCCCCTTCCCGGCTCCGTTTCAAAATTGAACCCATAATGTTTCAAAAGCAATGGTAAAACTACTAGTACTGGTTTCCATAAAATTCTCACATACCTAAAATGTTTCCCTTGTATTTAAATTTATATTTAAATAACCATCAAACTCACAGAAATGATCGAAATTTTCTTTTGAGCTAATTCACTTTGAATTCCACATAGGGGCCTGTAATTTATCTTGACTCAGAGCTAGAACCCATTATAACCTTTTAATACCACATTAATATAGAGCTGAATTTGAAGCAACACCACATTAATGTAGAGTTGCATTTGAAGCAACACCACATTAATATAGAGCTGCATTTGAAGCAACTCAACAGTTAATGTTTGAGCCTAAAGTTTTACCTCATTGTGGATTCCCTATTAACTGCAGTGATTGGAGCCAAGTGTTTGACATGCCAGGACTAGTTATTTGTATTGTCAGTTACAGTAATTTGCCACTTTAACTTGCAATGAAGAATCTGTTAGAAGATCAGCATGAGCCAACTGAATTCAAATCTTAATGGAACATGAAAAATGACTGGACAAAGATAGCTGTAACTGTCCTAAGACAAAAATAACTATCACAGTTTGTCTTTCGACAGTGGAGGTCCATTTTATCATGTCAACTGAGCATATTATTAGAAGCTTTTGACTGGAAACCAGTAGGTAAACATCCGAGAAGCAAAGTGGAGAGATACAGTCAAAAATGCCAAACTATTATGCAAGTGACAGCTGAGATAGATGTGGCAAAACAAATGACAAAGCTGGTGACCGGTTTAAGCTCTGGAATTACTCCATTATCTACACAACAAACATTATCATACTCTCCTTGAAGAGCTTTTTCCAAACCATCTACATTAACCAACCAAAACAGATCATTGTAGGAAAGGAAATTAAACATTGGGAAGGCTGAAGCCATTGTCTTCATCCCCGCCACAATCTCTGCTCCCTTGCCACTGATTCCATCCCCTCCACCCCGACCACTATCTCGGGCTGGACCAGACTGTTCACAACCTCAGCGTTCTATTTACCCCTAAGCTGAGCATCTAACCCCATATCTTCTCCATCACAAAGATCATCTACGTCTACCCCCATAACATTGCCCCGCCTCAGCCATTCTGATGCTGAAACCTTCACCTATGCTTTTGTTATCTTCAGACTCAACTATTCCAATGATCTCCTGGCCAACCTCCCATCTTCCAACCTCCATAAATTTGAGCTCATCTAAAACTTTGCTGCCCATATCCGAACCGCATCAAGTCCCTTTTATCCATCACCCCTGTGCGCACTGACCTACATTGGCTCCTAGTCCACCAATGCTTCAAATTTAAAATTCTTATCCTTGTTTTCAAATCCCCTTAAAACCTACCTCTTTCACCAAGCTTTTAGTTACCCTTCCTAATATTTCCTTCTTTGTCAATCTTTGTCTGATTATGCACCTGTGAAGCTCCCTGGGACATTTTCCTAGGTTATAGGCACTAGAGAAATGCAAGTTGTTGCTGTTGAAATCCCAATATACAGGGCCCGATATTAGGAGGGAGGCGAGTTGGCAGTGGGGGGTCGACTGGGCGCGTGGGTAACCCGCCCAGTGAATTCGGGGTGCTCCACACGCGATCGCAGCCTTAATTGAAGTTACTTACGCGTGCTTCCAGGTTTCCCGTTCCAGACCTGCCCAGCGGGCGCACTGTGCACCCACATCACAGGCTGTCAGCAGGAGGAGCCCAATTTAAAGGGGCAGTCCTCCAATGCTCCTCCTGCAGCAAAGAACCAATTTTGGAGTATGGAGCAGGCCAGAGGCAAGGCTGCTCCAAGGTTCTCTGACTCCTCATTCCAGGTGCTGCTCGATGGGGTGAGGAGGAGGAGGAGGGAATTTTTTTTTCCATCGGATGGGAGGAGGTGGCCTCCCAACGCCACCAAGAAGGCCTGGCTGGAGGTGGCTGAAGAGGTCAGCAGTAGCGGCAATGTGTGCAGAACCTGGGTCCAGTGCAGTAAGTGCTTTAATGACCTAACCAGGTCCTTCTGCACTGCCACCACAACGCTCTCGCATCACTCCTCACATCCACTCAACCATTATCCTCACCTTGCCTGCACTTACTCACCGCCGCAGTTCCCATTCGAACACTACACGCAACCCAATCCTCATACAATCTCATGGCTATGTCTCACACGCACCCTCCCATGCATCTCCCTCACGCTCACTCCCACCCACACCAATGCATGCAGAAGGTCACCATGCAACCATCACTCAATCACACCTCTGTGTTTTGCCTTGATAGAAGAGATGCCAGAATGCCCGGGAGAGGGCAAGGACTGGAGGGGGCCTGCCACACCAAACGCGGAGCAGCAGGCACTAGAAATAAGCCGGATGCTGGAGTGTTTGTCCGTGGCGGACGCCGAGACTGGGAGTGCACAAACAGCTGGTGACAGAAATCTAACACTCAGCACTCATGATTGCGAATGATCTTAGCATCACATGGCATCTGCAGCACCTCAACATCTGTCCACATGCTTAATATTGCTTTCTGTTCTTTTGCAGGGCCATCTGCGAGCGCCATGACTGCGGAGGGCGATTCCTCAGACAACCTGCCGGCCTCTGAGGGTGTATCGTCACATCTGAGTCAGCCATCTACCAGCACAGATACACAAACCTCAGTGGGTCCCTGTCCTCACTTAGTTGGGCTTGCACATGGTGAGTCACCACGCACGTGAGCAAAAACAGACCCTGGTGGCAGAGGCAGCCGTGGAGAGTCCGCGTCGGTGGGAGCACTCTTCTCCAGGCTCTGCTCAGCTGGACCCAGATGCTAAACCCTGGGGGCCAGCCATGAAAAGGAGAGTCATCGAGGTCCAGTAGCACATTGCCGAGGTACTGGAACAGTTGCCATGCACACTCTCCACAATCGAGCAGAGGATGGAGGAGTCCAACTCCTGCATGAGTGGAATGGTGGTACAGGTACAGGAAGGTATCTCCAAGATAGTGTCACAGGAACGTGAAGGCATCTCTGAGATAGTGTCGCGGGTAGGTGCGGGAATGTCTGCGATGGAGGAAAGGCTAGCCTCCATCGAGCTTCAAGCACGGCTCAACGATGAGTCCGTTCAGGCCCTGATAACGGCCGTTCGGATTCAGGGTGAGCAACATTCTGCCGCCTTAAACAGGCTGACAGATACCTTACAACTGGCCTTCCAAGGCTTCACACAAGTCCTCCAAACTGTCGTCCAGCAGGGTGGAAGAGTGATGTGGGCCTGGGCCTGGGCCAGGAGAGGGATGATGGTGAAAGGGGATATGGAAGTGGGGACTCCACTCAACGTGCTCCCACGTCTCACCCGTTGCCCCCCTGTAAACCAGTAATGCTGCCCCCTCTCCAGGTGGCCAAGTCTGTCCCTGCACAGCTGCAGGCGGAGCAGTCTTTGGAGGGGCCCTCACGGGCACTGAAACCCAGAGGGCGTCCGCGCAAAGCATTTCATCGGTCAGGGCACGGACAAGAGCAACCTGCCACTACCTCTGCTGAAGCCACAGGGGTAGCACCACGTAGGGGTTCCCGTAAAGGTAAGGCGAAGGTTTTGTGAGCATAAAGGGGATGCACAAGGGTGTAAGACAAAAGGTCATGTTTTTGATTTACTTTTGTTTGTTTTGCAAAAAAACATAAAAATTTGTTATCACCACTGCTGCCACGACTTTGCAAATCTTGTCTGGTTTGTGCAATAATGCCTTTTCCTGAGGATCACCATGAAGACCCACACCTGATGCCACCCATTGTGTCACTGCAGAGTGGGTGTAGGTGTATTTGCAGGGCTCTTTTGTGCAGACAACTGAGAGACGTCGGCGATGTCCCCGGTGGTACCCTGGAAGGATGCGGAGGAGAAGTTGTTGAGGGCAGTGGTGACTTTGACAGCAACAGGTAAGAAGATGGTGCTCGGGCCAGCCAGGAGCAGCTCGGCATGAAGGAGGCTGCAGATGTCCACGACTACGTTGAGTGACTCTGAGCCTCCGTGTGCACTGCTCCTCAGAGAGGTCCAGAAAGCTGAGCCTCGGTCTGTAGACCCTGTGGTGAGGGTAGTGCCTTCTGCGACGCATCTCTCTCTGCAGTTGTCCTCCCTCCTGCTGTGCAAGTGGATGTGTCACAGCACTGTGTTGTGGAGCTCCACGTGTCAGAGGTGGACGGCATGGACGGTGAGGCTGTTCGTCCTCCGAGGAGGTCATGACTGCAGTTATGGCGGCCCCCATCCGGAAGATGTATGTTTGAGGGGGTCCGCAAGGTAGGTACATGTGTCTGCACACCGGGGTTGCGGTTGCAAGTTTGTGATTTTTTTGTGTTAGGAGGAGGGTGGTGCAGGCCAAATTTGTCCAAAGTGACAGAGTGGCCTCCTGCAATGAGTGAGGGTCTGCCCCCACCTGTCAAATGGACCTTTACAGCTGCCACAGGCGGGGGCTGCGCGCGCATCTAAGCACGTCATTGGGGAACCCGTAAGTGGGCAGGTTGGAGCAGGGCTCCAGACCCGCTCCAGGAATCCCCAATTTTCGGAGCCTCCCCGCCACCAACGTACCCACTAGGACATCCAAAAATCGAGCCCACTGCGGTTCAATAAATGATCAAAGGAAGAACGGGATTTGTGGTAAAGAACTTTAATAATGACTTTATTGTTGAATTGATCTGTGAAGTTGAAATAATTATTGCCTCAGTATGTCCATTAACCATCTTACTGTTAGGTTTACCATACTAGGCTTTATATAGTCAGGAGGGACAGTTTTCTATATTCAGTCACAAGTGTAATCTCACATAAAACAACTGCATTCATGAGGTATTTAAGTAGGTCCTGTGGGAAAACTTCCAATCCCAAACAATTATTTTCATGTCAGTTAACAAGTCACATGGAATAACAAAATTCAGGGATATAATTAAACAGAACATTATCTAACTGAAGTAATAGTCCTCCAGACTGTGAAACACAAGTTCAATTGACAAATTAATTTCACACTAAAAATCTTGTTTTACATTGGACTGTGGTTTAATAAATTGCTGACCAGAAGTCTCTCTTAGTGGTGATAATTCTTTGATTCATCAGTAAGACTAAAAAAAGTCTTTCTTTCGCAGATTGATTGAAGTGGATAGCCATTCAATTTTCTGAATGCCAAGGATGTTGTACATTTCCTAGACTCAGGATAGCTACTTAGAAAATCATAGCTACTTCTATTCCTTTGTAGTACAATATTTAATAGACGTGACTCTCTAAATCTACAAATGAATTCTTCCACTACTGTTCCGTTCATGGGCTGTCCATTTTAGTAAAATAATCTTCCAACTACCAGTGTGTACTTACATCCTTTATCAGTTAATAGAAGGGGAACTAGATCATCAATATTTATGTTCTTCAGCCTTTCCTTCCTCCTCCTGGCTTTTGAAACCCAAGTTTGGCATCACCTGATCATTACTTCCTGATTAACCTTGTATTTGTTTGCCTTTTTTCAACCTTGGTGATGTCCTGCACTGTGGGTTTTGGCTCTTCACCCACAAAACAAAGTAAAAAACTGGAAGGGCAATTGGAGATTAATTTTAAAATATTCTTTCATCCAGCTAGCACTTGGAGATATAGTGCAGCCTTCCCTTTAAAACAATGCTGTTAAGTCCTTTTAAGTCCTTAGTAAACCTTAGTACAGAGCTTTCAATGATACCTTGATTACTTGGTGGGTAAACGTGTGGTACTTAGCCATACTGACCAACATACGAACGTATGACCAGGCCCACGAATATCTTAGTTTCAACATTCAAACTAATTTCAGCTGGAGCAGCAGTTACGAAGATACAAAATTGACGGGTAGGAAAAGACCAGCTGGTCCATCAAGCCTGCTCCACACCATGATGCCTGGAGCGTCATGACAAGACACTTCCTTACCCTCCCCCCACAGCCATGTAATCTCCTGGGAGAGGCAATAAAAGAGGAAAAACCCAAGGCCAATAAGGGAAAAAATATTCTGGAAAATCCCTCTCCGGCCCCCTCAGACGATCGAAACCAGTCCAGGAGATCAGATGGATCTATTAAGACACTTACCTTCTATATGATGCAGTCTCTCCCCCAGTTGCTGTGTATCAATTCAGCATAACAGCAATGGAATGAGGAAGGGAAAAATTAGCCATGGTTCACACTCTTTGTCACTAGTCTTGAAAAGTGCTAGTGCTTTTGAAACATTTCAAGTGCTCAAGATACAAACTTGAATAAAATCATTGTTTCCAGCCAGTCACATCTACCTCTACGCAACGCTCAGGGTTTTTCCCTCTGCAAGAATGTCTCAGGGGTGAGAGGATCCCTCCACACACCCCCACCACCGCCCCCCCCCCACCCACCCACCCACCACCCACCCACCCCAGTGGCCTTCATGGATTTTTTAGTAGCAATCAGATTCTCCTTCGTCTTTCTGCTAATATTGAATCATTTGTAGCACTCCTACCCAATCCACTGTACCGAGCCTGTGGCAAGATTAACAACAGCATCATGGAAGGCGGAAATGAACTCCATTGTTTATTGATTACTCATTAATACATTGAAAAAAACAGAGCCCCTCTCTATTTATAGTATGACCTTTCTTACTATAACGTTTTTGTATAGCTCTCAAAGACTTTGCTGAAAGGGCACTGCAAATGTTCTTTAAGTAAACTGTGTCTGCCCTCTAGTGGACCTGTGTGTATGTCACGATGACAGAAAGTGCTTTCTGCAAAAGGTGAAAGGCATTTTAGATTTCAATCCAATAAAATATAAGGTCTTCCAATAAAGGATGGAAAGGACCTCAAACTCCTAATTTACTTTTATTGGCAATTATTAAGCATTTGCATGTCATCCATTAGCATCTACAGCTTAAGTCTTAATAAAATAGGAACAGAATGAACTTGCATTTATGTAGCATTTTATCACAGCCTTGAGGTCTCAAAGTGCTTTCCAGGCAACAAATTATTTTTTGAAGTGCAGGTACTATTGTTACATAGGCAAGTGTGACAGCCAATTTGTGCACATTAAGCCCCACAAACAGAAAATGAATGAAGCACTAGAAAATCTGTTTTTTGGTGGTGTTGGTTGTGGGAAGAATGTTGGCCAGGACACTGGGCGAACTTCCTGCTTTTTTCAAATAAGCAATGTTTTAAATTCACTTGTGCAGGCAGATAGGGACTAGGTCCAACGCCTCATTTGAAAGTCAGCACTTCTGACAATGAAGCATTTCTTCAGTGCTGCACTGAAGTGTCAGTCCAGATTATCTGCTGAAGTCTGTAATGGGGCTTGAATGCATATGCTATCAACTGAGCTGGGCTGAATATATACAAACATTTGAAATAAAGCCATTAAGCCTAGCCCATTCAATCAACAGTGCACCATTCACCCACCCTTAATCATGCTATCTCCTGGGAGAGGCAAAGACTGGGGGGAAAAATCTGTGACGAATTCACAAAAGAAAACTCTGGAAATTCCTCTCAAACTTCCTATGGCAATCAGGAGACTATGATGGCCCATAACTCCTTTGAATCTCAACTAACTAGAAACTTACCCCTTATAACTGTAAATGTCACCTGGTCTCAGGAACTTGTCCAGTTCCCTTTGAAAGAGCTGAAGCAACTCCTTTCACTGCACACTTTAGTAATCCATTCCAGGAACGATGACTCCCTCTGAAAAGAAATACTTCTTGGCATCTAAGCTCTTTGACATAAGGAATTTTATAGGCATGAATTCTAGTCCTGCTATCCCTGTCCAACCTATCTAAGCAGTTTGTATACAGTCAGGAGGGAGTGGCCCTGGGAGTCCTCAACATTGACTCTGGACCCCATGAGATCTCATGGCATCAGGTCAAACATGGGCAAGGAAACCTCCTGCTGATTACCACCTACCGTCCTCCCTCAGCTGATGAATCAGTCCTCCTCCATGTTGAGCACCACTTGGAGGAAGCACTGAGGGTAGCAAGGGCACAAAATGTACTCTGGGTGGGGGACTTCAATGTCCATCACCAAGAGTGGCTCGGTAGCACCACTACTGACCGAGCTGGCCGAGTCCTGAAGGACATAGCTGCTAGACTGGGCCTGCGGCAGGTGGTGAGCGAACCAACACGAGGGAAAAACTTACTTGACCTCGTCCTCACCAATCTACCTGTCGCAAATGCATCTGTCCATGACAGTATTGGTAGGAGTGACCACCGCACAGTCCTCGTGGAGATGAAGTCCCGTCTTCGCACTGAGGACACCATCCAACGTGTTGTGTGGCACTACCACCGTGCTAAATGGGATAGATTCAGAATGGATCTAGCAGCTCAAAACTGGGCATCCATGAGGCGCTGTGGGCCATCAGCAGCAGCAGAATTGTATTCCAGCACAATCTGTAACCTCATGGCCCGGCATATTCCTCACTCTACCATTACCAACAAGCCAGGGGATCAACCCTGGTTCAATGAGGAGTGTAGAAGAGCATGCCAGGAGCAGCACCAGGCGTACCTAAAAATGAGGTGCCAACCTGGTGAAGCTACAACTCAGGACTACATGCATGCTGAACAGCGGAAGCAACATGCTATAGACAGAGCTAAGCGATTCCACAACCAACGAATCAGATCAAAGCTCTGCAGTCCTGCCACATCCAGTCGTGAATGGTGGTGGACAATTAAACAACTAACGGGAGGAGGAGGCTCTGCAAACATCCCCATTCTCAATGATGGCGGAGTCCAGCACGTGAGTGCAACAGACAAGGCTGAAGCGTTTGCAACCATCTTCAGCCAGAAGTGCCGAGTGGATGATCCATCTCAGCCTCCTCCCGATATCCCCACCATCACGGAAGCCAGTCTTCGGCCAATTCGATTCACTCCACGTGATATCAAGAAACGGCTGAGTGCACTGGATACAGCAAAGGCTATGGGCCCCGACAACATCCCAGCTGTAGTGCTGAAGACTTGTGCTCCAGAACTAGCTGCGCCTCTAGCCAAGCTGTTCCAGTACAGCTACAACACTGGCATCTACCCGACAATGTGGAAAATTGCCCAGGTATGTCCTGTCCAGAAAAAGCAGGACAAATCCAATCCGGCCAATTACCGCCCCATCAGTCTACTCTCAATCATCAGCAAAGTGATGGAAGGTGTCGTCGACAGTGCTATCAAGCGGCACTTACTCACCAATAACCTGCTCACTGATGCTCAGTTTGGGTTCCGCCAGGACCACTCGGCTCCAGACCTCATTACAGCCTTGGTCCAAACATGGACAAAAGAGCTGAATTCCAGAGGTGAGGTGAGAGTTACTGCCCTTGACATCAAGGCAGCATTTGACCGAGTGTGGCACCAAGGAGCCCTAGTAAAATTGAAGTCAATGGGAATCAGGGGGAAAACTCTCCAGTGGCTGGAGTCATACCTAGCACAAAGGAAGATGGTAGTGGTTGTTGGAGGCCAATCATCTCAGCCCCAGGGCATTGCTGCAGGAGTTCCTCAGGGCAGTGTCCTAGGCCCAACCATCTTCAGCTGCTTCATCAATGACCTTCCCTCCATCATAAGGTCAGAAATGGGGATGTTCGCTGACGACTGCACAGTGTTCAGTTCCATTCGCAACCCCTCAGATAATGAAGCAGTCCGAGCCTGCATGCAGCAAGACCTGGACAACATCCAGGCTTGGGCTCATAAGTGGCAAGTAACATTCGCGCCAGACAAGTGCCAGGCAATGACCATCTCCAACAAGAGAGAGTCTAACCACCTCCCCTTGACATTCAACGGCATTACCATCGCCGAATCCCCCACCATCAACATCCTGGGGGTCACCGTTGACCAGAAACTTAACTGGACCAGCCATATAAATACTGTGGCTACGAGAGCAGGTCAGAGGCTGGGTATTCTGCAGCGAGTGACTCACCTCCTGACTCCCCAAAGCCTTTCCAGCATCTACAAGGCACAAGTCAGGAGTGTGATGGAATACTCTCCACTTGCCTGGATGAGTGCAGCTCCAACAACACTCAAGAAGCTCGACACCATCCAAGATAAAGCAGCCCGCTTGATTGGCACCCCATCCACCACCCTAAACATTCACTCCCTTCACCACCGGCGCACTGTGGCTGCAGTGTGCACCATCCACAGGATGCACTGCAGCAACTCGCCAAGGCTTCTTCGACAGCACCTCCCAAACCCGCGACCTCTACCACCTAGAAGGACAAGAGCAGCAGGCGCATGGGAACACCACCACCTGCACGTTCCCCTCCAAGTCACACACCATCCCGACTTGGAAATATATCGCCGTTCCTTCATTGTCGCTGGGTCAAAATCCTGGAACTCCCTTCCTAACAGCACTGTGGGAGAACCATCACCACACGGACTGCAGCGGTTCAAGAAGGCGGCTCACCACCACCTTCTCGAGGGCAATTAGGGATGGGCAATAAATGCTGGCCTCGCCAGCGACGCCCACATCCCGTGAACGAATAAAAAAAAACTGTATTGAATTTCTTCATCATTTGAAAAACCTCTATCATAATCTCACTAATGCCTATATTTGTTTAAGGCAAATAACCCTAACTCTTAGAGCCTTTCTTCATATCTAAGAGCTCTAAGATATGGTATCACTGTGGTCATCCTGCCCTCCAGTACGAGAACCTAAACTGCACACAAAAAAGATGCTGCCATAGTCACAGTAAGAGGAGGTAGTTGAGATACTGGATGGGCTAAAAATTGCTAAAGCGGAGGTACCAGAAAGGCTGGCAGTACTTAAAGTAGATAGGTCACCCGGTCTGGATGGGATACATCCTAGATTGCTGAGGGAAGTAAGGGTGGAAACTGGCCATAATCTTCCAATCCTCTTTAGATATGGGGGTAGTACCAGAGGGCTGAAGGATTGCAAACGTTACACCCTTGTTCAAAAAGGGTGTAAGGATAAACCCAGCAACTACAGGCCAGTCAGTTTAACCTCAGTGGTGGGGAAGCTTTTAGAAACGATAATCCGGGACAAAATTAATAGTCACTTGGAAAAGTGTGGATGTATTAAAGGAAAGCCAGCACAACAAAGGATTTGTTAAAGGCAAATCGTGTTTAACTTAACTTGATTGAGTTTTTTGATGAGGTAAGAGATCAGATGAGGGCAATGTGGTTGATGTTGTGTATATGGACTTTCAAAAGGCGTTTGATAAAGTGCCACATAATAGGCTTGTCACAAAATTGAAGACCATGGAATAAAAGGGGCAGTAACAACATGGATACGAAATTATCTGAGTGACAGGAAACAGAGAGTAGTGGTGAACGGTTGTTTTTCGGACTGGAGGAAGGCATACAGTGGTGTTCCCCAGGGGTCGGTACTAGGACCACTGCTTTTTTTGGTATATATTAATGACTTGGACTTGGGTGCACAGGGCACAATTTCAAAATTTGCAGAGGACACAAAACTTGGCATTGTATTAAACAGGCAGGAGGATAGTGATCGACTTCAAGAGGACATAGACAGGCTGGTGGAATGGGTGGACACATGGCAAATGAAATTTAACACAGAGAATTGCGAAGTGATCCATTCTGGCAGGAAGAATGAGGAGAGGCAATATAAACTAAATGGTACAATTTTAAAGGATGGGGAGGAACCGAGAGATCTGGGGGTGTATGTACACAAATCTTTGATGGTGGCAGGACAAGTTGAGAAGGCCGTTACAAAAGCATATGGGATCCGTGGCTTTATTAATAGAGACACAGGGCTCGATTTTAGGAGGGAGGCGGGTTGGCAGCGGGGGCCACGCGCCCAGTTAATTCGGGTTGCTCCGCACGCGATCGCAGCCTAATTGAAGGCACTTACCTTGGCTTCCGGGTTTCGTGCTGGAAAGCTGCGCAGCAGGCAGACAGCGCAGCCGCATCATAGGCTGTCAGCTGGAGGAGCCCTATTTAAAGGGGCAGTCCTCCACTGACTGATGCTGCAGAAAGGAGCCAAAATTACAGCATGGAGCAGCCCAGGGGGAAGGCTGCTCCCAGGTTTAATGATGCCTCAATCCAGATCCTACTGGATGGGGTGAGGAGGAGGAGGACAGAGTTCTTCTCCCCGGCGGACGGGAGGAAGTGGTCTGCCTCTGCCACCACGAAGGCCTGGCTCGAGGTGGCAGAGGAGGTCACCAGCACCACCAACACATCACGCACCTGCATACAGTGCAGGAGGCGCTTCAATGACCTAAGTAGTACACTTACTCATTCCCCTACACTCCGTCTGCCACATCACTGCCCCCACCCCACATCTCCTTCTGCACTGCCAACACTACTCTATCACATCACTCCTCACACCCACTCAAAGCTCATCCTCATCTTACCTGCACTTACTCACCTCGCCAGTACTCATCCCACCATTACCACTCAACCCAATCCTCATACAATCTCATGGCTCCGTCTCATACTCAACCCTCTCATGCATCTCTTTCACGGTCAGCCTCACCTAACCTGCCACTACCTATGCTGCAGCCACAGGGCATGCATCACAAATGTGCAGTAGGAAGCGTAAGGCAAACGTATCGTGTGCATGAAGGGGATGTACAAGGGTGTTTGAGGGTTTGTCATGGTTTTTACTTATATTTGATTTCTGATCAACTCACATTACATATTATATTGTCACCACTACTGCCACGTCTTTGCAAATCTTGTCTAGTTTGTGCAATAATGCCGTTTCCTGAGGATCACCATGAAGACCCACACCTGATGCCACCCATTGTGTCACTGCAGAGTGGGTTTAGGTGTATTTGCAGGGCTCTTTTGTGCAGACGACTGAGAGATGTCGGCGATGTCCCTGGTGGCACACTGGAAGGATGCGGAGGAGAAGTTGTTAAGGGCAGTGGTGACTTTGACAGCGACAGGTAAGAAGATGGTGCTCGGGTCAGCCGGGAGCAGCTCGGCATGAAGGAGGCTGCAGATGTCCATGACGACATGTCGAGTGACTCTGAGCCTCCGTGTGCACTGCTCCTCAGAGAGGTCCAGGAAGCTGAGTCTGTGGACCCTGTGGCGAGGGTAGTGCCTTCTGCAACGCATCTCTCTCTGCAGTTGCCCTCCCTCCTGCTGTGCAGGTGGATGTGTCACAGCGCTGTGTTGTGGAGCTCCACGTGTCAGAGGTGGACGGTGTGGCCGGCGAGGCTGGTGATGCTGTTCGTCCTCCGAGGAGGTCATGACTGCAGCAATGCGGCCCCCATCCGGAAGATGTACGTTTGATGGGATCCGCAAGGTAGGTAAATGTGTCTGCACACCGGGGTTGAGGTTGCAAGTCTGTTAGGAGGGTGGTGCAGGCCAAACTTTGTCCAAAGTGACAGAGTGGTCTCCTGCAATGAGTGAGGGTCTTTCTCCCCCCCCCACCCCATCTCCTCCCACCCCCCCCACCACCGCCCCCCCGTCTCCCCCCACGTCACCCCCCCCCCCCCGTCTCCCACCCTCCACCCCCCCCACCACCTGTCAAATGGACCTTTGCAGCTGCCACAGGCTGGTGGCTACAACACATCCATTTCAACTGGGAGTGTTTCCCCCAGTACGGGAAACATGCTCAGTTGAGTTGAAAATCCCACCCCTCCTAAAATATCCTACAAATCAGGTCTGCAAACGACCTGAACTATCTAATTAATTGGTTTAAGTGGGAACCCGGAAGCGAGCGGGTTGGAGCCGGGCTCTGGACCCACCCCGGGAATCCCCGATTTTCGGAGCCCCCCCACCACAAACCCGCCGTCTCGGACGTCCGAAAATCAAGCCCATAGAGTACAAAAGCAAGGAAGTTATGTTGGACCTTTATAAAACACTGGTTTGGCCACAACTGGAGTATTGTGTCCAATTCTGGGCACCACACTTTAGGAAGGATATGAAGGCCTTAGAGACGGTGCAGAAAAGATTTACTAGAATGGTTCCAGGGATGTGGGACTTCAGTTACGTGGATAGACTGGAGAAGCCGGGGTTGTTCTCCTTAGAGTAGAGAAGGTTAAGAGGAGATTTGATGGAAGTGTTCAAAATTATGAAGGGTTTAGATAAAGTAAATAAAGAAAAACTGTTCCCATTGGTGGAAGGGTCGAGAACCAGAGGACGCAGATTTAAGGTGACTGGCAAAAGAACCAAAGGCGACATGAGGAAAACTTTTTTCAAGCAGCGAGTAGTTATGATCTAGAATGCGCTGCCTGAAAGG
Source organism: Heptranchias perlo (assembly GCF_035084215.1). Lineage (NCBI taxonomy): Eukaryota > Metazoa > Chordata > Chondrichthyes > Hexanchiformes > Hexanchidae > Heptranchias > Heptranchias perlo. The sequence continues at coordinate 148,390,869 of NC_090326.1, read as the reverse complement.
ATGCTGGAAGCAAATTCAATCATGGCTTTCAAAAAAAATTAGATAAATACTTGAAGAGAAAAAAATTTGCAGGACTACAGGGAAAGATCGGGGGAATGGGACTAACTGGAATGCTCTTACAAAGAGCCAGCATAGGCTCGATGGGCCGAATGCCCTCCTTTTATGCTGTAACCATTCTATGATTCTATGAAGTGTGGATGCACCACAGCTTCATATAACGCCCAGTTTTGTACTCAATAGTCTTAGCAATACACCCTAAATTCCTATTTGCTTTCCCTATACCCACTCAAACTGCTTGTGCACCTTTAATGAGTGATGAACTATTACTCTTTCTTGACCCGTCACTTTTAATGGGTATCCTTGTGTAGTAGAAATATGGATTTTTTACACCTAAGAAGTGGAACTGTAAAAATATACAGTTTGCATTAAAAAAATTGTTGAGGAAAATAATTTTAACTGTAGGATAAAAAAGAAAGATTGGTTGTAAAAGTAAATCATTAACTCCCCCTTTTTAACTTGTTTTTTTTTTACTGTTTTAGGTTGTTCTCCCATACAGTGAGTAATTCCTCCACTGGAAGGATGGTTGGACAAGCAGCCAAATTGTCTTCCCCAAACTTGCTCATTCAGGTGATATTCAATTCTGCCTTTCTTTCTGATTGGGCTCCCTCCTTGGGTCTCTCTTCTACTTAGTATTTCCCCTAAATGTTTGTGATTGGAAGCTTGCTGAGAGGGCAAATGTCCTACATTACCATGCATCAGACCAATAGAACACCAACATTCGATGACATAGGGCCAAGCAATAAACGTGAACCCTGTTAACAAGCACAGTTTAATTATAGGGTTAAGTGAACCAAAATAGCCTAAATGTTCCTCATTTACATGTTGTTTTTGTTTTAATTTCCAGCTTGGACATTTATTTTTTATCATTTTAACACTCTCTTAAACTGGTTACAGAGGAATCTCTGGTAGCCTTGTTGTTGCCGTTGCAAACAAGCAGTGACACCTCCGTGACAGTCTGGAACTAGGGGGCATAGTCGGACATTTAGGACTGAGATGGAATTTCTTCACTCAGAGGGTTGTGAATCTTTGGAATTCTCTTCCCTCATAAGGCTCTGGATGCTCAGTTGTTGAGTATATTCAAGACTGAGAAAGATAGATTTTTGGACTCTAAGGGAACCAAGGGATATGGGGATTGGGCGGGAAAGTGGAGTTGAGGTCAAAGATCAGCCATGATCTTATTGAATGGCGGAGCAGGCTCAAGAGGACATATGGCCTACTCCTGCTACTATTTCTTATGTTCTTATGACAGCTGAATCACTTCATCTAATTTCCCAAGATGCTGTCTCAATAAATGAACAAATCTGTCATTTCCACAGTTAGAAGAAAGACATTTTTTTTGTATGTGATATTTTACTGTAATCTCTTTTTAAGTAATGCAACCATTTCATGCAAAGGAGAAATCAATCAGAATTCTGGCTAAGCAAAAAGTAGGAACAAGAAACAAAGCCAGAGATGAAATTAGTGAAAATACTGGATGACCAGGATCTATCTTGTTTCAGGTGTAAAATGGAGTGGAGAAGTTGAAGCCCCTTAGTTATAGGGAGGGCACCAATAAAAGTTCAGGGAGGAATTAGCACACCAAAACTGATTTTACAAAATAAACTACACAAGTAACTAAAATTAAATCAAAACAGTAAAATGAGGGGAAATCAAACACAAGGTACACAATGGATACGTTAGGTTCCATTGGCACATGTGGAAAAGGAAAAATATTTGGCTAGGTTAGTACTCATTCACTCCAAGTATCCAGTCAATGTCAATGGAATCCAGCTGATTATTAGTCAAGTTTGTTTGTTTTCTCAATTTTCTCCTCTTTCCATCCCTTCTTTCCAGAAGTCAGTGACTCCTGCTGGGTTACAGTTCCACGAGCACTGGCTTCCTCTGGTACCGTGCCAAGTGGCCATTCTTAATGTAAATACTGACACACTATCACAGCTGAGCCCGAGATTGCCTTCACCTAATGCCCAGTCAAACTTTCCAACAGGAATCACTGAATAATGATAAGAAATTGAAATCCTGGCTTTTTCCCCTTGCTAGCCCAGTAGGGCTGAAGTCAAATATAGCATCACTGCATCAGCTGAGATCAACTAACTCAGCACAGACAAAAGGTCAAACCTGGGGTTTTGCTACCTACTAAGCTATTGTTCTTTATTGAAAAGAGAAAAAAAATATTTGTACAATGACCAGAACCTAGTCTCGTTTTGAGGGCATCTGCCCAAAGACAAATAAGTGATGAAAGTTGTAACAGCAGCTTATTTTTTAAAAAAGGAATCATTTTTAACAATGTTCGTAATAAAATAGAAAACTTCCTATTAAACATTGTTACCTTGTGTAAAAACCTCTCCATGGGTTTCCGTTCATTCTCGTACAAACATTTGTTATTTTTTTTTATTCGTTCACGGGATGTGGGCGTCGCTGGCAAGGCCGGCATTTATTGCCCATCCCTAGCGAGATTTTTACAACTGAGTGGCTTGCTAGGCCATTTCAGAGGGCAATTAAGAATCAACCACATTGCTGTGGGTCTGGAGTCACATATAGGCCAGACCGGGTAAGGACGGCAGGTTTTCCTTCCCTAAAGGACATTAGTGAACCAGATGGGTTTTTACGACAATCCGGTAGTTTCATGGCTATCATTACTGATACTAGTATTTTAATTCCAGATTTTTAAATTTAATTTAAATTTTTTATTTATTTAATTAATTGAATTTAAATTCACCAGCCGCCGTGGCGGGATTTGAACTCGTGACTCTGGATTTTAGTCCAGGCCTCTGGATTACTAGCCCAGTAACATAACCACTATGCTACCGTACCCCATGGACACTGTTCATTAAACAACTAGAAACACTGACAAACAAAAATTAATTGGTGCAGTTTTACACAGCTCACTCTGAAAAGAATCAGAGAAAGAGTCCTTTCAGACAAACAGTGAATAGCTATCCAAACCGAATCAGATCTGTCATTACATTTTAAAGGTCAACTGACAGATTTCCCACTTTGGTGGTGGAATGGTTTGTTACAAATACTTCTGTTCTGCAGATTTAGTCTACTGTAAAACTTAGCAAAAAGCTACTAAACTAGTGGATTGTTTCAACTTTCAGTACTCTGATACTGTAACTTTATTCCAATTCCATGAGTGTTAGCAGCTCCAAATTCTTCAAATAGGATTCAAGGGGCTTCACAGCCTAGCACGATTCTGTTTTCATCCACACACCTTCCAGGAGGAGTCAATAGTTAGCAATCAAAAGTGGAAAAATCCAGCTGATTCTTCCATTCCTTAGATCAGAAGCAAATAGTAGAATTCTCCACATGAACCTTCCTTGGACTGCCCAAAGTAGAGGGCCAACCGTAGAAGATCAGGGTTCACATCAGCCAGAGATGAAAGGTGTGCTGGTCCTTCAACATACTACACTGAGGGAAGGTATTTTTGCTACATAATGCAGTACAACATACTATTGAGATATCTTCAGAAGCACAATGACATGACTATATTGCATAATATTGACTAATCAGTCTAGTTATAGTTGGTGGAACATGTTAGATGTCTAATCAACCTGCTTGCCACTCTGGTGTAAAGCAGCAAACCTCCTTCCTCCAGGATGTTGCTGGTTAGAGCTACTTCCAGTCTTCTGAAGGCTAATCTGTACATGTGATAAAATGAGCCGTTCAGTTAAATACAGTTATAGGTAGGTGAATAAATATTTAGTGTTCTTTTTGTGCACTGGCAGATCTCCTGTGCCATTCCTCACAGTAACGATCCAGTGTTTTATATTATACCAAGTGATGCACAATGCATCATTCTGCTGCTAGGATGGAGTTGTATTTAAATGGCCTATCTCTTTAAGACTACAACATCTAATTGCTATAACTAAACACAGCCTGAGGTCACTCTGTATGTTAACTGCCCTTTGGTTAAGGAACTTTTTAGATTGGAACATAGGAACATGAGTAGGCCATTCAGCCCCTTGAGCCTGTTCCACTATTCAATGAGATCATGGCTGATCTGTATCCTAACTCCATTTAACTGTCTTGGCTCCATATCCCTTAATAACCTTGGCTAGCAAAAATCTATCAATCTCAGATTTAAAATTATTAATTGAGCTAGCATCAACTGCTTTTTGTAGGAGAGAGTTCCACACTTCTACCACTCTTTGCATGAAGAAGTGTTTGCCAACTTCTCTTCTGAATGGCCTGGCTCTGATTTTAAGGTTATATCCCCTTGTCCTAGACTCCCCCTCCAGTGGAAAAAGTTTCTCTATCTACCCTATCAATTCCTTTCAAAATCCTAAAAACCTCAAATCACCCCTCAATCTTCTATATTCCTGGCAACTACAGGCCAGTCGGTTTAACCTCGGTGGTGGGGAAGCTTTTAGAAACGATAATCTGGGACAAAATTGATAGTCACTTGGACAAGTGTGGATTAATAAAGGAAAGCCAGCACGGATTTGGTAAAGGCAAATCATGTTTAACTAATTTGATTGAGTTCTTTGATGAAGGAATGGAGAGGGTTGATGAGGGTAGTGCGGTTAATGTGTATATGGACTTTCAAAAGGCATTTGATAAAGTACCACATAATAGACTTGTTAGCAAAATTAAAACCCATGGGATTAAAGGGACAGTGGCAGCGTGGATACAAAATTGGCTAAGGACAGAAAGTAGAGAGTACTGGTGAACGGTTGTTTTTCAGACTGGAGGGAAGTGCACAGTGGTGTTCCCCAGGGGTTGGTATTAGGACCATTGCTCTTTTTGATATATATTAATTACGTGGACTTGGGTATACAGGGTATAATTTCAAAGTTTGCAGATGACACGAAACTTGGAAATGTAGTTAACAATGTGGTGGATAGTAACAGATCTCAGGAGGCTGGTGAAATGAGCAGACACATGGCAGATGAAATTTAATGAAGAGAAATGTGAAGTGATACATTTTGGTAGGAAGAATGAGGAGAGGCAATATAAACTAAATAGTACAATTTTAAAGGGAGTGCAGGAACAGAGAGACCAGAGGGTGTATGTACACAAATCTTTGAAGGTGGCTGAACTAGTTGAGAAGGCTGTTAAAAAAACATATGGGATCCTTGGCTTTATTAATAGAGGCAAAGGGGGTGAAATTGGGCCATATAGCAACCATTTTTAGGCGCTACGCAGACAACTAAGCCTCAAAAATGGAGTCCGAGATGCACGTGCACACTTCCAATGGTAAGTATGCAGGACACCATCTGGTAAAGGGGTTTGCGCGTGCGCACCTAACGACCGCCGGCAGCATGGAGAGTAGGGAGAATATGGTGTGAATCAGTGTGCAGCGCCGATTTGAAGGCACTGCTGTTACTTGGGAATTCCACACTCCAGTCAAAGCCCTGTCTTAACCTCGCACAGCTGAACACGATGTTAAACGGTTTGAAGGACCCCCCCAACAGCGCGATTTAAAGGGATCATGAAGTACTTACAGGTTAGTTGCTGGATTATTTCTTCTGGCTGCTGGTGCAATTGTATGTGTTTTTGGAGGTTTCCTATACTTGGCTAAAGTTTAAATGAGTGGTCTGGCTGATCTTGCAGTACTTCTAGTGTCATTTAAAATAATATGCTGAAAAAAGTTGTTTCCAGGCATGGGTGGCCTGGTCGGGCTTCCTCTGGGAATTGAACAAGGCTGGGATAATGAAGAGAGGCCACGCTGAGCAGGACAAGCTGCTCGAGGAGAGAGGAGGAGGGGGAGCAGGGCACTCAGCAGGAAGCCATATCTGCGAAGGGTCTTCGGGGAGCAATTCTCTTACCTCAGCTTCAGCGACCACCAGTGCACGAGGCATCTTCAGTTTACAAAAGAGGTGGTGAGTGAAATCTGTCAATTGTTGCAGTCACAACTGCAGCTTCAAAGCAGGGCAAGGACAGCATTGCCCGTGGCTGTCAAGGTGGCCGTGGTTCTTAATTTTTATGCCTCTGGGTCCTTTCAGGCTTCTGCTGGAGATATAAGCAACATCTCGCAGTTTGCAGTGCACTGCAGTATAAGGGAGGTCACTGAGGCTCTCTATACAATGAGAAACACATTCATCTCGTTCCCTCTTCACAGAGTCAAGCAGGGGGAGCAAGCACGAGGTTTTGCTCGGATTGCAGGCTTCCCCTTGGTGCAGGGTGCCATTGACTGCTCGCATATTGCTGTTAATTGTTTCCATATGATTTATATCAATTAGTGTTAATTGTATTCAGGTGGAGCGTATCAATTGGTGGACTCTCTTGTATCCAAGGCAGCATTTGACCGAGTGTGGCACCAAGGAGCCCTAGTAAAATTGAAGTCCATGGGAATCAGGGGGAAAACTCTCCAGTGGCTGGAGTCATACCTAGCACAAAGGAAGATGGTAGTGGTTGTTGGAGGCCAATCATCTCAGCCCCAGGGCATTGCTGCAGGAGTTCCTCAGGGCAGTGTCCTAGGCCCAACCATCTTCAGCTGCTTCATCAATGACCTTCCCTCCATCATAAGGTCAGAAATGGGGATGTTCGCTGATGACTGCACAGTGTTCAGTTCCATTCGCAACCCCTCAGATAATGAAGCAGTCTGAGCCCGCATGCAGCAAGACCTGGACAACATCCAGGCTTGGGCTGATAAGTGGCAAGTAACATTCGCGCCAGATAAGTGCCAGGCAATGACCATCTCCAACAAGAGAGAGTCTAACCACCTCCCCTTGACATTCAACGGCATTACCATCGCCGAATCCCCCACCATCAACATCCTGGGGGTCACCATTGACCAGAAACTGAACTGGACCAGCCATATAAATACTGTGGCTACGAGAGCAGGTCAGAGGCTGGGTGTTCTGCGGCGAGTGACTCACCTCCTGACTCCCCAAAGCCTTTCCACCATCTACAAGGCATAAGTCAGGAGTGTGATGGAATACTCTCCACTTGCCTGGATGAGTGCAGCTCCAACAACACTCAAGAAGCTCGACACCATCCAAGATAAAGCAGCCCGCTTGATTGGCACCCCATCCATCACCCTAAACATTCACTCCCTTCACCACCGGCGCACTGTGGCTGCAGTGTGTACCATCCACAGGATGCACTGCAGCAACTCGCCAAGGCTTCTTCGACAGCACCTCCCAAACCCGCGACCTCTACCACCTAGAAGGACAAGAGCAGCAGGCACATGGGAACAACACCACCTGCACGTTCCCATCCAAGTCACACACCATCCCGACTTGGAAATATATCGCCGTTCCTTCATCGTCGCTGGGTCAAAATCCTGGAACTCCCTTCCTAACAGCACTGTGGGAGAACCGTCACCACACGGACTGCAGCGGTTCAAGAAGGCGGCTCACCACCACCTTCTCGAGGGCAATTAGGGATGGGCAATAAATGCTGGCCTCGCCAGCGACGCCCACATCCCGTGAACGAATAAAAAAAAAAGAGAACTTATCCAGGGTGTGGAGTGGGTAATGTGGAGCTCGTGAATAAAGGCTTGGAAGCAACTGAAGACCAAGCTCTAGTATTCTATCCTTCACCACCAGGCTACCAGTTTATTACATGGTAGCTGAGAATGGTTGCCTAAAGGTGAAGGTTGGAAACTACGATTTTTTTTGGACATAAAAAACAAAACTTGAAAGCCTAATGGCCATTGTGGAAAACGGCAGAAAGCAAGTTTAAATTGTCGATGTAAGATTTCCCTCCAATGTACTTGGAGTTTGAACCGTAGGATCAGTGGAAGAATGAGGTTGATATGTGGACACGGGTTACGACTCTGCCAAAGAGAAAACAAGGCATGGCCTTGGCGTTGTCGCTTCCTCAACGAAAATCAGAAGTAAGGTATTCTTTGAGATTGATGCAGGTCTTTTGGATAATGATGAAGGTTTTGCCTTTCTCAGGATCTTCTCTGATCATTGGTGGCAAGCGCTGGTCTCTCATGATGGTGAGGTTGTGCAGCATGCAGCATAGCCCCACGAATCTTCCCACCCACTCAGCAGAGTACTGGAGGGCTCCTCAGTCCAGGCAGTGGAAGCATTGTTTCAGGAGGCCTATGGTGTGCTCCACGACGTAGGCCTGCTGTGCACGTGCATATGGATTCCTGTCTGGTATCCTGAGTCATGGCGTGAGGGGATAGCTCTAGTCGCCCAGTAGCCAGTCTTTGACTTGCTGAGCCATATGAAAGAAAGCTGGCATGTTGGACTGCCGCGTAACGAAGGCATTGTTACTGCTCCCAGGGTAGCGGGCATCGACCTCCATGATTCGATGCGGGTGGTCGCACACCAGCTGCACGTTCAGGGAGTGGAAGGACTTTCAGTTGACGAAGACGGCCGAGTTGATATGCGGGGCACGCAGGGCAATGTGCGTGCAGTCAATGGCACCCTGCATCATGGGGAAGCCAGCAATGCGAGCGAACCCCCGTGCTTGCTCGTTCTGCTTGTCTCTGTCAAGAGGGAAGATGATGAACCTGATCCTCATCTCATACAATGTGTCTGTGACCTCCCTTATGCAGCAGCGCATTGCATACTGTGAGAGATTGCACAGCAGAGGCCTGAAATGATCCTGAGGGGTACGACTTCAGCGCCACGGTTACCTTGACAGCCACAGGCAATGCTGTCCTTGCCCTGCTCTGAGACTGCAGTTGTTGCCACACCAGTTGACAGATCTTCGTCACTGCCTCCTTGGTGAACCACAGCCGTCAGATGCAATGCCCCTCGCTCATGTTGAGGTAAGAGAATTGGTTCCGGAAGGCCCTCAGTGGATATGGCCTCCTGCTCAGTGCCCTGAGCCTCCTCGTTCTCCCTCTCCTCGCAGTTTGACCTACTGTACCTGGCCTCTCTGCATGCTCCCAGTCGTGCTCAATGCCCAGCGGCAACCCTAGCAGACTATCCATGGTTGCCAGGAATGTTGTTCAACCACGGTTGTAACTTTCCGAACCATAAGGCAGTACCTGTCAAACCACTCTCAAATGTACTGTAGCATCTCGTAATAAGTATAGGGAGCTTCAAAAAATACTTCCTATTCTACCAGCAGCCACAAGCAATAGTCTAGCAAATAACCTGCAACGCTTGCATGGTCCCTTTAAATTGCACTGGTGGGAGGTCCTCATGTTCAAATATGCATGGTTAAGACTCTGTGTTGAGTTGAGTGTTAAGTCCCAAAATGGTGTCGATCACTTTAAAATCAGCATTGCACACTGATTGTACGCATTTTCTCCCTACTTTCCATGCTGCTGGCATTCGGTATTTGCGCATGCGCTAATACCTATACCAAGATGGCGTCCGGCACACGTCATGCTGGAAACATGCGTGCACAGCCAAGACGCCATCTTGGCACTTCGGGAAGCCGCATAGTGCCGAAACAACTGGCGCTATACGGCCCACTTTCTAGCTCGTAGTATCTAGTGAGATACCTATTCTTTTGGGTAAACCTTCCATGAAAAAGGTAAAAATGAAACTTCACATGGAACACGATGAGGCAATAATTTTTGGGAAATTGGTTGATTTGCGGTTTACCCAGTCAGGGCATTATTGTAACCCTTAATAAAATCTAATGTTTCTCATCAGCGTGTTAGGCAAATATTAATGGCCTCAGGTGATAAGGATAAGAGAGAAAAAAACAAATTGTCTTAAAGTTACATAGACAATTTGCCCACCCTACTTGTCAAAGTTTAAAGATCTTGCTAAAAGATGCAGGTGTAGTTGATATACGAGGCTCATGGGAGAGATTAGTGAGAACTGTGAAATCCGTAAGAAGTATAGACACCCCCACATCCTACTTTAAGTGTTCCATTAGCACGTGACTTTAACAAGGTAGCTGCCATGGATCTAAAGTTATGGGGCAAAGACAGAAATGTTTTCATCTTACATTTTATTGACCTGACTACAAGATTTAGTATTTCTACACTAATATTTAGTAAGAAAATTGTTCTAGATAAAATTATGGAAAAATGGATAGGGATTGGACTTGGGACACCAGCAAAGTTTTTGACTGATAAATGAGCTGAATTCGCTAACGCAGAGTTCAGAGATATATGTGAGAATATGAATATAATTGTCATGAATACAGCAGCTGAGAGCCATTTTAGCAATGGTCTTTGTGAAAGGAATCATGCTGTGATTGATAGCATAGTGCATAAAATTTTGGCTGATCAAACAGAGCGTAAATTGTCAACTGCCCTACCATAGGCAGTTCATGCAAAGAATTCTCTTCAGATGGTTGGAGAATATAATCTTTACCAACTATTCTATGGACGCAATCCCAAATTGCCTTCTGTTCTTTGTGATAATCCTCCTACTCTAGAAGGTACTACAATTAGCGCTGTTTTTTCTGAGCATTTAAATGCTATGCATGCAGGGAGACAGGCTTTTATCAAGGCTGAGGTATCAGAGAAAATTCATAGAACACTGAGGCATTGTATTGGACCATCTGAGACAGAGTTCTTTTCAGGAAATTTGGTATATTATAAAAGAGTGGGTCATAGGGAATGGAAAGGCCCTGGTGAGGTAATAGGTCGTGATGGTAAGACAGTAATTGTCCAACATGGAAATCAAACTGTTAATTCCTCACGATTAATTGGAATTAATTATAAAATCTCGGACTCTGAGCAGTTGATAGAAGTAAATGTAAATGTGGGACCTTGTGCCTCAGATGTTCATGATTTTTTTTGATGAGGTCCTGAGGTACAGACTGAGGTAGATCAAGGGCTGGACAGTGGTAATGTCACACATGTCAGAGCTATCACATCCACAGAACAATTACCCAAAGTGGGTACACGGGTGACATATGTTCCAGAAGGGACTAATGAATGGAGGGATGCAACAATTTTGGGACGTACAGGCAAAGCTACTAGTAGGTTTAAATTTTGGTTGAATGTTCAGGCCATGCAGCGAGGTCCATGGATTGGCAGAGTGGGGTAAAAGAGTGGAGAGTATGAAAGCAGAGTACAAGTAGAGATAGGGAATCTGGAAGAGAATCTCATGACAGAAAACAATTGCGAACTAGAGATGAAAGAGGGAGAGCTCACCGCAGTATTTCCTACAGATGTAGAAGTGGAAGTAGAAGACGTAGCTTGACTAGTCAGACAATGAAACAAATAACACAGAAGTCACGTAACAGAACGAGAAGCAGAAGTCCTCATGATCATGAAGTTTTGGTGGCTGCCAAGAAACTTGAGGATAAACGAGTAAGAGAGGCAAAACAAAGGGAGTTAGTTGGAAAGAATTTGGAGTTTATTCTGAGGTACAAGGGTCAACCAGCTTTGTCGCATGGGTGGGTTTGTACTGAAAAAGTCCTTGCAGATGGGACTTATAAGGCTAAAGCTAGGTTGGTAGCTAGGGGTTTTGAAGAGAAACTGGGTGATACAGATGTTTGAATGGATTCTCCCACTGCTGGAAAGGTAATCTTAAAAAATCTTTTTGGCTCTTTTAGCAACATATTCATGGGAGTGTAGGTCAATTGACATAAGAGCCCCATTTCTGCAAGGCAATACTTTTCAGAGAGAAGTGGTTCTGAAACCACCTAAAAAGTCAGCAAATGTGGAAGGAAAACTATGGAAACGAAACAAATGCGCCTATGGCCTGAATAATGCTTCCAGGTATGGTATTTTTTGGTGAGATCTGTTTTGCTTAAAATAGATTGTGTTCAACTAAAATCAGATCCTGCAATGTTTTATTGGGCACCACAACGGAAAACTTTCAGGCATCTTCATGATGCATGTTGATGATTTCTTACTGCGGAATTTGAGAAATTCATCATTAATGAGATTAGAATAGAATTTAATATTGGGAGTCAGGCCTGTGGGGCTTTTAAATATATTGGTTTAGATATTAAGCAGAGTGGGTCAGGTATAACTTTAAATCAACAGTCCCATTTAGACAGTGTTACTCCCATCCCAGTGAATCGTACTAGGTCATCACAGAAAGGTGATATTATATCTAAAGAAGAGACGGAGCAATTACAAAGCTTGATTGGTCAGTTGAACTGGTTGTGCACTCAGATTAGACCAGATGCTAGTTTTGATGTGTTTGAGTTAAGAACTTCAATGAAACACCCCATAGTAGAGAATGTTTTAAGGGCAAATAAAACATTACGAAAATTAAATATAGATAAATGCGTACTTAAGTTCCCATCCTTAGGTGACCCAAAGAAAATGAAGCTAGTTATCTTTAGCGATGCTTCACATGTTAATCTTCCTGATGGGTATTCTAGTGCATAGTGTTTCTTATTATAGTATTTCTAGTTTCATAGGGCTTGATTTTCCTGGGAAATTGCGGGTGCTTTGGGGGTGGGGGGCTCTGAAAATCGGGGAAATCCAGTTCCAGTTTGGAGCCCGGCTTCAAACCACCGGCTTCCAAGTTCCCCACGGACACACCGTGTGCGCGCGGGCGTCCCAAATCTGGAAGTCCACATGATAGTTAAAGAGCCAAATGTACCTCATTGAGGTACTTGAGGCACTTTACTTGTGACATATTAGGTAGATAGAACAATTTTTAAACTTACATGGGCGGCTTTTCCACGGCTTCTGATTCACGCCTGGTAAAACCAGGCGTGAATCAGAAGCCGTGGGAAAGCCGCCCAGGTAAGTTTAAAAATTGTTCTATCTACCTAATATGTCACAAGTAAAGTGCCTCAAGTACCTCAATGAGGTAAAACCAGGCGTGAAGGGCCGGATCAGGCAAAAAGAAACAAAATAAATTACATAAAAAACCACTGCACGAAGTTAAAATACAAAACCAACCTACCTTTCCACCCTGCTCCGGTGTCTCCCTCTCTGATCTCCCCCCTTCACCCCCGCCCCCCCAATCTTCCCCTCTGTCCCCCCCCGATCTTCCCCTCTCCCCCCTATCTTCCGTTCCAGCGCCGGATGACATCTCACTCTCTCTTTCTCTCCTTTGCCTCCCTGCCTCGCATTGCAGCTCCTGACAGCAGCCAGCCTGTCAATCATGCTGGCTGCCAGGCGCGAAACCCAGAGAGCACGTTAATCACCATCAATTATAATACGATCGCGTCGGAAACGGTTAAGTTTTGTTTATTTGAGTTTGCCACACGCACCTTCACCCCCCCGCCCCCCCACTGCCAACCCACCACCATTTCAAAATTGAGCCCATAGTGTTTCTTATGGGTGAGAATGGGAAATGTTGTCCTTTAGCTAGGGAAGCTAAGAAAATAAAAAGGGTTGTTGGAAGTACTCTGGCTGCTGAAACTCTGGCTCTTGTTGACACAGTGAATATGGAATTCTATTTGGCAAATATTTTGAGTAACATCCTGTACAATGTGAGTAATGAAGATAGTATACCCATTGAATGTAATATAGACAATCATTCATTGTGGGATAATGTACACTCTACGAAATATTTGAGTGGGAAGAGATTACGGATTGACCTTGCTGGCTTGAAATAAATGCTGGAGAGAAAGGAAATCTCTAAAATTAAATGGGTGGATTCAAGCCACTAACTGTCTGATTGTTTTACTAAAAGAAGTACACGTACGAAGAAATTATTAGGGGTCCTGGAGAAAGGTCGCCTCACAATGTAATGCTTAGAATAGTATAAATTGTACAGAGTATGGAAGTTTTTGATTTTTGAAATTTTTGTTTGTATTGTATATATAAAGTTTATTTTTTTTATTGAGAGGAGGGAATCTGTTAAATGTATCCATATCAATTAGTGTTAATTGTATTCAGGTGATGGATATCAATTGGGGTACTCTCTTGTATCCATTTATATGAGAGCTTAGCTAGAGTGTGGAGTGGATAATATGGATCTCTGTGAATAAAGGCTTGGAAGCAACTGAAGACCAGCCTCTAGTATTCTATCCTTCACCACCTGGCTATCCAGTTTATTACAATTGCCTTGTGTGCTCCGCATCTGAACACGGCCACATTTATCAACAGAAAGGGATTCCACTCCCTCAACGTGCAGCTGGTTTGCAACCACACCCAGCGCATCATGGAAGTCAAAGCCCGCTATCCTGGCAGCAGTCATGATTCGTTCATTTTGAGGCAGTCCTCTGTTCCACCCGTATATGAAGCAGCACAGCAAGTCAAAAGCTGGCAAATGGGCGACAAGGGTTATCTCCTCACGAAACAGTTCATGATTCCGGTCAGGAATCCACGCACACAGAAAGCCCACAATGAGAGCCATGCTGTCACAGGGAACATCATACAGCACACCATAGGCATCCTCAAGCAACGCTTTCGCTGCCTGGACCGCTCTGGAGGAGCTCTGTAGTACTCAGCTGAGCAGGTATCAAGATTTGTGGTTGTATGCTGCCTGCTGCACAACCTGGCCATCATGAGGGAACAGTCCCCTTGCCACCTTCTATCAAGCGAGAACCTGAGGAGCATGAGCAAGAGTAGGAGGAGGAGGAAGAATTGGAGGAGGAGGCAATGTGGAAGGAGGAAGTGCAAGAGGATGGGAGGCTACAACGTAGGCAGGCCCTTTCTGCCAGGGATCTACGTGATCAGATTATTAATGAGCGATACCAACAACCTCATCTACACCTCATTCACCAACGGTTCATCACTCCTTATCTCTCCTCTCTTACAAGACCAACAAATTGTCCTCTTTATGATTATACATTGGTTCCTCCCTCAGCTCACTGCAGAAATAAAAACCACCAATAAATGCAAATTTAAATCCATATTTATAAATTAACTTATGAAATAATGCATACAATATGAGGCTATTCACCCTTGTGCATTCCCTTAGTGCCGATCTTTTGTGTGCCTTTCCTTTCCTAGTGCCCCTACAAGGTGCTTCCCCAGTGGCTGGAGTATGGGAGGTGGAAGGCTGCTGACATTCAATTGTGGAGACAGCACATGGCCTTAGAGGATGACTTTGACCAGCTTTGGGCCTAGTGGGGCCAGCCTCAGACTGCACTATCTCAGCCTGGTCTGCAGCAGTCTGGACCGGCTGGCTGACAGGCAACAGCAAGGGCACTGGCAGAGTGACAGCATCTCCATTCGACAAGGTGCCACACAAAAGATTATTGCTCAAGATAAAGAATCACTGGATTGGGGGTAATATTCTGGCATGGGTGGAGGATTGGTTATCTAACAGGAAGCAGAGAGTTGGGATAAATGGTTCATTTTCGGACTGGCAACCAGTAGCCAGTGGTGTTCCGCATGGGTCGGTGCTGGGTCCCCAACTCTTTACAATCTATATTAACGATTTGGAGGAGGGGACCGAGTGTAACATATCAAAGTTTGAGGATGATACAAAGATGGGAGGGAAAGTGGAGAGTGAGGAGGACATAAAAAAACCTACAGGGGGATACAGACAGGCTGGGTGAGTGGGCAGAGATTTGGCAGATACAATACAATATTGGAAAATGTGAGGTTATGCACTTTGGCAGGAAAAATCAGAGAGCAAGTTATTATCTTAATGGCGAGAAACTGGAAAGTACTGCAGTACAAAGGGATCTGGGGGTCCTAGTGCAAGAAAATCAAAAAGTTAGTAAGCAGGTGCAGCAGGTGATCAAGAAGGCCAACGGAATGTTGGCTTTTATTGCTAGGGGGATAGAATATAAGAACAGGGAGGTATTGCTGCAGTTACATAAGTTTTGGTGAGACCGCACCTGGAATACTGCATACAGTTTTGGTGTCCATACTTAAGAAAAGACATACTTGCTCTCGAGGCAGTACAAAGAAGGTTCACTCGGTTAATCCCGGGGATGAGGGGGTGGACATATGAGGAGAGGTTGAGTAGATTGGGACTCTACTCATTGGAGTTCAGAAGAATGAGAGGCGATCTTATTGAAACATATAAGATTGTGAAGGGGCTTGATCGGGTGGATGCGGTAAGGATGTTCCCAAGGATGGGTGAAACTAGAACTAGGGGGTATAATCTTAGAATAAGGGGCTGCTCTTTCAAAACTGAGATGAGGAGAAACTTCTTCACTCAGAGGGTTGTAGGTCTGTGGAATTTGCTGCCCCAGGAAGCTGTGGAAGCTACATCATTAAATAAATTTAAAACAGAAATAGACAGTTTCCTAGAAGTAAAGGGAATTAGGGGTTACGGGGAGCGGGCAGGAAATTGGACATGAATTTAGATTTGAGATTAGGATCAGATCAGCCATGTTCTTATTGAATGGCGGAGCAGGCTCGAGGGGCCGATTGGCCTACTCCTGCTCCTATTTCTTATGTTCTTATGTGTGAGCTGTGAGTTGTGGGTGTAAGGCTTGCAACAGTGCTAAATGTGAGAGTGAGATAAACCATATGAATTGGAGGGTTGAGTACTGATTGATTGAGTTGTTGGTAGGTGGGTGATGGAGATGTAGTGAATTGAGCAGTGGATGAGACTAGTGGTGCAGTTGGCAGTTGCCACTTGAAGATTGAACTTACTCACTCACCTTGACAACTGGTGTTAAATCATTTAACTTCTTCCTGTACTGCGTCCATGTTCTTGGAGACATGCTCCTGGCATTTGCTCTCCTCCGCCACTTGCTCCCATTGCCTCTTCAGCATATGCCTGGAGGGCCTCCTGCAGCCCTGCAGATACAGGATGCCCCTCCTTCTCTCAACCTCTTACACCAAGGCCTCCAGTGCAATATCAGAGAACCTTGGTGCACGCTCTCTCCCGGACTCAGCCATTCTTCAAAGTATTAGAGCACCGAATCGCTTCACGAAGGATTCCCAACACTTCTTGCAGCCACAATGTACCTCCCCTTTAATAGGTGCATGCTGCCTTGAAGAAGCGCGAGCCACTTGCGATATCGGGCCCCCTGGTGATGTGTTCAGCCAATCAACAGCGCAGGTAGCGATGGCTGCAGGCAGCAATCATTTAAAACAGCAGGCAACACAAATTTAACCTGCATTGCTATAAACGGGCATGGGTTAATCATATACCGCGATCCCTGTGCCCATTTTCGGGGGTTATCCAATTTAAATCCCATCGAGTACAAAATCAAGGAAGTTAGGCTAAACCTTTAGAAACCACTGGTTAGGCCTCAGCTGGAGTATTGTGTTCAATTCTGGGCACCATACTTTAGGAAGGATGTCAAGGCCTTAAAGAGAGTGCAGAAGAGATTCACTAGAATGGTACCAGGGCTTCAGTTATGTGGAGAGACTGGAGAAGCTGGGGTTATTCTCCTTGGAGCAGAGAAGGCTAAGAGGAGATTTGATAGAGGTGTTCAAAATCATGAACGGTTTTGATAGAGTAAATAAGGAGAAACTGTGTCCAGTGGTCGGTAACCAGAGGACACAGATTTAAGGTGATTGGCAAAAGAACCAGAGGTGACATGAGAAAACATTTTTTTACGCAGCGAGTTATTATGATGTGGAATGCACTGCCTGATACTTGAAGGGAAAAATTTACAGGGTTATGGGAAAGAGCAGGGGAGTGGGACTAATTGGATAGCTCTTTCAAAGAGCCGGCACAGGTACAATGGGCCGAATAGGCACCTTCTGTACTGTACCATACTATGATACAAACCTAGTTTATGTAATCTCTCCTCATAATTTAACCCTTGGAGCCCTGGTAACATTTTGGTGAATCTGCGCTGCACTCCTTCCAAGGCCAATATATTCTTTCTAAGGTGCGGTGCCCAGAACTGTACACAGTTCTTGCAAAAAAGATGCTTATAAATTAGCAGAAATATTCTGTGTAAATACCATGATCTCCATAGGTTATCAAACAAAATTCCACAGCATTTATCGATTTCCTACATCTCCTCCATTCAATTTGGCTGGCTGTCATCCAAAGATGACAGCCGCTTCCCCCTCCCTGCCAACAGCAAAGGGACCACTGGTGTTGATTTCTGTGTACTGACATGATTCAGTGCTAGGGTAAATCTAGCCAGAGTGGTAACATGCTAATAGCATGCAATTTTCTGGGGTCAGCTCTTTTGCATAATTATTTACAGGTTAAGTGCAGATTTGGACATATGCAAGTAGGTAGCATAATGGTGGTTCTGCAAAATTTTGAGTAGGTAAAATTTAAAAGGGATGGGAAATCAAAGGCAGAATAGGGGAACAAAAATTCCTGTAGCCTTTGGAAAGCTCTACAAAAACAGTATTAAGGGGAGGCATGTATCAGCTTGCATCATTTACATCTATGGATTTGCCTTAAACAAACTGAGACAGGAGAGACTTTATACAAATTTTCTTTAAGTTGCTACTAACTTCTATGTTAACTACTGCCTGTGGGCAAAGGCATGCCCAAATTTGATTTGATTTATTTCATTTATTGCCTTGTTTTTTTCAATGTTGGTGTACTGCACTATAGGCTTTTGCCTTTACAAGGTTTGTCATAAAAGAAAGCAAATATATTAAAAACAGGTCTTATAGTTATTTTTGTTAAGCAAGTTGGTTGTTCAATTATTCTACAATCAAGACCAACTTAACATTTTGTGTGAAATTATAATGTTTGTGTTCTTTTAAATGCAATGAAGGCCATTTGGTAAATTTCTGTTGCAAAAAAACCTCCAGAGGGTACTAAATAAAATACAATTTTAAATCATATACAAAAAAGTGAACACAAATCGCTGTTAAACTATTTAGAACAAGCAATGCAGTATGATAAAGCTTTTAAAATGCAGCTACTAATCCCTGATTTATCAGGGCTCAACTCTTATTTAATTGGGATGTCCTGATGTTACAACAGCAATGCTGAGAAAAGCAGCAGTGGCACGTGAGAATCCCAAGCTAGCAACATTGGCTGAGATTTGCCTATTGTCAGGAGGTTTCTGCCCTCAGCGTGGACCTGAATGCCACCCCTTCAAAGTAATTTTCGAACTTGCTGATGGTGTCATACACTATAAGCCAAGATTTCAATCCAGCCCACCCGGCGTGAACGGAGCGGGCAGGTAAATAAATGGTTCTTGCCGCGTTCCCAATGCGTTACTGCCCCATGCCATTTTTACTGCTGGGGTAATATACTGGCATGGATTGAGAATTGGTTAACAGACAGAAAACAAAGAGTAGGAATAAACGGGTCTTTTTCAGGTTGGCAGACTGTGAATGGTGGGGTACCACAGGGATCGGTGCTTGGGCCCCAGCTACTCACAATCTATATCAATGATTTGGATGAGGGGATAAAATGTAATATTTCCAAATTTGCTGATGACACAAAGCTAGGTTGGAATGTGTGTTGTGAGGAGGATGCAAAGAGGCTTCAAGGGGATATAGACAGGCTAAGTGAGTGGGCAAGAACATGGGAGATGGAATATAATGTGGAAAAATGTGAAGTTATCCACTTTGGTAGGAAAAACAGAAATGAAGAATATTTTTTAAATGGTGAGAGATTGGGAAATATTGATGTTCAAAGAGACCTGGATGTCCTTGTACATGAGTCACTGAAAGCTAACATACAGGTGCAGCAAGCAATTAGGAAGGCAAATGGTATGTTGGCCTTTATTGCAAGAGGATTTGAGTACAGGAGTAAAGATGTCTTATTACAATTATACAGGGCCTTGTTGAGACCGCACCTGGCGTATTGTGTACAATTTTGGTCTCCTTACCCAAGAAAGGATATACTTGCCATAGAGTGAGTGCAACGAAGGTTCACCAGACTGATTCCTGGCGGGATTGTCGTATGAGAAGAGATTGAGTAAACTAGGCCTGTATTCTCTAGAGTTTAGAAGAATGAGAGGTGATCTCATTGAAACATACAAAATTCTTATAGGGCTTGACAGGGTAGATGCAAGGAGGATGTTTCCCCTGGCTGGGGAGTCTAGAACCAGGGGTCACAGTCTCAGAATAAGGGGTAGAACTGAGATGAGGACAAATTTCTTCACTCAGAGGGTGGTGAATCTTTGGAATTCTCTACCCCAGAGGGCTGTGGAGGCTCAGTCATTGAGTACATTCAAAACAGAGATCGATAGATTTCCAGATGTTAGATCTTGTTGAATGGCGGAGCAGGCTCGAGGGGTCGGATGGCCTACTCCTGCTGCTATTTCTAATATTCTTATGTTCTATTCCAGTTGCGTGAAGGCCGCCTGCCTGAGGCCTAATTAAAATTGAAAAATTGCGACCCAATGATTCATTGACACCGTGCCATGATTTTAATTTCAGGAATCGGGAGGTCACACAGTACCAAACAGCATCAGGCCAGCAGAAACCCAGGAAAGTGCTATTTTTACATTTTAATGTTCCTTGTGGCCCAGGAGGAGCAGGAATGCTCCTCCTGGCCCAATATGTAAACCTTGGTCCTCCTCTACGCCAGGGCTTTACCTCCCCCCTTCTCAGTCCGTGATTGATCTGGATCCCCACCCATTCTGCTCACATACCTTGCTGGGACCACTCCCAACCACCAGCTCTTGTGTCATTCCTGTCGGTTTTGGGAGCAGGAGACAGTGTAGAGATATGTAAATGAGGCGAAGGAGTTAAAATAGCATAGGCCTCACCCCGAGTTGGCTACATGGGTTTCACGCCTGCCCCGTGACCCACCTGCCCCGAATGCGCCCAGAGTCAAATTTAAGGCTCTAGTGTCAGGGTAAGGGAAAAATTTTAACAGTGAGAATTATGATCAAAAATAGTGAAATGGGTAGCAAACTTTTTTTATTTGTTGTCAGGATGAGGACATAAGAAATAGGAGCAGGAATAGCCATTCAGCAGCTTTCCTGGTGCTGTCCCACAAATCACTAGATTTTTACATAGAAATTACAATATGGAAACAGGCAATTTGCCCAATCAGGCATAAGTGCAAGTTGTTGTTGTTGGTCTTAATGGAAGAGAGGGAGGCGGAGACGCAGAGGGCTTTTAGGGAGGGAATTCCAGAGTGTGGGGCGTGTACAACTGAAGGCATGACCGAGGATGTCATTTGTGACTTTGATTACGGCCGTTTCAGTGCTGTGACCGGTGACAGAAACATCATTAGGGATGGTCGTGAATATGAGTTTAAAAAAATTTTTTTTTATTCGTTCACGAGATGTGGGCGTCGCTGACAAGGCCGGCATTTGTTGCCCATCCCTAATTGCCCTCGAGAAGGTGGTGGTGAGCCGCCTTCTTGAACCGCTGCAGTCCGTGTGGTGACGGTTCTCCCACAGTGCTGTTAGGAAGGGAGTTCCAGGATTTTGACCCAGCGACAATGAAGGAACGGCGATATATTTCCAAGTCGGGATGGTGTGTCACTTGGAAGGGAATGTGCAGGTGGTGTTGTTCCCATGTGCCTGCTGCCCTTGTCCTTCTAGGTGGTAGAGGTCGTGGGTTTGGGAGGTGCTGTCGAAGAAGCCTTGGCGAGTTGCTGCAGTGCATCCTGTGGATGGTGCACACTGCAGCCACAGTGCGCCGGTGGTGAAGGGAGTGAATGTTTAGGGTGGTGGATGGGGTGCCAATCAAGCGGGCTGCTTTATCTTGGATGGTGTCGAGCTTCTTGAGTGTTGTTGGAGCTGCACTCATCCAGGCAAGTGGAGAGTATTCCATCACACTCCTGACTTGTGCCTTGTAGATAGTGGAAAGGCTTTGGGGAGTCAGGAGGTGAGTCACTCGCCGCAGAATACCCAGCCTCTGACCTGCTCTCGTAGCCACAGTATTTATATGGCTGGTCCAGTTAAGTTTCTGGTCAATGGTGACCCCCAGGATGTTGATGGTGGGGGATTCGGCGATGGTAATGCCGTTGAATGTCAAGGGGAGGTGGTTAGACTCTCTCTTGTTGGAGATGGTCATTGCCTGGCACTTATCTGGCGCAAATGTTACTTGCCACTTATCAGCCCAAGCCTGGATGTTGTCCAGGTCTTGCTGCATGCAGGCTTGGACTGCTTCATTATCTGAGGGGTTGCGAATGGAACTGAACACTGTGCAGTCATCAGCGAACATCCCCATTTCTGACCTTATGATGGAGGGAAGGTCATTGATGAAGCAGCTGAAGATGGTTGGGCCTAGGACACTGCCCTGAGGAACTCCTGCAGCAATGCCCTGGGGCTGAGATGATTGGCCTCCAACAACCACTACCATCTTCCTTTGTGCTAGGTATGACTCCAGCCACTGGAGAGTTTTCCCCCTGATTCCCATTGACTTCAATTTTACTAGGGCTCCTTGGTGCCACACTCGGTCAAATGCTGCCTTGATGTGAGAGTTTATACGGAGGGAGAGGTTTAGGGAGGACAGGACATGAAATTAAAGGAGGTCAAATAAGTTAAGATGGAGATTGCAATCACTGATGATAAGGAGTCACCAGTGTACAGGCTAAGGGAGGAAAAGAGTGAGGCTATTTCAAAAAGAAACTCTGGATGGGGCTGGAAGCGGTAGAAGAAGGATTTTAAAGGAGGCAAACGTGGTGGAATAAGGTTATGTACTCAAAGGAGGAGAAGGTGCCAGAGTAGTAAGGGAAGAGATCAAGATGTGATTTTGTGATAACAGCCATTGTGACGGTTTGGCTGGAGCAGGTGGTGGAAAGAATAGCCAGGTGGGGAGGCTTCAGTAAGGGGCAAGGTGATGCCACTGTGAGCCAGGTTTCAGTGAAAGTCATGATGTTAAAGCAATGGCCACTATAAGGTCATGGATGGCAGGGGATGTTTTCAAGTGAATGGACTTTCTAAAGAAAATTCCAAAGGAGATGGCCAGTGATTGTTGATCTGCTGGCAGAGATTAATGGGGCAGTGGTAGGTGGGATGAGTAAAATGGGAAGGAGGTTGGCTAGATTAGCCCCCAGTGTGCAGGAATTTTGGCAAGGGAGAAGGATGGGGCAGTTGGGATTCCGTTTGGCTGCCTCGATGGAGAATGCTGAGAGAGCTCTAGAGTGCCCGAGAGGAGCAAAATGAAAGAATGACTGGGAGGAGACATGAGTAGAGGACCCAAGAGGGCCCTAGATTTAAAAAAAAAGGTCTGGAGCAGTAGCCAAAATGCACACATGGGAATTCAGGTATGGCTGAGATTAGAATAGGCATGTCCTGGTCATAAACATAGGACAGGTATAAAAAATTTCAAAGTTAAAGTCTGAGATCCAGGGATGGGATGAAATTGACCTTCCATAAAACTCACCTCTTTGACTAAACTTTTCACTCACCTATCCTAATATTGTTTTTAGCTCTGCATCAATGTTTGTCTGATTACACCTCCGTAAACCAGCTTGAGATGTTTTTTCTACACTCCAAAGACACTGTATAAACTGAAGCTGTTGTTTTATTGGATTCTCTTTCACAACTTAAGGATTTGAACTCACAACCTCCACGCACTGCCCTAGATAGAAGGGGAAATGCTTTTTCAAAAAGTAAGATACATCATTTTTGAAGAGAGGAAAAATGCACCAGACTTACTGTAAATGAGTACGACCTTAGCAGTAGGATTAACAAACAGCTACTTCCTCACCTCCACCACAAGAAGGTTTTCATTTTTATTTTCCAGAAGGTTCTGGTACGACGTCACAGAGGAGCTGCGGTGGTGTGACGTCGCGTTGACGTAATAACAGAAAGGCGAAAGTGACGGAAGTGTTTTTTTTATTTGGTTCGGCGATCAGTGGATGTTTCTAGACGGGCCGGGTGTGTAGAAGTCGAAGTTAAAGTGGCGGAAGGGACCCAGAGCCAAGAGGTGAGAGTGGGAATTCGGCCTTAAACGACACCTTTTGCGGACTTCACCACCCCCCCCCTCCTCCTCCCCCCGTTCCCAAACGGATACAGCGGTCGCTTTGTCAGACTCGCGCAAAAAAAAAACCCATGCAGAATGAAACAAAATGGGGGAGGGAAGCCGCGCGGCTCTGTTTATATGAGTTTTAAAGCATAGAGCAGCGGCCGTGAGAGCAGCGGCTAGGTTGTCCGAGTGTAAAACCGCCCGGCATTTGATGGCGAGCGCTGCTCCGTCCTCTCATTTTGCGGGGGGCGGGGGGGGGGGGGGGGAAGAAAGAGGTAGAGAGACCGCAGGCCCGTGTGTCGCCGACAGCGACGAGCCAGGCCGCAATATCGCGAGGCTATTATAAAGCCCCGAGGCTAACCTGAATATGAGTGCGGCAAGACGGCCGCTTGTCATTCCCCGCAGCGGGGACTGTAGCAGCAGTAGCAGCAGCCGCAGCCTCCGCTTCTACGTGTGAGCGCCGAGATTAAATGGGGAGCAAGGACGGTAGGCTTATGTTTCAGGTCTATAACCCTTCGACTGAGTGTTTCCAGTATTTTCTGGCTTTGTTTTAATGTCCACCATCTGCAATATTTTGCTTTTTGTTTTTGAGATTAAATGGGGCCTCCGCGGCCTAATTCGCATTTCCCCTTCGATAACGTGGCTAGAATAAGCTCCTTTGTGTCGCTGCTGCTTTTTTTTCCCAACTCTCTTCATTCTTTAACCCTCCCCCCTCTCCTGCATAAGGAACCGAGGCAATCAATCAAACTGGAAGCTGATGGTTTCTAGCCCTTTTCCCCACCATATGGTAGATAGTCTTTGCTCCTTTTTTTTCAAGTAAATCGTGTGTAATCTTTTTATATGGAAATTGGCACGTTTCTTTTGACTCTTCCTAGTCAACCTATTTCTATTGCGTAAGGTTTATAAGACTGGGTCTGTTAAGCTATCCAGTAGTCAACAGATTTGCGGATTTCTTGTTTTTTCTGATTCACTAGCTCATAAATTCTGTGTTTCTTTTGCATGGATAGCAGACATTGTCCTTTGGAAGTTAGCACAAGGAGTCCCTGGGACTGTTAATAGTTGCAGAGTACCCCCCCCCTTCTAAATAAAAGTTTGAAAACCGCAGTAGTTTTCCTTATTTTAATTGGAAAACAAATTCCACAGAGTAACTTGGTGTGATCAAGTGGCAAGTATGTTGCAACCTCTGGCTTTTGAGCTATGTGATAAGCGTATGCACTAAAAAACTATTTTGTTTTATTCTTGTAGATGGGAAATTTGTCAATTAAAGTAGGGGAACTGTTTTTTTATGAAACCCTAAGGATTGCAGGTGAGGGAGTACTTTGTACAGAAAGTGATTCCCAGGTGTTATTTCCATTTTCTTTGCAATTTTGCTTTTTATAGAAAGACTTGTACTTCTAACTTTCTTTTTGTTTCAAAGCTATGTTATCTTTTTAGTGCTGCGATTGGACTTGCTTATTTGTTCAGCTCCTGTTCACTTTACTGTGTTGAACTATAGCATCAGCTTTAAGACAAAACGTACTATTTTTGTTCCCCCAACACTTACCTACATCTCGATCATTAATAAAAATTTGAACATACCTTGTACATTTCCTCTTGTTTCAAAACAAGTATAAATGGAAAGGAAAAACTACCAGGAGGAGTATCTTCTCCACATATTTATACCCCCACATACAAGTACAGATGTATTTTTTAATTCCACTTCTGCAGCACCAATCTCATTCCACTTCCCACATTGGGGAGGGGAGCATGGTGACTGGGTGCCTTCCCAAAGCACAGGACATCTTGTACATTGTTAGCTCTGTAAGCAAATATATATGGGTTTTGGTTAATATTAAACTGTGGACTGCTGGCTTCATTATCATTTTAGTTAATGCATCATGGAATTAGAAAAATTGCTTCAGTAATTATGCTAAACTGTAACTAATAGACTAATGGAGACTAAAAGTTTTAAGGTTTTAATTTTTTTCCCAAAGAATGAAAGGTTGTAAAATGCTTGCAGGT
The DNA here is from genome assembly GCF_035084215.1 of Heptranchias perlo. Lineage (NCBI taxonomy): Eukaryota > Metazoa > Chordata > Chondrichthyes > Hexanchiformes > Hexanchidae > Heptranchias > Heptranchias perlo. The sequence goes on along the minus strand of NC_090326.1, from coordinate 148,365,356 downwards.
AAGTATGGTAATTAAGCAAAAAACTTGCCAGTTCTCAAACTCTGATACTTTCCTTTCTCATTTGCAGCTGTGAAATAAAAATACATACATTTTTACATGTTTGAACATGAAAGAGTAAACAATCATTTGTAAATTAAATAGACCTGTCCTTGAAGCATTTGGTTATCTTTCTTTTAAAAAGGAACAAACTGAGTAACATTTCTTGTAAACACTGTTCCATTATTCACTGCTCCCAATAGTTGACTGCATTTCTGTTATTTATCTCAAGTAAGATAAAACAAAATTATCTAGTTAATATAGGATAAGTATGTTTACTAATGTACCCTCTGCACAAACAGAAGGGGCTATAGCAATGGACTGTCCTATCTCCTATAGCCAGTGGGGCAACTGAGTGCAGACCATAAGGCAGCCTAGGGAGAACTATTAAGAGCTTCAGTCAAAAAGGTTAAAATCTGATCTTCTATTGTCTCTTTCCCATTCTCTAATTAGTATTTACTTTGCATTATTTATAACCTATTTTGGCTTTACTCATTTGCTTGGCTTTACTCATTTGCTTGGCTTTACTCATTTGCTTGGCTTTACTCATTTGCTCGGCTTTACTCATTTGCTCGGCTTTACTCATTTGCTCGGCTTTACTCATTTGCTCGGCTTTACTCATTTGCTCGGCTTTACTCATTTGCTCGGCTTTACTCATTTGCTCGGCTTTACTCATTTGCTCGGCTTTACTCATTTGCTCGGCTTTACTCATTTGCTCGGCTTTACTCATTTGCTCGGCTTTACTCATTTGCTCGGCTTTACTCATTTGCTCGACTTTACTCATTTGCTCGACTTTACTCATTTGCTCGACTTTACTCATTTGCTCGACTTTACTCATTTGCTCGACTTTACTCATTTGCTCGACTTTACTCATTTGCTCGACTTTACTCATTTGCTCGACTTTACTCATTTGCTCGACTTTACTCATTTGCTCGACTTTACTCATTTGCTCGACTTTACTCATTTGCTCGACTTTACTCATTTGCTCGACTTTACTCATTTGCTCGACTTTACTCATTTGCTCGACTTTACTCATTTGCTCGACTTTACTCATTTGCTCGACTTTACTCATTTGCTCGACTTTACTCATTTGCTCGACTTTACTCATTTGCTCGACTTTACTCATTTGCTCGACTTTACTCATTTGCTCGACTTTACTCATTTGCTCGACTTTACTCATTTGCTCGACTTTACTCATTTGCTCGACTTTACTCATTTGCTCGACTTTACTCATTTGCTCGACTTTACTCATTTGCTCGACTTTACTCATTTGCTCGACTTTACTCATTTGCTCGACTTTACTCATTTGCTCGACTTTACTCATTTGCTCGACTTTACTCATTTGCTCGACTTTACTCATTTGCTCGACTTTACTCATTTGCTCGACTTTACTCATTTGCTCGACTTTACTCATTTGCTCGACTTTACTCATTTGCTCGACTTTACTCATTTGCTCGACTTTACTCATTTGCTCGACTTTACTCATTTGCTCGACTTTACTCATTTGCTCGACTTTACTCATTTGCTCGACTTTACTCATTTGCTCGACTTTACTCATTTGCTCGACTTTACTCATTTGCTCGACTTTACTCATTTGCTCGACTTTACTCATTTGCTCGACTTTACTCATTTGCTCGACTTTACTCATTTGCTCGACTTTACTCATTTGCTCGACTTTACTCATTTGCTCGACTTTACTCATTTGCTCGACTTTACTCATTTGCTCGACTTTACTCATTTGCTCGACTTTACTCATTTGCTCGACTTTACTCATTTGCTCGACTTTACTCATTTGCTCGACTTTACTCATTTGCTCGACTTTACTCATTTGCTCGACTTTACTCATTTGCTCGACTTTACTCATTTGCTCGACTTTACTCATTTGCTCGACTTTACTCATTTGCTCGACTTTACTCATTTGCTCGACTTTACTCATTTGCTCGACTTTACTCATTTGCTCGACTTTACTGTGTTTTAACTGTTCGAATTAACATTGGTTTCCATTTTGCTGGTGTACATTTTGTTTGCACATGTGTGGGAGCATGCGTTGCTACAGTGAGGCTGGTATAGTTGAGGATCAGGGTGTTTGATGCTGGAGAGGGAGAAGGAAAAAAAGAGAAGTGTGGAAGTGGGTGATGGTGATAGTTGGGTAGGAATGTTTAGGGGCTGTCTACCTTGTCTTGGCGTGCAGTTGTATGAATGTGGAATTTTGAGTTGTGTTTTCTCCTTATGGTCCTTGATATTTCTCTTTTTAAAAAAGAAATACCCTGTCTTTTTTGTGTTTACACCATTATCCCATGCTTTCTGGAATGGGGACCCAAGTAAAATTAGCTGAAATGGTTCCTTGGTCTGTTTTCCAGCTGAATGGGAGACTGAATATTGAAGATTAATTTTGTTCTGTAATTGGAGTGACTAGCTAAAGCTTTCTTTTGCAGGCCAACATGTGAAAGCTGAAAGTGCCCCAAAAGAGTAGGTGTACCAAAACAATACTTTGCATTTGTATTGTACTTTTTTGAACGTAAAGATCCCTAGGTACTTCACAGTTGTACACAAGGAAAACGGGTGTTGAGCCTAGAAGCGGCTGGCTGAAGGCTTGGTCTGAGGAGGGTTTTTAAAGATGGAGCAAGGGATGGTGAGGTTTAGGGATAGTGTTCAGGGTAGGGACAAGGTGGCTGGTCTTCCATCAATCGTTTGGCAAAAGGAAGAGAGATACACAAACGCCAGTTAGAAATTGACCATTTTAAAAGTTAAAACAATTTTTTTGTACTATTTATTTCTTGTGATTCAGGCGTGCTGGTTTTAATATGTTCTAAACTTCAAAGGATGATTGTAGGATGTTGCAATGATTATGTAAATTTTAAGGCAGGAAAGAAGAGGGGATAAAAGGACTATAATGAACTGTCTTAATTTTTGATAAGCAAACTGTTCTGATGGTACATTAACTAGGACCTGCTTTCCAAACCATAACTCCTGAGGAAACGAATATGATACTGAGGTTACATGTTGAGTGCATTTATTAAAAGAAATGAATGGACCCTGCTGAATAAAATCAGAGTGGTACAGAATGGGTCTTCCCTTACATATAGTTGATTTTTGCTTCATTAAATATAATGTAAATTACAGATTGGGTGCATTAGTTTGAGATGATTGAGTGATGACTGTTGGTAGAATTTGGGGCCCTGTATCTCAGGAGGGCAGTGTTTGGGATGGGGAAGGAAATTAGACTACAGATGAAGTTGCATTATGTTGACTCTGCTTTCTACTTTTTCTTTTTCTTTTTCTCAAGTTTGGCTACCTACTCCATAAACTTAATATAGCCAGTTAAATTTTGTAGCTTAATATGATTGCAAGTGGAACCTCTTGGGTTTGATTTTCCTGTCCTTGTATCTAAAAATCTCCAATGTTGTAACTGCTCTTAATATTTGGGACCCATGCTGACCGTCTGGAAAAGTAACCTTTTTCTTCTGATTGGTCCAATCTCATTAAATATTTCCTTTGTAGAGTTTCCCAGTTTTCTTTCCCTGAAGGCAGTGGCATGGTGACTCTTGCTTGGGTGTAACCTAGTGGTTGCTGCCAACTCGAAAGGACCTTGCTGAAACAGCTATACTTGCTGTAATCTTGTAAAGGGAGTGTTGGCAAGCTGCCTAACTAGCTTGGACAGAGGGTGATGTGGATGAGCCTGAGCTTGTCCTTGCTCAACACTGGCAATCCACAATTTAGCATTGGGTCACTTTGTAACAATCCAAAGCAAGAACCTGCCTGACTTTCTCTTTCTCTTTCTTGGTGTTATGCAACCAATGTATACTGTATCAAATTCAACTGCCCAGACTCTGGAATTCCCTGTATAAAATTTCAATAACATTGTTTTGTACCTGGAAATAGTCATTGTATTGCTACGAGTAAACATGGATCTTGCAACTATTGAGGCTTCATGTTGTATGAAGATTAATCCTAATATAAAGGTCGGAAATTAATTTATGGGAACTGCTATGAACCACTAGAGAATGAAATAACATAGAATTGCAGTTGAGCAATTGGGAATACCTCTGTTTAAAACTGATTTGCATTCATTTGAATACAAGTAAAATTAAAAGAACTGAGGTTTCAGTTGTCCAGCTCTAATTTTAATGAATTTAGCTGTGGGCAATCGGTGCACTGATATAACATCAGAGTGGAACACTTGAGTGCTCGTGATCATAATCTCAGAATTGTATTGTGACATGGGCCAGAACAGAGAATCAAAAATGTTCTGCATAAAGCTGAGTTGATAATTCATTGGTACGGTCTAAATTTGGACGGTTCTTGTACAAGAAACAATGTATTTTAGCCATGTAGGGCTTCAGTTCTGATTCTTTCATCACCTGAAAAACCTTTTTTCAAGTTCCATGCATGAAACATCTGCAGAGAACATTCTCCATACTTCATTTGTTCTAGAAATTTTTATTTTTTTTATTTGTTCATGGGATGTGGGCGTCGCTGGCATTTATTGCCCATCCCTAATTGCCTTTGAGAAGGTGGTGGTGAGCCGCCGCCTTGAACCGCTGCAGTCCATGTGGTGAAGGTTCTCCCACAGTGCTGTTAGGAAGGGAGTTCCAGGATTTTGACCCAGCGACAATGAAGGATCGGCGATATATTTCCAAGTCGGGATGGTGTGTGACTTGGAGGGGAACGTGCAGGTGGTGGTGTTCCCATGTACCTGCTGCTCTTGTCCTTCTAGCTGGTAGAGGTCGTGGGTTTGGGAGGTGCTGTCGAAGAAGCCTTGGCGAGTTGCTGCAATGCATCCTGTGGATGGTACACACTGCAGCCACAGTGTGCTGGTGGTGAAGGGAGTGAATGTTTAGGGTGGTGGATGGGGTGCCAATCAAGAGGGCTGCTTTGTCCTGGATGGTGTCGAGCTTCTTGTGTTGTTGGAGCTGCACTCATCCAAGCATGTGGAGAATATTCCATCACAATCCTGACTTGTGCCTTGTAGATGGTAGAAAGGCTTTGGGGAGTCAGGAGGTGAGTCACTCGCCGCAGAATACCCTGCCTCTGACCTGCTCTTGTAGCCACGGTATTTATGTGGCTGGTCCAGTTAAGTTTCTGGTCAATGTTGACCCCCAGGATGTTGATGGTGGGGGATTCGGTGATGGTAATGCCATTGAATGTCAAGGGGAGGTGGTTAGACTCTCTCTTGTTGGAGATGGTCATTGCCTGTCACTTGTCTGGTGCGAATGTTACTTGCCACTTATGAGCCCAAGCCTGGATGTAGCAGTCAGACTGGGGAGAGGGCTTTGCATCTATTGCACTATGGTACTACAACACTTCCATCTTGTAATACCTGATGTATATTGCAGTAGAACAATTCTGGATTGGTGGCAGGACCTACAGATGTCTGGTCTTCTCTTTTGACCCCTGTGTCCCATCACTTCTCTCCATTTAAAAATCTTCTCAAAACCCATCTTTTTGATCAAGCTTTGGTTTACCCCTCCGAATTTCTCTGCATTGCTTGGCATTTGTTCCTCTGTTTCCATTTATAAAGTGCATTTGGATGTTTTTAAGATTAAAATGCTGTGTAAATTGTTGGATACCAGTATAAACCAGGCTGTATGACAAAGTGAGCAACTTTGTTAGTGCTATTATGTCTATTTTTAAATGACTGCTACGAATGAGATGTACTTAATCATGGGACTGTGGGAAAACTAAGTGCCAAGGATCAGTATAGAACTGCAAGACTCATTGTTCTATTTATAAAGGGTTTGCAAGAATATGCACAGGGTCATGCCATGCCAAGCATGTCAGATAACATTTTAGAATGTAAATGCTCTGGAGCCTACTGCAAATAAAACTCTGCTTTTAATATGCTTAATTTTTGTGCCTATATTTTGAAGATTCAGACATTTGGTGTACTACATATAAAAGATTCCTAGTTGTGTAAACGTTCAGTGGGGCTAAATGTTAAAATGTTCATCTAAAGATGATAAATGCATAGCAAGGTTATAGCCGAACTTTGAGAGAAACCAGCAAATTCCATCTGGTCCCTTCATGAGTAGTGTTCACTTAACTTGAACAAATTTCTATAGCATCTTTTATGTAACTGTTCCAGGATTCTTTACAGTGGGGTTGGAAGATTTGAGCAGGAAGGAGAGTAGTCAGGAAAGTTGGTTGAAAACCTGGTCAGAGGTAGGTTTGCTGGCAGTCGATGTAGGGGAGAGACATAGTAAGAGATTGAGTGCTCTTTTAAAACTGCCATCATCACCCCCTCCTCCAGGACTGGAGAATTTTAGCTATGAGGAAAGATTGGATAGGCTGGAGTAGTTTTCTTTGGAACAAAGGAGGCTGAGGGGAGATTTAATTGAGGTATATAAAATTATGACAGGACTAGGTAGAGTGGATAGGGAGGACCTATTTTCCCTTAGCAGTGAGGTCAGTGACCAGGGCATAGATTTAAAGTAATTGGTAGAAGGATTAGACTGGAGCTGAGGAGAAATTTTTTCACCCACAGGGTGGTAGGGGCCTGCAATTCACTGCCTGAAAGAGTGGTAGAGGCAGAAACCCTCATCACATTTAAAAAGTACCTGGAAATGCACTTGAAGTGCCATAACCTACAAGGCTATGGACTAAGTGCTGGAAAGTGGGATTAGGCATGATAGATCTTTTTCGGCAGGCATAAACACGATGGGCTGAATGGCCGCCTTCTGTGCTGTTAAATTTCTATGATTCTATGAAATCCACCTTCAACCAGATATGTCATCTCCAAAATCTACGCGCATCTTTCCTGCATTTCCGTGTTTGTCTCCAGTCATGCTTCCACTCCTGCTGGAGTGCAAACGGCCCTCATCAAAGTCATAAATGACACCCTCTGTGACTGGGGTGCACTATCCCTCCTCAACCTCTCTGCAGCCCCCCTCTACTTCCTCCACGTTGTCAGACTGCTTGTCCGACACCCAGCCTTGGATGAGCTACATTTTCCTTCAATTAAATATTGGGAAGACCAAAACCTCTGTCAAAAGGCCCCACCACAAACTGCGTACACTTGCCACTGATTCCAACCCCGCCTGGCCACTGTCTCAGGCTGACCCAGACTGTTTGCAACCTTTGTGTCATATTCCACCCCAAGCTGAGCTTCTGACCTCCTCACCACCGCCACAAAAACCTGTGCAAATCCTCTGCCTCTGCCTCTACCTCATCCCATCTGCTGCTGAAACCCTTACCTATGCCTTTGTCACCTGGTTGTCTTTTAGGTTTATAAATTCATTTTGGTTTTGATACAGCTGCTAGTTTAGGGGCAGAGTTTGAACTACGGACCTCTCAATTCAAAGTCACTTAATTCAATTTAAAAAAAAATTAGAACTTAGTTCTATATCTGCTTGCTTAATTCAAATTATTGGATAATCTACTTTAGCATAAAATACTTGAATTATCAGAAATAGCCTGTATTGTGACTATCTTAAGCATTTGATTATTAAATGTTCATAGATCTTGACATTATTACTTTGATAGCAAAGTTAAGCTGCTTGGTTTCAGTTTCCAGTACTGATCATTGTTTATGATGTGGAGATGCCGGTGATGGACTGGGGTTGACAATTGTAAACAATTTTACAACACCAAGTTATAGTCCAGCAATTTTATTTTAAATTCACAAGCTTTCGGAGGAAGGAGGTAGCCTCCGAAAGCTTGTGAATTTAAAATAAAATTGCTGGACTATAACTTGGTGTTGTAAAATTGTTTACAATGATCATTGTTTAGACAGTTTTTCTGGATGTTTTGTACATTGGTAGAGTTACATATCTTTTTTATATAGTGGTCTTTTAAGAGATCTTGTGCTTCTTTAATGGCATGTGGTTATATAAATTGCAGAATGGGATTCTGTTATCTGAAGTCTGGAGTCTTTCATAACTTCAAGCTTTGTATGTTTGTGAAAGCTTGCAGAAAAGCTAAGCAGAATCTGAACAGGGGATTTACTCAATTTAAAGCTGTTTTTGTTAGTAAAAACTATTCTACGTGTAGTGCTTTCAGCAGATTTGCATTGTGTGCATCTTTGCAACAAAACTGTCAATTTAAATGGTGCATGGTGCATACCTATAGAAGTGACAAGTGAATTTTTGTTGCTTTATGAAGTGTCTCTATTATGTGGGAATCCATTTGAACTAGTCTGTATTTCCAGAAGCGCAGATGCATGACTGTTAATGCTCCACTTAATGCTGTTAACCTTCCTTTACAGTAGAGGGCACTAAGAATATCCCAACACTGGACAAACAGGGGACTCTCGGGGGGGGGGGGGGGGGAGGAGCTAAATACGATTAAAATCACTCAGGAGATGGTACTCAGTAAAATAATGGGACTCAAGGCGGATAAATCCCCTGGACCTGATGGCTTCCATCCTAGGGTCTTGAGGGAAGTGGCAGTAGGGATTGTGGATGCTTTGGTGATAGTTTTCCAAAATTCCCTGGACTCAGGAGAGGTCCCGGCAGATTGGAAAACTGCTAATGTAACACCGTTATTTAAAAAGGGTAGTAGGCAGAAGGCTGGAAATTATAGGCCAGTTAGCTTAACATCTGTGGTGGGTAAAATTTTGGAGTCTATTATTAAGGAGACAGTAACGGAACATTTAGATAAGCATAATTTAATAGGACAAAGTCAGCATGGCTTTATGAAGGGGAAGTCATGTCTGACAAATTTGCTTGAGTTCTTCGAGGATATAACGTATAGGGTGGATAAAGGGGAACCAGTGGACGTAGTGTATTTGGACTTCCAGAAGGCATTCGACAAGGTGCCACATAAAAGATTATTACTTAAGATAAAAAATCACGGGATTGGGGGTAATATTCTGGCATGGGTAGAGGATTGGTTATCGAACAGGAAGCAGAGAGTTGGGATAAATGGTTCATTTTCGGACTGGCAACCAGTAACCAGTGGTGTTCCACAGGGGTCGGTGCTGGGTCCCCAACTCTTTACAATCTATATTAACGATTTGGAGGAGGGGACCGAGTGCAACATATCAAAATTTGCAGATGATACAAAGATGGGAGGGAAAGTAGAGAGTGAGGAGGACATAAAAAACCTGCAAGGGGATATAGACAGGCTGGGTGAGTGGGCGGAGATTTGGCAGATGCAATATAATATTGGAAAATGTGAGGTTATGCACTTTGGCAGGAAAAATCAGAGAGCAAGTTATTTTCTTAATGGCGAGAGACTGGAAAGTACTGCAGTACAAAGGGATCTGGGGGTCCTAGTGCAAGAAAATCAAAAAGTTGGTATGCAGGTGCAGCAGGTGATCAAGAAAGCCAACGGAATGTTGGCTTTTATTGCTCGGGGGATAGAATATAAAAACAAGGAGGTATTGCTGCAGTTATATAAGGTATTGGTGAGACCGCACCTGGAATACTGCATACAGTTTTGGTCTCCATACTTAAGAAAAGACATACTTGCTCTCGAGGCAGTACAAAGAAGGTTCACTCGGTTAATCCCGGGGATGAGGGGGCGGACATATGAGGAGAGGTTGAGTAGATTGGGACTCTACTCATTGGAGTTCAGAAGAATGAGAGGCGATCTTATTGAAACATATAAGATTGTGAAGGGTCTTGATCGGGTGGATGCAGTAAGGATGTTCCCAAAGATGGGTGAAACTAGAACTAGGGGGCATAATCTTAGAATAAGGGGCTGCTCTTTCAAAACTGAGATGAGGAGAAACTTCTTCACTCAGAGGGTGGTCGGTCTGTGGAATTTGCTGCCCCAGGAAGCTGTGGAAGCTACATCATTAGATAAATTTAAAACAGAAATAGACAGTTTCCTAGAAGTAAAGGGAATTAGGGGTTATGGGGAGCGGGCAGGAAATTGGACATGAAGCTGAGTTCGGATCGGTCAATGCCCTGTGGGTGGCGGAGAGGGCCCAGGGGCTATGTGGCCGGGTCCTGCTCCGACTTCTTGTGTTCTTTAGATTTGTGGTTGGGATCAGATCAGCCATGATCTTATTGAATGGCGGAGCAGGCTCGAGGGGCCGATTGGCCTACTCCTGCTCCAATTTCTTATGTTCTTATGTTCCTCACTTCACTCAACTGGAAGTATAAACTCCAGATCTTATAGGTGCAGAGGCAGTGATGCATCAGGTCATGAACATAATATGAATTATAGCAAGAATCATTGTATTGGAAAATGAAATCTCACCTACCTATAAGTATTGCTTTTGATTTTCTGTACAGAGTTCTTAATCTAAATTCTGTATGGAGTTGCATCATGCTCTTGTAGCATATTGTGAAAGCGATTCAGACAAAAATGACAGCATTATCTCCATAAAGTACAGGAGGGCCATTCAGCCCATCTTTCCTTGTCTGTCTCATAGGTGAACCCTAGCTCCTTACATCCATTTCACTTGCCCAGATATGTAGGTAAAATTTGTAGTGTCCAGGGTCTGAATAGAGAATCTGCTTCAATTTATTTTATTAAGTGATCTGACATGATCCTTTTTGGAAAATGCCAGAAAAACTCAGTCTAGACTCTGACTAGACTATAACTGACAAACTTTTTAAAACACAAGAGTATGCAAGTATGTAGAATGAAAGAAATAGCAGGAATGCTAGCTCCTCCATTAGTGGGAAATAAGTTTGTGCCGACTGCTCTAAACTATTATGTATAAAAATATTTTTCTTTTTCCCCTTGTTGGCACAGACTCCTCAATTTCAACAAGATTGGTCGATTAAATAATAAGTTCAGAAAAGTGATGGGAGCGAACCAGATTTGAATAAATTAAGAGCTGTCAAAGAAATAGTTGAATAAATTCCACAGGCTGTTTGTATTTGAGTCATGAAATTTGGCATCTCGTGTACACCAGCAAGACAATCTGACTAGAACCTAACGAGTGTATCAAGTTAATCTGGGATGTGATTTGTGAGTGAAGCTGGTTTTTAATGCTTTGTGCATGGTAGATTTAAAGAAGCCACTATCATGTTAATCATAGAATCATAGATAACATAGATATCATGCTAAATCTTGGGGATCTCATCATTGCGTCTAACTGCTTCTTGATTGATTACAATGTTTCCGCTTCCACTGCTCTCCATTTCATCATACTTTGTGAAGGATGTATGTCCTGAACTTGCCTTTTATCAGTTTGTACATTTGTCTTGCAGTCGAGGTTTATCTCCTCTTTTCCACTTAGCACTCCAAGTTACTTAAGACTTCTCTTTTATCCTCCTTTTCAAGGGTGAAAATTCTGAGTGCCTCATAACTCACTCCTTTGTTACGAGACATAAGCCTTATGGCTCTTTCTGCATTCTCTCCACAGCTTGGATGCTTCCCTTGCATTTTGGTTAGAATTGAAAACAATTTTGGTGGTTCTTTGCAACTAAACCATGAAAATAGAAGTACATGGGAGTTGGGGGGTGGGGGTGCAGTGTAAGTAGCTACTGTACAGCAGTGGGGCAGCTGCAGAGTTAAACTCCATGTACTTAAATATTTTTCAGAACCTGTTCAACATCCCTGATTGTTTCAAGACAACTATAAATTGCTGTTTAGCAAATTGCTAAGCTTTGCGATGTTCATCTGAGCACCTTTTTATTACGTTGCCTGATCTGAAGTTGGAAACGTAGCATCGGTGAGTTTGAATAACAATTGTACGTGTCAGTCCTGAGGCCAAATGCTTCAACATGACTACAGTTATTTGCTCATCACCACAGGCCAATTGCGCAGACCTCATTAGGTGGTGCTCTGTTTTTGGAATGATGCATGATGATAGAAGATGTTCACAAATTTTGCAGCAACTCTTTCAGCTTCTTGACATCTGAATACACTAAAATACTCAATTAAAATTTTTGAATTGTGTAACTTGTATCATTGTAGGGTTTTCCATCTTGAAGAACTAAATCGTTAAAGATGGTGGAATACTACCAGGTATTAGGAGTCCCAAAAAATGCCTCTCCAGATGAAATTAAAAAATCGTAAGTCTATATTCCATAAATGTTCATTTTAAGCATTAAAAGTGTCATGGCATTAACAATCTCAGCTTATTTTAATGGTTCTTGATTCTATGCAATGATCTGAGGTGTTTGAAGGCAGACAATAGTTCACATTTTATATAAATGTGGGAAGCTGATCTGAAATGTAAAATTTAATTTTTTATAAAACTTTTTTGTCTCTTTTCTCTCTCAATCCAATCTTACTTTCCCTCTCTTTTTCTCTTTCTGTACCTAATTTGACATTGAGTTCACCCACTCTAATTTGCACTTCAGTCCTTCCACTGTTTATTTCACAACCCTTCAATCTGGTTCAGGGAATAAACACCGTTGGTTGCCCTGATCACTCAGGTTCCAGATGCGCTGTTTCCCTCGGTGTGCCGTTATCAGCTCGCACTTTCAGCACAAAATTTTAAAGACTAAACGTGGTTAGATGCCCTGCTACAGCAAATTATGGCCCATACTATTTGTAAAATGCTGTGATGACATCTAGTGATCGAAAATTGGTACTGCTCATATTAACCCAGAACTGGGCTTGAGACTGGCTTAGTTTTTTTTTAATCGCTCCACTGTCTCCGTTTCATTTGAAGAGTTGACTGTTTTCCTTTCATGGCTGAATTTTGGATTTTTCCAAATGTATTATATAGCCCCATTCTTAATGTTCTGTAAAATGCAATAGATTGCGCTCATGCAGTGTTAATATTTTATAATGTTAAAATAGTCTGGTCCTTGGGTTACTGTAAATGTGATATGAGGAAACATTTTCTTCTCAGGTTGGTGACTTCACCAGCTTACAGTTCCACAGGCGGCAGTGCTTCTTTAATACCTCACTCAACTGGTTACAATTGAACTGAGATAGTAAGGGTCCTTCCACTAAACCGTAGGGAAGTAATGTAACAGCTGATCCCACCCATGCTAGGAACAATACATGTCTATGATTGGTATCGCAACGTGTTGTGTGCACTACCACTGTGCTAAATGGGATAGATTCAGAACAGATCTAGCAGCTCAAAACTAGGCATCCATGAGGCGCTGTGGGCCATCAGCAGCAGCAGAATTGTATTCCAGCACAATCTGTAATCTTATGGCCTGGCATATTCCTCACTCCACCATTACCAACGAGTACGGTAGCGTAGTGGTTATGTTACTGGACTAGTAATCCAGAGGCCTGGACTAAAATCCAGAGTCATGAGTTCAAATCCCGCCACGGCAGCTGGCGAATTTAAATTCAATTAATTAATTAAATAAAAATCTGGAATTAAAATACTAGTATCAGTAATGATGGCCATGAAACTACCGGATTGTCGTAAAAACCCATCTGGTTCACTAATGTCCTTACCCGGTCTGGCCTATATGTGACTCCAGATGTGGTTGATTCTTAATTGCCCTCTGAAATGGCCTAGCAAGCCACTCAGTTGTAAAATCTCGCTACGAAAAGTCATAAGAATAAAAAAAACGGATGGACCACCCGGCATCAGACCACTAGGCAACGGACACGACAACGGCAAAACACCAAGCCCAGTCGACCCTGCAAGGTCCTCCTTACTAACATCTGGGTACTTGTGCCAAAATTGGGAGAGCTGTCCCACAGACTAGTCAAGCAACAGCCTGACATAGTCATACTCACAGAATCATACCTTTCAGCCAATGTCCCAGACTCTTCCATCACCATCCCTGGGTATGTCCTGTCCCACCGACGGGACAGACCCACCAGAGGTGGCGGTACAGTGATATACAGTCAGGAGGGAGTGGCCCTGGGAGTCCTCAACATTGACTCTGGACCCCATGAAATATCAAGGCATCAGGTCAAACATGGGCAAGGAAACCTCCTGCTGATTACCACCTACCGCCCTCCCTCAGCTGATGAATCAGTCCTCCTCCATGTTGAGCACCACTTGGAGGAAGCACTGAGGGTAGCAAGGGCACAAAATGTACTCTGGGTGGGGGACTTCAATGTCCATCACCAAGAGTGGCTCGGTAGCACCACTACTGACCGAGCTGGCCGAGTCCTGAAGGACATAGCTGCCAGACTGGGCCTGCGGCAGGTGGTGAGCGAACCAACACGAGGGAAAAACTTACTTGACCTCGTCCTCACCAATCTACCTGTCGCAAATGCATCTGTCCATGACAGTATTGGTAGGAGTGACGACCGCACAGTCCTCGTGGAGATGAAGTCCCGTCTTCACACTGAGGACACGTGTTGTGTGGCACTACCACCGTGCTAAATGGGATAGATTCAGAGCAGATCTAGCAGCTCAAAACTGGGCATCCATGAGGCACTGTGGGCCATCAGCAGCAGCAGAATTGTATTCCAGCACATTCTGTAACCTCATGGCCCGGCATATTCCTCACTCTGCCATTACCAACAAGCCAGGGGATCAACCCTGGTTCAATGAGGAGTGTAGAAGAGCATGCCAGGAGCAGCACCAGGCGTACCTAAAAATGAGGTGCCAACCTGGTGAAGCTACAACTCAGGACGACATGCATGCTAAACAGCGGAAGCAACATGCTATAGACAGAGCTAAGCGATTCCACAACCAACGGATCAGATCAAAGCTCTGCAGTCCTGCCACATCCAGTCGTGAATGGTGGTGGACAATTAAACAACTAACGGGAGGAGGAGGCTCTGCAAACATCCCCATCCTCAATGATGGCGGAGTCCAGCACGTGAGTGCAAAAGACAAGGCTGAAGCGTTTGCAACCATCTTCAGCCAGAAGTGCCGAGTGGATGATCCACATCAGCCTCCTCCCGATATCCCCACCATCACAGAAGCCAGTCTTCGGCCAATTCGATTCACTCCACGTGATATCAAGAAACGGCCGAGTGCACTGGATACAGCAAAGGCTATGGGCCCCGACAACATCCCAGCTGTGGTGCTGAAGACTTGTGCTCCAGAACTAGCTGTGCCTCTAGCCAAGCTGTTCCAGTACAGCTACAACACTGGCATCTACCCGACAATGTGGAAAATAGCCCAGGTATGTCCTGTCCACAAAAAGCAGGACAAATCCAATCCGGCCAATTACCGCCCCATCAGTCTACTCTCAATCATCAGCAAAGTGATGGAAGGTGTCATCAACAGTGCTATTAAGCAGCACTTACTCACCAATAACCTGCTCACCGATGCTCAGTTTGGGTTCCGCCAGGACCACTTGGCTCCAGACCTCATTACA
This sequence comes from Heptranchias perlo, assembly GCF_035084215.1. Classification (NCBI taxonomy): domain Eukaryota; kingdom Metazoa; phylum Chordata; class Chondrichthyes; order Hexanchiformes; family Hexanchidae; genus Heptranchias; species Heptranchias perlo. Next base: position 148,350,219 of record NC_090326.1, on the reverse strand, counting down.
GCGTTGGTCCAAACATGGACAAAAGAGCTGAATTCCAGAGGTGAGGTGAGAGTGACTGCCCTTGACATCAAGGCAGCATTTGACCGAGTGTGGCACCAAGGAGCCCTAGTAAAATTGAAGTCAATGGGAATCGGGGAAAACTCTCCAGTGGCTGGAGTCATACCTAGCACAAAGGAAGATGGTAGTGGTTGTTGGAGGCCAATCATCTCAGCCCCAGGACATTGCTGCAGGAGTTCCTCGGGGCAGTGTCCTAGGCCCAACCATCTTCAACTGCTTCATCAATGACCTTCCCTCCATCATAAGGTCAGAAATGGGGATGTTTGCTGATGACTGCACAGTGTTCAGTTCCATTCGCAACCCCTCTAATAATGAAGCAGTCCAAGCCCGCATGCAGCAAGACCTGGACAACATCCAGGCTTGGGCTCATAAGAGGCAAGTAACATTCGCACCAGATAAGTGCCAGGCAATGACCATCTCCAACAAGAGAGAGTCTAACCACCTCCCCCTGACATTCAACGGCATTACCATCACCGAATCCCCCACCATCAACATCCTGGGGGTCACCATTGACCAGAAACTTAACTGGACCAGCCATATAAATACTGTGGCTATAAGAGCAGGTCAGAGGCTGCGTATTCTGCGGCGAGTGACTCACCACCTGACTCCCCAAAGCCTTTCCACCATCTACAAGGCACAAGTCAGGAGTGTGATGGAATACTCTCCACTTGCTTGGATGAGTGCAGCTCCAACAACACTCAAGAAGCTCGACACCATCCAAGATAAAGCAGCCCGCTTGATTGGCACCCCATCCACCACACTAAACGTTCACTCCCTTCACCACCGGCGCATTGTGGCTGCAGTGTGTACCATCCACAGAATGCACTGCAGCAACTCGCCAAGGCTTCTTCGACAGCACCTCCCAAACCCGCGACCTCAACCAGCTAGAAGGACAAGAGCAGCAGGCACATGGGAACAACACCACCTGCACGTTCCCCTCCAAGTCACACACCATCCTGACTTGGAAATATATCGCCGTTCCTTCATTGTCGCTGGGTCAAAATCCTGGAACTCCCTTCCTAACAGCACTGTGGGAGAACCGTCACCACACGGACTGCAGCGGTTCAAGGCGGCGGCTCACCACCACCTTCTCGAGGGCAATTCGGGATGGGCAATAAATGCTGGCCTCGCCAGCGACGCCCACATCCCGTGAACGAATTTTAATAAAAAAGCAAGCCAGGGGATCAACCCTGGTTCAATCAGGAGTGTAGAAGAGCATGCCAGGTGTAGCACCAGGCGTACCTAAAAATGAGGTGCCAACCTGGTGAAGCTACAGCACAGGACTACATGCATGCTAAACAATGGAAGCAACATGCTATAGACAGAGTTAAGCGATTACACAACCAACGGATCAGATCAAAGTTCTGCAGTCCTACCACATCCAGTCGTGAATGGTGGTGGACAATTAAACAACTAACGGGAGGAGGAGGGTCTGTGAACATCCCCATCCTTAATGATGGCTGAGTCCAGCACGCGAGTGCAAAAGACAAGGCTGAAGCATTTGCAACCATCTAAAGCCAGAAGTGCCGAGTGGATGGCCTATCTCGGCCTCCTCCCGATATCCCTACCAACACAGAAGCCAGTCTTCAGCCAATTTGATTCACTCCACGTGATATCAAGAAACGGCTGAGTGCACTGGATACAGCAAAGACTATGAGCCCCGACAGTATCCCGCCTGTAGTGCTGAAGACTTGTGCTCCAGAACCAGCCGCGCCTCTAGCCAAGCTGTTCCAGTACAACTACAACACTGACATCTACCCGACAATGTGGAAAATTGCCCAGGTATGTCCTGTCCACAAAAAGCAGGACAAATCCAATCCGGCCAATTACTGCCCATCAGTCTACTCTCAATCATCAGCAAAGTGATAGCACTGTCGATGACACCTTGTATCAAGCGGCACTTACTCACCAATAACCTGCTTACCGATGCTCAATTTGGGTTCTGCCAGGACCACTCAGCTCCAGACCTCATTACAGCCTTGGTCCAAATGTGGACAAAAGAACTGAATTCCAGAGGTGAGGTGAGAGTGACTGCCCTTGACATCAAGGCAGCATTTGACAGTGTGGCACCAAGGAGCCCTAGTAAAATTGAAGTCAGTGGGAATTGAGGAAAACTCTTTAGTGGCTGGAGTCATACCTAGCACAAAGGAAGATGATGATGGTGGTTGTTGAGGCCAATCATCTCAGCCTCAGGACATTGCTGCAGGAGTTCCTCAGGGCAGTGTCCTCGGTCCAGCCAACTTCAGCTACTTCATCAATGACCTTCCCTCCATCATAAGGTCATAAATGGAGATGTTCGCTGATGATTGCAGAGTGTTCAGTTCCATTCGCAACCCCTTAGATAATGACGCAGTCCGTTCCTGCATGCAGCAAGACCTGGGCAACGTCCAGGCTTGGGCTGATAAGTGGCAAGTAACATTCATGCCAGACAAATGCCATGCATTGACCACCTCCCTTTGACATTCAACTGCATTACTGTCGCCAAATCTCCCACCAACAACATCCTGGGGGTTACCATTGACCAGAAACTTAACTGGACCAGCCACATAAATACTATGGCTACAAGAGCAGGTCATAGGCTGGGTATTCTGCAGCAAGTAACTCATCTTCTGACTGCCCAAAGACTTTCCACCATCTACAAGGCACAAGTCAGGAGTATGATGGAATATTCTCCACTTGTCTGGATGAGTGCAGCTCGACACCATCCAGGACAAAGCAGTGCACTTGATTGGCACCCCATCCACCACCCTAAACATTCACTTCCTTCATCACCAGTGCACCGTGGCTGCAAATGTGTACAGTCTACAGGATGCACTGCAGCAACTCCCCAAGGCTTCTTTGACAGCACGTCCCAAACCTGCGACCTCTACCACCTAAAAGGACAAGGGCAACAGGCACATGGGAAAAACACCACCTGCACGTTTCCCTCCAAGCACACACCATCCCAACTTGGAAATATATCGCCATTCCTTCATAATCGTTGGGTCAAAATCCTGGAACTCCCTACGTAACAGCACTGTGGGAGAACCTTCACCACACAGACTGCAGCAGTTCAAGAAGGCAGCTCATCACCACCTTCTCTAGGGCAATTAGGGATGGGCAATAAATGCTGGCCTTGCCAGCTATGCTCACATCCCATGAACAAATTTTTTTTTTAAATCCAGAAGGAATCCTTGGCTGATCAAGTGGGGAACTGTGGCATTTTTTTTACTCTTCTTTGGACAACCTGTGGTTAGAGGCCAATTGCAATACTTGTTACTGTTTTCTGTTTCTGACCTTTTCTAAAATTAGTAAGTAGAAACTACCTAAAATTCTTAGACCGCTTGACAGGGTAGATGCCGAGGCTCTGTTTCCACTGGCTGGAGAGTCTAGAACTAGGGGTTATAGTGTCAAGATAAGGGGTCGGCCATTTAGGACCAAGGTGAGGAAAAATTTCTTTGCTCAGGGCCGTGAATCGTAGAATAATAGAAATATACAACACAGAAGGCGGCCATTGTGTCCGTGCCGGCCGAAAAAGAGCTATCTAGCTTAATCCCACTTTCCAGCACTTGGTCTGTAGCCCTGTAGGTTATGGCACTTCGTGTATATTCCAAGTACCCTTTTCATTGAGTTGTGGATTTCTGCCTCTACCACCCTTTTCAGGCAGTGAGTTCCAGAACCCCCCCCACCGGGTGAAAAAATTTCTCCTCCGTTCCCGTCCAATCCTTCTACCAATTATTTTAAATCTATGCCCCCTGGTCACTGACCCCTCTGCTAAGAGAAATACGTCCTCCCTATCCACACTTTCTGGTCCCGTCATAATTTTACGTACCTCAATTAAATCTCCCCGCAGCCTCCTTTGTTCCAAAGGAAACAACCCCAGCCTATCCAATCTCTTCTCCTAGCTAAAATTCTCCAGCCCTGGCAACATCCTCGTAAATCTCTGTACCCTCTCTGGTGCAATCACACCTTTCCTGTAATGTGGTGACCAGAACTGTATGCAGTACTCAAGCTATGGCCTAACCAATGTTTTGTACAGTTCTAGCATAACACCCCTGCTGTTATATTCAGTGCCTCTGCTAATAAAGGAAAGTACCCCGTATGCCTTTTCAACCTCCTTATCTACCTCTCCTGCTACTGTCAGGGATCTGTGGACATGCACTCGGTCCCTCACTTCCTTTACACCTCTCAGTCCACAATAAATGGAAGGATACTCCCTTGCCTTTTTTTGCCCTCCCCAAATGCATTACCTCACAGTTCTCTAGATTGAATTCCATTTGCCACTTTTCTGCCCACCTGACCAGTCCATTGATATCTTCCTGCAGTCCACAGTTTTCCTTCTCGCTATCAACCACATGGCCAATTTTTGTATCATCTGCAAACTTCTTGATCAAGCCTCCCATATTCAAGTCCAAATCATTCATATATACCACAAAAAGCAAGGGACCTAGTACTGAGCCTTCCAGTCACAAAAACACCCGTCAACCATTACCCTTTGTTTCCTGCCACTGTGCCAATTTTGGATCCAACTAGCTACTTTCCCTTGGATCCCATGGGCTTTTACTTTTCTGACCAGTCTGCCATGTGGGACCTTGTCAAAAGTGTTGCTAAAATCCATGTACACTACATCAAATGCACGACCCTCCTGTTACCTCCTCAAAAAATTCAATCAAGTCAGACGTGACCTTTCCTTAACAAATCCATGTTGATTGTCCTTGATTAACCTGTGCTTTTCTAAATGACTATTTATGCTGTCCCTCAGAATCGATTCCAATAATTTGCCCAACACAGAGGTAAGACTGACAGGCCTATAATTACTCGGTCTATTTCGTTCTCCCTTTTTTGTCAAGGGAAAAAGATTATTGAAGACAAATGTTAGGTCCCTTACAGTCAGAAATGGGGGAAATTATAATGGGGAACAAAGAAATGGCAGAACAATTAAACACATACTTTGGTTCTGTCTTCACAAGGGAGGACCCAAATAACTTCCTGGAATGTTAGGGAACCAAAGGTCTAATGAGAGGGGGGAACTGAAGGAAATCAGTATTAGTAAAAAAAAAAATAGTGCTAGCGAAAATATTGGGGCTAAAGGCTGACAAATCCCCAGGGCCTGATGATCTACATCCCAGAGTACTAAAGGAAGTGGCCCTGGAAATAGTGGATTCATTGGTGGTCATCATCCAAAATTCTATAGACTCTGGAACAGTTCTTACAGATTGGAGGGTGGCAAATATAACCCCACTATTTAAAAAAAAGAGGGAGGGGGAAAAAACAGGGAATTACTGACCATTTAGCCTAACATCAGTAGTGGAGAAAATGTTAGAGTCCATTATAAAAGATGTGATAACACAACACTTGGAAGGCATTAATGGGATTGGACAAAGTCAGCATGGGTTTATGAAAGGGAAATCATGCTTAACAAATCTACTGGAGTTTTTTTGAGGATGTAACTAGTAGAATAGATAGGGGAGAACCAGTGGATGTGGTGTGCTTGGATTTTCAGAAGGCTTTTGATAAGGACCCACACAAGAGGTTAGTGTGCAAAATTAAAGCACATGGGATTGGGGGGAATATACTGGCATGGATTGATCTCAACCAGAGAGTAGGAATAAATGGGTCTTTTTCCGGGTGGCAGGCAGTGACTAGTGGGGTACCGCAGGGATCAGTGCTTGGGGCCCCAGCTATTCACAATATATATCAATGACAACACAAAGCTGGGGTGTTCTGTGAGCTGTGAGGAGGATGCAAAGAGGCTCCAATGTGATTTAGACAAGTTGGGTGAGTGGGCAAGAACATGGCAGATGCAGTATAACATGGATAAATGTGAGGTTATCCACTTTGGTTGTAAAAACAGAAAGGCAGATTATTATCTGAATGGTGATAGATTGGGAAAAGGGGAGGTGCAACGAGACCTGGGTGTCCTTGTACACCAGTCGCTGAAAGCGAGCATTCAGGTGCAGCAAGCAGTTAGGAAGGCGAATGGTATGTTGGCATTCATTGCAAGAGGATTTGAGTACAGGAGCAGGGATGTCTTACTGCAGTTTTACAGGACCTTGGTGAGACCACATCTGGAGTATCGTGTGCCGTTTTGGTCTCCTTATCTGAGGAAGGATGTCCTTGCCATGGAGGGAGTGCAACGAAGGTTTAGCAGACTGATTCCTGGGATGGCAGGACTGACGTATGAGGAGAGATTGGGTCGACTACGCCTATATTCACTAGAGTTTAGAAGAATGAGAGGTGATCTCATCGAAATATATAAAATTCTGACAGGACTAGACAGACTAGATGCAGGGAGGATGTTCCTGATGGCTGGGGAGTCCAGAACCAGGGGTCACAGTCTCCGGGGTATGCCATTTAGAACCGAGATGAGGAGAAATTTCTTCACTCAGAGGGTGGTGAACCTGTGGAATTCTCTACCACAGAAGGCAGTGGAGGCCAAGTCATTAGATGTATTCAAGAAGGAGATAGATATATTTCTTAATGCTAAAGGGATATGGGGGAAAAAGTGGGAACAGGGTACTGAGTTAGACGATCAGCCATGATCATTTTGAATGGCGGAGCAGGCCCGAAGGGCCGAACGGCCTACTCTTGCTCCTATTTTCTATGTTTCTATGTTTTTAAACAACGGTAGAACGTTAGCAGACGTCCAATCCTCCGGCACCATGCCTGTAGTCAGGGAGGATTGGAAAGTGATGGTCAGAGCCTCCGCTATTTCATCCCTTGCTTCTCTTAGCAGCCTGGGATACATTTCATCCAGGCCTGGCAACTTATCCTACTTTCAAAGATGCTAATCCCCTTAATACTTCCTCTCATTATGTTTATCCCATCCAATATGTCACACTCCTCCTCCTTAACTACAATCTCTATATCTTCCCCCTCTTTTGTGAAGACAGACACTAAGTATTCATTAAGAGCCATACCCACATCTTCCACCTCCACACATAGGTTACCTTTTTGGTTTCTAATAGGCCCTACTCTTTCCTTAGTTATCCTCTTGCTCTTTATATAAACATTTTTGGGTTTTCCTTAATTTTACTGGCCAATATTTTTTCATGCCCTCTCTTTGCTTTCCTAATTTCCTTTTTTAATTTCATCCCTGCACTTTCTATACTCCTCTAGGCTTTCTGCAGTATTGAGCTCTTTGTGTCTGACATAAGCTTCCCTTTTTTGCCTTATCTTAGCCTGTATGCTCCTTGTCATCCAGGGGACTCCAGATTTTGCATTCCCACCCTTTTTTCTTTGTGGGAACATGTTTACTCTGAACCCCTTGAATGCCTCCCACTGCTCTGACACTGATTTACCTTCAAGTAGCTGTTTCCAGTCCACTTTTGCTAAATCATGTCTCAGCTTAGTAAAATTGGCCTTTCCCCAATTTAGAACTTTTACTCCTGTTCTATCTTTGTCCTTTTCCATAACTATGCTAAATCTAACTGAATTGTGATCACTGCCACCAAAATGCTCTCCCACTGATACTCCTTCCACCTGCCCAGCTTCATTCCCTAAAACTAAATCCAGAACTGTTCTCTTTTTTTTCACCCCACCCCACCCCCGGTTCGGCTTGCTAAGTACTGGCTAAAAAGGTTCTCCTGAATGTAATTTAAGAATTCTGCACCCTCTATACCCTTTGCACTGATTATATCCCAGTTAATATTAGGGTAATTGAAATCCCCTACTATTACTGCCCTATTGTTTTTGCACTTCTCAAAAATTTGCCTAAGTATTTGCACTCTTATCTCCCTCTGACTGGGTGCCTATAGTACAGTGCCAGCAGTGACTGCCCCTTTTTTGTTCTTTAGCTCAACCCATATCGCCTCATTTGATGATCCTTTTAACAGATCATCCCTCCTCACAGCCGTAATTGTTTCTTTAACCAATATTGCCACCCATTCCTTTTATATCCCCCTCTCTATCTCGTCTGAAAACCCTGTCACCAGGAATGTTCAGCTGCCATTCCTGCCCCTGTTTAAGCCATGTTTCAGTAATAGCTAAGATATCAAACTTCCATGTGTCTGTGCCCTTAGCTTATCTGCCGAATTCACTATACTCCTTGCATTGAGGTATATACCATTAAGCACGGCCAAACTCCTTTATTCTCTAGTTTCTAACCTTTGTTTCCTCTGCCTTCCAAACTCACTTACTAATTTTCTGCCTTCCATTTTCAGCTCTACTTCTCTCCTTTCTGAATCTAGGGTCAGGTTCCCATCCCCCTGCCAAGTTTAAACCCTCCCTAACAGCACTAGCAAACCTTCCTGCGAGGATATTGGTCCTGGCCCTCTTGATGTGCAACCCGTCCGGCTTGTATAGGTCCCACCTCCCCAAGAACCGGTCCCAATGCCCAAGGAATCTAAAGCCCTCCCTCCTGCACCATCTCTCCAGCCACTCATTTATCTTCTCTACCCTCCTATTTCTATACTCGCTAGCACCTGGCACTGTGAGTAATCCGGAGATTACTACCTTTTTGAGGTCCTGATTATTAATCTCTTTCCTAACTCAAAATCTGCCTGCAGGACCCCATCCCTCTTCCTGCCAATGTCGTTGGTACCGATATGGACCACAACCTCTGGCTGTTCACCCTCCCCCTTCAGAATGTTCTGCAACCGCTTGGTAACATCCTTGACCCTGGCACCAGGGAGGCAACATACTATCCTGGAATCTTGTCTGCGCCCGCAGAAATGCCTCTCCGTTGCCCTAACTATAGAATCCCCTATCATTATTGCTCTTCTGACCACCCTTCCTCTTTTTTTCCCCTCCCCACCTTGTACAGCTGAGCCACCCATGGTGCTGTGGACTTGGCTCTGGCTGCACTCCCCAGAGGAACCCTCTTTCCCCCACCAGTATTCAGGTTCGAGCACGAATATTTGGAATTCTCTACCCCAGAGGGCTGTGGCTGCTCAATCATTGAGTATGTTCAAGGCTGAAGTTCAAGTTCGACACCGAGAATCAAGGGATATAGGGTGGGAAAGTGGAGTGAGATAGATCATAATGAATGCCAGAGCAGGCTCGAGGGGCCGTATGGCCTACTCCTATTTCTTACGTACCAGCAAGTTCTTCTGGTTTTTATTTTTAGGCAACAGGGACTACTTGTCTATATGTATATGCTTTTTGGTTTGAGTGCCCTCTGCAGGGTGGCAGAGGAGGTAATTCAGGAGGAACTGTTCAGTAAGTTCCATCATTCATAGGAACCTGCTTCTAGCCTGCAAGCTAGGAAATGGATAATAGAATTAATTTACTTGCCTTCATTTCAGGGAGGGTCCATCAAGGAAAATTATAATTCATACCACCTTTTGTAGCGGACACTTTTTGGTGAGCATACACAAGAACTCCTGCAGAGAATGACCTATAAGGCACCTGGCTGGAGAAAGTTAGCTTTTACTAAGCATTGTCTTGACTTGACAGATCAGGATAATGAACACTTTTGCATTGCTGTGTTCTGAGCAGGCCTGAAGATGTCCAAGTCTGAATGCATTATTTGATTCTGCTTGAAGGTTTAACGAATGGAATGTTGCATTACCTACTATGCTACAAGTATAGTATTCTTACCTTCATTGTCCATACATTAGATTCCCTTCCTGCCTGGTGCCACTTGGATCTACTTTTTTGCTTTCTGTCTGTCCCGTAGTCTGTTTTATAACATTAGAAGTTTTATGGCATGTACTGCACAAGGTATTATGCTCGGGCACTGATTTACTGTTGGGTGAACTGGAATTCAGTTCTGCCAAATCAATAGTGTGATGGGAAAGTTGCTACAGGAAGTAAGTGTGTCACAGAGGAAATACACACAAAACATCAGATTTTTTAATATATGCAAGCAAATAAGCCCGTGCCCACAGTTCTTTGATGAATTTAAGATTTTATATACAAGATGGTGATGGAGTCGGGAGAGACTTTAGGAACTTGCTCCACAGAGCCCACCTAGTGACCAGAACGTGCAACTACACCATGACCGTTGACATAGCAAAATTGAACAGGAAATATTGACATAACAATTTATAATGGGAAACTTTGATAGAAAACTGTGACCAAAAATCATGACAATAGGAAGTGTGGCTTGTGGACGGGAAGTGCTTACTCTATATTGGATTGTAAATAATATACATAGATTAAAAACTGGCCTATTACCACTAGGGAGTTGTGTTTGAATTCAGCTCAGAATGAAGGGATGAAAATGTCCCCTCTCTATTTGTGCAAGGATTCTATGTGCATGACCTACCACTGGATTTAAAAAAGGATGGCACTCCCAAGGTCTAGTATGTGGTAGTCAGGAAGATCATTTAATCAAAATGGGGGTATATGACGCAGCATTCTTAAATGGTCAATTTCTTTTTCTTTTGATGCTTAAATGTAGCAACCATACCAATAGTAGATAATAACATTTGTATATTTCTCCCTGTTTCAACCAGAGTTCTAACAACAATTACAAGATAGTCTATTGCTGATAATTGTCATTTTTGTGCTTAAAATTGTGAATTATCCAGTAGTTTGAGTTAAGTAATGTAAATAACACAGCAAAATGGGAATTTCGTGCTTAAATTGAATTCTTCATAATTTGAATTGACCTGGATTTGAGAAGTGCACTGTAACTTCAACTTTTTTTGAACCTAAACATGATTTGTTTTTAAACATCAGTTTTCTCTTCTGACCCCCTTGTAATAACAGCAGTAATGCATGTTGGGGTACAGTTCTGCAGTTGCTGGTATCCCTCTGGTATCTTCATGTGAGCCTAGACATTGATTGTCAGTAAGCTGAGACATTACTGTCCCAGCCTCTTCCTGTCCTTGGGTGCTAATTCGTCTCCATTGCCACCTGGCTGAAATAGATTAGAAATCTATCCTAGGATGTTTGTGTAAGGGATCTGTTCTATGACAGTGCATTTGCCTATCGGTCTATTGTTATTTCTGTTTAATGCTATGCAGATTTCTTCTTATTGTGGTGGTTATTTTAGAATTTTCACCCAGCTTCTGATCTTAAAATCTGCTTCCACACAGCTTTATGGAATAATCCTAAATTTATAGTTCTTCATTGCATTCTAAAGATTTTTGTGACAATGGTGGGAAATATGGCTGTGTAGTAGGGTTGCCAGGAAATCAGATTGATCTCATAAAATTATATCCTGCTATCTTGTCCTTTTGGATTTTCATTTTGCATCAGTTAAATTTGCTGTTCACATAACCATCAACAAGTAGTACCATTGGCTAACGAGCCAGTATATTTGAATTATATATAAATATATACACCTTACTAAATGGTTTTTAACTCTAATTCATGTTTCAACTGCTTGTAAGCAAGCAAAGGTAACAATTGATTGTTGCATTTTTCAAAAGATATCGCAAGCTGGCGCTGAAATGGCACCCTGATAAGAATCCTGATAACAAGGAAGAGGCAGAGTCCAAGTTTAAACAGCTTTCAGAAGCGTATGAAGTTCTTTCTGATTGTAAGTATCATTATATATGAAATACTTAATCTGAAACTTTAAGATGGTGCAATTCTGATTGGATAGCTGAATGTTGCCCACTTGAATGGAATTAACATCTGTTAAACTTATGAAAATTAAAATTTCAAAACAAAACTTCACGAGCCACACATTGAAGTCTGTGTGGTTGGTGACAATGAAATAGAAATTGTCTTCATGCTCACAGTTTTCCCAAGCATTAAATTTCTGATCTCTGCAGTGCTGTTGTGTGGCAATGTTGTGCAACAGCTAAGAAACCCTTGTCCACCATCCCAAAAGCACAAGAATGGAAGAATGATATCCCTCTAGACATCCTGTGTCTCTCCCAACAGTTAACTTCTGAGCAACATTAGTGGAGGCCTGGAACCAGGGTTTGTAGCATCCGACAGAAGCAACAAATTACTGAGGGAGGTAGTATTCTAAAAGTTTGTCAGCCTGCATATAATAAGTAGCAGTTTGCTAGGCTAAATATTCATTTATATATGCAGGTGTTCATTCCATGCAGGGTTGACTCTCACTTTTGTACCTTGGATTGTTACTCACCATACAATTTATTCCAGCAAGGACAACTATATTCCTGCTTTCCATTTGTCTTCAAGATGATCTCTCTAATTTCCACACATTCTGGTGACTTCCCTTATCCTTGATAAACATACTGTATTACTGTATTCCCTGCGATTACCTGATCTAGGGAGAGAATTTGAAGGATATTTATTCTTGCAGTGTCATCTGTTTTTGGATAGCCAGATTCTTAAAATTTGGCCCTATGGCTACTTCCATGCTCACATTTGGGTTGTCAGTTGCCCACTATCATCCAGCTGCTTTTAGTTAGTCTCTAGCCTCAAGATGCAATTTCCAACATGGGTGTAACTGTCTTTAATTCAGCAATGAATAACAGATATGATAAAATTAGCAAGTAACTGACAGCTTTCTTGAAACTGGCTTAGCTTTTGTCCCCTTCACCAAGCTCTTCTAAATGCTCTGATTTCAGAATGCTGCTTGCATATAATGGCTAAACTGGTAATGTGCTCATGTTATATGAGCAATACGGGTTTAGATTTAAATATATTTGAAAATGCTCGTTATGGATACTTTGTTCAACCCAGGTAGGTGGTAAGCAGGAACAACTACAAATGTATATACCCATATAGTACTGTAATGTTAGCCAAAATTAACCAAGGGCCTAAAATTCCTCATTTTTGGCTTTTTACTGCTTACCAACTGATTAATGCTGTAATACTCTTACGGCTCAATGGGTAAATTTAACCAAATGTAGAACAGGATAAATTTTAAAGCACCATAAATCTACATGAGTGCATATCTTAAATGTCTGATATATGGAGAATATTTCATATTCTAATTCCTATAAAATTGCGTGAAAATGTTATTCAAATACAAACTACAGATGGATTTAGGTTAAAACATCTGCATGCTTTCCCACTTCTGCACCATCCTGGGTCACCATTCTTGAGCAAATAGGCAGACGGCCACAAATATGTCCAGCATCTACCACCACCAAGACTGTTAAGTGTGAACGCCAGTTGGATCTGTGATTTGATCCTAAGTCTCAATAACTTTTCCTGCTGTTGAGTCAAACTTGATGTCCTGACCTTCAAGATTATTCCTTTTTTTAAAATAAAAAAAAATTGAAGAAAAGAATGACTCGCTTGGTGCTAGATCCACGTGGAAACATAGGCCATGGTTTTAAAAAAAAACATTTACCCACTGAGCCAAAGTTTTATAGGTCCAATGAGCTATTCAGAATTCTCCTCCACGAGTATACAGCACTTGTTTGCTTGTCGTTCCCCCAAAGGCTTTTCATTATTATATCTAAGTACTTACAGCACTGAAGAGCTGTTTCTAAAGCAGTTATGCATTGCTGCTACTAAAAATGGTATTCATTGTGTAAAACCTTTTGCAATATATTATACAACCCTGACCAATATTTAATGTTTTCTTCAGTACTAAAATTACCTTTTTTAATGCAGCCTCAAAACGCGATATCTACGACCGATATGGGAAAGATGGTTTGACTAATACTGGTGGAGGTAAGTAAGCAGCTCTGGTTTTAAAATGGTTGAAAACTTGATCCATTTAATGTCAGATATTTGTTCAGCATGATGCTAAAGCGAGTCTTGCTATTAAAACCCTTGTGATTTGACTCATTATAATCTTTTCCCAGCTTGTTTGTAAAACATTGTAAAAAGTGCTGGTAGGAGCAGCAAATGGCCTAGATTGCTTATCAAGCCAGATAAGAGTGAAATAACACTGCCAAGTTCTTCAGCAAGCTTCATCTATTACCCATTATTTCCTCCAAGCTTAGCAGCATTTGCTGAAAAACATACTTCGGAGGAAAAGTGCTGAGGTGGAAAATATATTGATGAAGGCTGTAACTCACCACAGGTTCACTATTGTTTAAATCCATCCACAATTATTAAAAAAAAGTGTTGAATCAGGTATGTGAAGAATTTTAGTGGGAAACTTACCACTTTTGGGACCTCTTGCTATCCATTTATAGAAATTATTTGAATGTCGGCACAAAAGGAATTATATCAAAGTTTACTACTACCGAGCAGTGAACAAGAATGCAGGAGGTCCTGAATGTTTTCAAATATCTGCCTGCCCTTGCTCAGCAAAGCATTTCAAATGTAATAGAGCCTGCTCGAAATGTTTAGAAACTGATCCACATCTGTAAATATAAGATGTTCAGTGCACTTCTGCGAACCACAGCTTGTGTACAATACCTTTGAGAACCTTTGCCTAACTTATCTTAGTGTCACCACTGACAACACCCCTCACTTTGATAACATAAAGTATACACAGTGGAACTTCTGCATCCAGATGCTGAGATGCACCTATAGGTAGTTTTCTCTGATGCCTTTGGAGTATGTAAATGCTTGACTGTGAAACTGAAACTTTCTGGCAACTGTGACTCATAAAACGTAGTTATTTGCACCAGTGCGATGGAATCCACCCAGCAATGTAAATGGACAGATTCTATAGCTCTGAGAGCCAACCCTGTTGCAGAGCTGTCCCTGTTTGAAAGTGGTCTGCAATTTTTATCTTTTTTCTTCCCTCCCTCTGTGGGGTTCTCCCTGTTTTTGCCGGGGGGTGAGGTGGAGAAAGGGGTGTGGAAGAGGCAGAAAAGGTTTTATTTTTCTTCCAGTAGGAGTCACTGGGTAGTGATCAGCAATGGGAACCCTGGCCGTTTTATTTTCCTTCCCTAACCCTTAAGGGGTCTGCAGCCAATTATAGTCCCCCGAACCAGGGTGAAATTACCTAACTTTGCATTGACAAGGATCAAACCATGGATCTTATGGCTGAGCTGCTTGCTCGATAAACTCGATGGGTCATCAGAAAAGCCTCAGTTTGGTTATTATAAACACAGCCTTAACTCATAGCTTGAAAATAAGTGGAAATTTTCTGCAATTAATAATGTCGTTGAATTAATTAAATTGTCTCCCGTTTTTGAATTTTGCCCACGTAAATACTGACTTTTTTTCTTCGAAAATAACTTTGCCATGGTTTTTTGTAACCTAAACTTCCTTCCCCGACCACAAAGTAAATTGACCACTGCCAGCGTTAAAATTCTCCATGCACACTATAGGTTTTGATGGGTGAGAGAAGAATTTCCAGCTGTATTCAGTTGTTATAATATAACATCTGATGCTTTTAAAGGCTGTAAGTGTAATGAGTAAAGGAAAGTAGCTATGTCAAAGTCCAAACTGATTTAAGAATATTGCTTCTTTTTGGAATATGTTGGGTGAATGCTTTTTTAGTTTCCCCTGAACATTTTTCTATGTTGCATTTTGACATATCAATGTAATTCTGTAAGTGCTAGCATAAGTTCAAACAGAATTTGATATGAAGCCCTATGTATTATGCCGAGCAATGTTCAGGATTGAGATTGTCGGTGCTCCAACTAAATGTAAATGCAAATGATCTGCATAAATGAAGACATTTAAAATTCTGGCCTCTTCAATAAGTCAATTTGGTATTAAACATCAAGACTTTTTTAACCATTTTCTTCCATTCTATCCATGAGTAGTTGCATGTGCTGTGCACTCTTGCTGTAGGGTGAGATGCAAACAGAAATAAAACCCATTTCTCTTGCCACCCAATGGCTTAAGTGCTGTGTTTCAATGCCTGTCTGACATTGACAATTCCTGAGTCTTAAGTGCAAATATCAGTTGAGCCTTGACTTTGAATCCAGGTTTCTCGATTCATGATGTAATGCACTGAATCTTAATTACCAAACTACTTCATGCATTCTTTTAATGGGGATTCATTCTGTACGACTTGATCGTTACTGAAATCCTTTAAGTATTGAAGGCTTCTTTAAAATATATTCTGAAAGACTTTCTGAAATTGAGATTCAAACTCTTATCTAATCCATTAAATGAAACTTGCACTGTACCTATAAACAGCTTGTGGTGATGGTGTTTAATGTCGCGAATGATTTCTCATCACTTAGAAATTTGACAAATCTTTTCTCTTTCTCCACCCTCCCCCAGTAGGTGGTCATTATGGAGAAGGCTATGACTTAGGCTTCACATTCCGCAATCCTGAAGATGTTTTCAGGGAATTCTTTGGAGGCAGGGATCCCTTTGCAGATTTCTTCAGTAAGTAATTTACTAAGATGAATCTTTTTAAAGTGTGGGTATGCTTTTCTTAAAAACACTCATTCTCGGGATGTGGGCAGCACTGGCAAAGCTGGCATTTATTGCGCATCCCTGTTTGCCGAGAAGGTGGTGATGCAAATGAGTAGCTTGCTAGGCCACTTCAGAGGGCAGTCAACCATGGTAAGGATGGCAGATTTCCTTCCCGAAAGGACAGCTTTTCCCAGATTTTTAAAGTCTGAATTCAAATTCTCAAACTGCCATGGTAGGATTTGAACTCTCATTTTCTGGGTTATTTGTCCAGACTTCTGAATTACTAGTCCAGTAACACACCATTAGCTATCATACCCACAAGTTCATTTTGATTGAAGAAAAATATTGTACCAGCTCTTCTAATGCAAGGATTTGAGTTAACTGGTGAAATGTGATACCGTACAAATGTATGAAAATCCTGTTCAGTTAGAATCATTACAGCATAGAATCATAGAATAGAATCATAGAAGTTTACAACATGGAAACAGGCCCTTCGGCCCAACGTGTCCATGTCGCCCAGTTTATACCACTAAGCTAGTCCCAATTGCCTGCACTTGGCCCATATCCCTCTATACCCATCTTACCCATGTAACTGCCCAAATGCTTTTTAAAAGACAAAATTGTACCCGCCTCTACTACTGCCTCTGGCAGCTCGTTCCAGACACTCACCACCCTTTGAGTGAAAAAATTGCCCCTCTGGACCCTTTTGTATCTCTCCCCTCTCACCTCAAATCCTATGCCCCCTCATTATAGACTCCCCTACCTTTGGGAAAAGATTTTGACTATCTACCTTATCTATGCCCCTCATTATTTTATAGACTTCTATAAGATCACCCCTTAACCTCCTGCTCTCCAGGGAAAAAAGTCTCAGTCTATCCAACCTCTCCCTATAAGTCAAACCATCAAGTCCTGGTAGCATCCGAGTAAATCTTTTCTGCACTCTTTCTAGTTTAATAATATCCTTTCTATAATAGGGTGACCAGAACTGTACACAGTATTCCAAGTGTGGCCTTACTAATGTCTTGTACAACTTCAACAAGACATCCCAACTCCTGTATTCAATGAAACCAAGCATGCTGAATGCCTTCTTCACCACCCTATCCACCGGTGACTCCACTTTCAAGGAGCTATGAACCTGTACTCCTAGATCTTTGTTCTATAACTCTCCCCAACACCCTACCATTAACGGAGTAGGTCCTGGCCCGATTCGATCTACCAAAATGCATCACCTCACATTTATCTAAATTAAACTCCATCTGCCATTCATCGGCCCACTGGCCCAATTTATCAAGATCCCGTTGCAATCCTAGATAACCTTCTTCACTGTCCACAATGCCACCAATCTTGGTGTCATCTGCAAACTTACTAACCATGCCTCCTAAATTCTCATCCAAATCATTAATATAAATAACAAATAACAGCGGACCCAGCACCGATCCCTGAGGCACACCGCTGGTCACAGGCCTCCAGTTTGAAACGCAACCCTCTACAACCACCTTCTGTCTTCTGTCGTCAATCCAATTTTGTATCCAATTGGTTACCTCACCTTGGATCCCATGAGATTTAACCTTATGTAACAACCTACCATGCGGTACCTTGTCAAAGGCTTTGCTAAAGTCCATGTAGACCACGTCTACTGCACAGTCCTCATCTATCTTCTTGGTTACCCCTTCAAAAAACTCAATCAAATTCGTGAGACATTATTTTCCTCTCACAAAACCATGCTGACTGTTCCTAATCAGTCCCTGCCTCTCCAAATGCCTGTAGATCCTGTCTTTCAGAATACCCTCTAACAACTTACCCACTACAGATGTCAGGCTCACCGGTCTGTAGTTCCCAGACTTTTCCCTGTCGCCCTTCTTAAACAAACAACATTTGCTACCCTCCAATCTTCAGGCACCTCATGTAGCTGTCGATGATTCAAATATCTCTGCTAGGGGACCCACAATTTCCTCCCTAACGTCCTGGGATACATTTCATCAGGTCCCGGAGATTTATCTACCTTGATGTGCGTTAAGACTTCCAGCACCTCCCTCTCTGTAATATGTACGCTCCTCAAGACATCACTATTTATTTCCCCAAGTTCCCTAACATCCATGCCTTTCTCAACCGTAAATACCGATGTGAAATATTCATTCAGGATCTCACCCATCTCTTGTGGTTCCGCACCTTGTTGATCCTTAAGAGGCCCTACTCTCTCCCTAGTTACTCTTTTGCCCTTTATGTATTTGTAGAAGCTCTTTGGATTCTCCTTTGCCTTATCTGCCAAAGCAATCTCATGTCCCCTTTTTGCCCTCCTGATTTCTCTCTTAACTCTACTCCGGCAATCACTATACTCTTCAAGGGATCCACTTGATCCCAGCTGCCTATGCATGTCATGCCTCCCTCTTCTTTTTGACTAGGGCCTCAATCTCCCGAGTCATCCAAGGTTCCCTACTTCTACCAGCCTTGCCCTTCACTTTATAAGGAATGTGCTTACCCTGAACCCTGGTTAACACACTTTTGAAAGCCTCCCACTTACCAGACGTTCCTTTGCCTGCCAACAGACTCTCCCAATCAACTTCTGAAAGTTCCTGTCTAATACCATCAAAATTGGCCTTTCCCCAATTTAGAATTTTAACTTTTGGGCCAGACCTATCATTCTCCAAAGCTATCTTAAAACTAATGGAATTATGATCACTGGTCCCAAAGTGATCCCTCACTAACACTTCTGTCACCTGCCCTTCCTTATTTCCCAAGAGGAGGTCAAGTTTTGCCCCCTCTCTAGTCGGGCCATCCACATACTGAATGAGAAATTCCTCCTGAATACACTCAACAAATTTCTCTCCATCCAAGCCCCTAATGCTATGGCTGTCCCAGTCAATGTTGGGAAAGTTAAAGTCCCCTACTATTACCACCCTATTTTTCTTGCAGCTGTCTGTAATCTCCTTATATATTTGCTCCTCAATTTCCCGTTGACTATTTGGGGGTCTGTAGTATAATCCTGTCAAAGTGATCTCTCCCTTCTTATTTTTCAGTTCTATCCATATAGACTCAGTGGGCGAACCCTCGGATATATCCCCTCTCACTACTGCCGTGATGTTCTCCCTAATCAGGAACGCAACTCCTGCTCTATCTTTCCTATAGTATCTGTACCCTGGAACATTGAGCTGCCAGTCCTGCCCCTCCCTTAGCCATGTTTCAGTAATAGCTATAACATCCCAGTCCCATGTACCCATCCATGCCCTGAGTTCATCTGCCTTGCCCATCAGACTTCTTGCATTGAAATAAATGCAGTTTAATCTAGACGTCCCTTGGTCTTTGCCCTGCTTTCTCAGACCATCTGTCCGGTCATGTTTTGTACACTCTCCCTTACTGCCTTTTGTTTCTGTCACCACTTTACTTCCCACTGACTTCCTGCATCGGTTCCCATCCCCCTGCCACATTAGTTTAAACCCTCCCCAACAGCACTAGCAAACATTCCCCCTAGGACATTGGTTCCAGTCCTGCCCAGGTGCAGACCGTCCAATTTGTACTGGTCCCACCTCCCCCAGAACCGTTTCCAATGTCCCAGGAATTTGAATCCCTCCCTGTTGCACCATCTCTCAAGCCACGTATTCATCCTAGCCATCCTGTCATTCCTACTCTGACTAGCCCGTGGCACTGGTAGCAATCCTGAGATTACTACCTTTTGAGTTTAACTCCTAACTCCCTAAATTCAGCTTGTAGGACCTCATCCCATTTTTTACCTATATGCACCACGACAACTGGCTGTTCACCCTCCCCCTCCAGAATGTCCTGCAGCCGCTCCGAGACATCCCTGACCCTTGCACCAGAGAGGCAACATACCATCCTGGAGTCTCGGTTGCTTCCGCAGAAATGCCTGTCTGTTCCCCTTACAATCGAGTCCCCTATCACTATAGCTCTGCCACTCTTTTTCCTGCCCTCCTGTGCAGCAGAGCCAGCCACGGTGCCATGAACCTGGCTGCTGTCACCTTCCCCTGGTGAGCCATCTCCCCCAACAGTATCCAAAACGGTATACCTGTTTGAGAGGGGGATGGCCACAGGGGACCCCTGCACTACCTGCCTGCACCTCTTACTCTGCCTGGTGGTCACCCATTCACTTCCTGCCTGTCCACCCTTTACCTGCGGTGTGACCAACTCGCTAAACGTGCTATCCACGAGTTTCTCTGCATCGCGGATGCCCCACAGTGAATCCACCCGCAGCTCCAGCTCCGAGATACGATCGGTCAGTAGCTGCAGGTGGACACACTTCCTGCACACATGGTCGGCAGGGACACTGGTATACATAGAAGGAGGCCGTTTGACCCATTGAGCCCATGCTGGCTCTTTGTAAGAGCAATCCAGTTAGTCCCGTTCCCCCGCTCTTTCCCTGTAGCCGTGCAAATTTTTTCCCTTCAAGTATCTATCCATTTCCTTTTTGAAAGCCACAATTAAATCTAATTCCACCACCCTTTCAAGCAGCGCATTCCAGATCATAACTACTTGATGCGTTTAAAAGAAAAACGTTTTTCCCCATGTCGCCCTTGCTTCTTTAGCCAATCACCTTAAATGGGAACAGTTTCTCTCTACTTTATCTAAACCCTTCATGATTTTGAACACTTCATGATTTTGAACACTTCTATCAAATTTCCTCTTAACCTTCTCTGCTCTATGGAGAACAACCCCACGTTCTCCAGTTTATGCACTTAACTGAAGCCCCTCATCCCTGGAACCATTCTGGTAAATCTTTTCTGCACTCTCTAAGGCCTTCATATCCTTTCTAAAGTGTGGTGCCCAGAATTGGACACAATACTGCAGTTGTGGCTGAACCAGGGTTTTATAAAGGTTTGACACAATTTCCTTGTTTTTGTACTCTCTCTATTAATAAAGCCCAGGATTCCATATGCTTTTTTTAACCACTTTCTCAACCTATCCTGCCACCTTCAAAGATTTGTGTACATATGCCCCCAGGTGTCTCTGTTCCTGCACCCCCTTTAGAAATATAAATAATACTCATTACTTCCTACATACTGTATAAATTCCAACCATTTTATTATTCATGTTTAGACAGGAATGTCAAAAGTGCCAGAAGCTTATTGAAGCACTTGTAACAACTCTTAATTTAGAATCATAGAAAGGTTACAGCATGGAAGGTGGCCATTCGGCTCATTGAGTCCGTGCCGGCTCTATACAAGAGCAATCCAGCTAGTTCCACTTCCCCACCCTATCCCCGTAGCCCTGCAATTTTTTTCCTTTCAAGTACTTATCCAGTTCCCTTTTGAAAGCCACGATTGAATCTGCCTCCACCACCCACCCCGGCAGTGCATTCCAGATCCTAACTACTCGCTGCGTTTTTCAAAAAAAATTTTCCTCATGTCACCTTTGGTATTTTGTCTTGTTTATTTTGTATGGC
This sequence comes from Heptranchias perlo, assembly GCF_035084215.1. Classification (NCBI taxonomy): domain Eukaryota; kingdom Metazoa; phylum Chordata; class Chondrichthyes; order Hexanchiformes; family Hexanchidae; genus Heptranchias; species Heptranchias perlo. Next base: position 148,328,687 of record NC_090326.1, on the reverse strand, counting down.
TGCAGTGCCCCACAGGATTGAGGCTGTTTCTAAATCTTGTGTTGTCGTTCATTACAGTCACACTGCACTCATCTACTGGGTTAAGCCCAGAAATTCTGCATCTAAATCATAACTGCAAGATTCCTTTCCAGATTCTCTACTGGGGTGTTAATCACATAACGTCGTCCCTTGTGTTGTGCACTTGGAGCATTTTTCCAAGTTTCATCAGCTGCTCCACTGATTCCATTTGTCCCATTTCTTGCTGCATTTGATTTTAATTCAAATGTTGGGCAGGCTTTGAGATGTGCTATGTACTGTGAGCATTCTCCTTGAGCAGTTATTGTTTCTTGCTTCCTGGTGAAGCTTGGAAGTGATGTGACTTACCTGTTAATTACTTGCCTGTTAATTGCTAACCTCTGGTAAGAAGGGAATGCTTCCCAACACTAAGTTAATACTTTAGGATAAGAGCAGCAGGAGGACCAAATCATTGGAGCTAATAAGTGGGGTTGGGTTTGAACAGAAGGTCTTTTTGTGATCAGGCCTCAGCCCATCTGCCACTGAAACAATCATCTGTCGTCTTTGTCGCCTCTAGTCCTGCTCACCCATCACTCCTGTCCTTATTATCCTAAATTAGCTCCTAGTTCTCCAACGCCTCAAATTTAAACTTCTATCCTTGCGTTTAAATCCCTTCATGGCCTTGCTGCTCTATATAGCTCTAATCACGTCCAGTCCTACAACTGGACCTCCTTCAACTCCCACCCCCCTTGAATTTTCTGTTCCCCTTGACTAGAACTTCTTGTGCATTTGCGCCACCATTGGCAGCAGAGCCCCTCAGCTGCTTAACTCCCTCAAATTTCCCTGCCTCCATCTCCATGACTACCCCCACCACTACATCTCCTTTCAGCTCGGTGTCCTTTGGATTACTCCTTTACAAAGTGCCTTGGCAGGTTTTTATATGTTGAAGGTGCTTTATAAATGCAAGTTTGTGTGAAGAACCTTCTGATATCAGTCTTAAATTTACTAGTTTGAACCTATGCTCCTTGTCCTTCTCTTGCATTGCAGTTTACAGCAATATCCTGGATTTACCTCTCCTGTAGCCATAACTATCTTGCATACCTCTAAGATCACCTCTCTGAAGCCTCCTTTCTTAGCTAAGAATTACCTGAATGTTTTCCATGTTTCTTGGCAATCTGAACGGGACACAGTTCTTAAGTTGTGGTCTGACCAGACTTCATTACAGTTTGATCACAAGCGCCCCTGACTTGTATCCCACTGTTTTAGCTATGTAATTCAACGTTCTGTTGGCTTTGATTGCTGCTCCACATTGGTTGAACATGTTGAGCGTTGATATAATTGATGTACCAGGCTCGCTGTTTGCTCCATCTCTCCTGAAAAGGGGAAGGACAAGGGTTTGTAGTATGCTGCTGGAACTATTTTGATGAATTAGTGTACATTGTGCTTTTTAAAAAAAAAAAAATACTGCTTTCTGGATACTTGAAGACTTGTTACTTAAATTCAAGAAACATTGATGTAGCTTGCCTGTAATTAGTAGGATTTAATCCAGCTTGTTTTTTTTTGGAACAGTGGATGATCCCTTTGAGAATTTCTTTGGACATCGACGAGGTCGACGTGGGGCTGAGAGAAACCGGGCTAGCGGAGGGCCTTTCTTCTCTCCTTTTGGTGGATTTCCTGCATTTGATACTGGTAAGTATGATTACCTCATGAATGAATAAATATATTAGACTAATGAATTTCTTGGTAACACAAACAATAGTTGCTTGAAAGTTAAATAGAGCAAGGAAAGGAGGATATCAGTATCTGAAACCGCTCCGCTATTTAGGACTACCATCTCTAATGTTGGAAGACCACTGAGCATATTTTAAATGGTGCTGCTGACAACAAATCTACACTTTTCATTGTACGAGTCATTCCCAATCTGCTGGGCCTTTTACTTTTGGTTTTTCATTGTAAGATGTCTAGTTGTCAAATTATGGAGCTGGAACTCAACTATACTGTTTTTTAATAGCTAGAACAATCAAATTTATTTTTGCATATCTTAAACCTCTTTGATCAGGCAAGGGGATTTCACTCACTTGAAAGAGTTATTAGTTACTGAGCCTAACCTAGCTAAGTAATGAAACAATGTGGACACTGAAGCACCATTGGGTCAATGACCATTTTGCTGTTGAGTGCTCACATACCCTCACTGTTTAAGCTAACTAGTGGAAGATGTTGAGTAGTTCAATTAAAGGGCTAATGGTGAAAGTAACTTTAAATTTGGGACTAACTGCACAACTTCTACCATGTCTGAGTCATGGGAGCATATAGGTTTGAAAGAAATCCCCTCCTGTTTTTCTACCCAAGACTGCATTAGTCAGTGCATAAACTAATTAATTACTTCCAGTTTTAGGCTTGTGCCGATGAACATAAACTCTTGAAGAGGATGTTTCTACGCTTTATCATGCAGCTGTACTTATTTGGTTGCGGGTGTGCTTAATACTAACTTCAATCATAGAATCATACAGCACAGAAGTAGGCCATTCGGCCCATCGTGCCTTTGAGTTATCGAGTTAGTCCTGCTCCCATGCTCTTTCCCAATAGCCCTGCAAATTTCTCCTTTTCAAGTATATATCCAATTCACTTTTGAAAGTTACTATTTAATCTGCTTCCATCACCCTTTCAGGTAGTGCATTCCAGATCATGACAACTTGCTGCGTTTTATTAAAAAAAAGTCTCATTTCCTCTTTGAATTTTTTGCCAATTATCTTAAATCTGTGTCCTCTGGTTACCTCCTGCCAGTGGAAATAGTTTCTCTCTATCTACTCTATCAAGACCCCATAATTTTGATCACCTCTTAAATCTTCCCATAATCTTCTCTGCTCAAAGGAAAACAGTCCCAGCTTCTCTAGTCTCTCCACCTAACTGAATTCCCTCATTCCTGGTACCATTCTGGTAAATCTTTCCTGCATCCTTTCCAAGGCCTTGGCATCTTTCCTAAAGTGTGATGCCCATAATTGGACCTCTAGCTGCAGCCTAAACAGTAATTTTCTAAAGGTTTACACAACTTCCTTACTTTTGTACTCTGTCTTTGTTTATAAAGCCCAGGATCCCATATGCTTTTTTAAACAGCTGTATCAACTTGTCCTACCACCTTCAGAGATTTATGTATGTGAACCCCCAGGTCTCTGTACCTGCCCCCCCCCGCCCCCGCTTTAAAATTGTACCATTTCATTTTTATTGCCGCCCCTCATTTTCCTTCCAAAATGAATTACTTCACATTTTTCTGCATTAAATTTCATCTGCCATGTGTCTGCTCATTTCACCAGTCTGTCAATGTCCTCCTGAAGTCTGCTACTATCCTCCTCACTGTTTACTACATTTCCAAGCTTTGTCATCTGCAGATAGTCAACACCACCCAGGACAAAGCAGCCTGCTTGATTGGCACCCCATCCACCACCCTAAACATTCACTCCCTTCACCGGCGCACTGTGGCTGCAGTGTGTACCATCCACAGGATGCACTGCAGCAACTCGCCAAGGCTTCTTCGACAGCACCTCCCAAACCTGCGACCTGTACCACCTAGAAGGACAACACCACCTGCGCCTTCCCCTCTTAAGTCACACACCATTCCGACTTGGAAATATATAGCCGTTCCTTCATCGTCACTGGGTCCAAACCCTGGAACTCCCAATCAGCACTGTGGGAGAACCTTCACCACACGGACTGCAATGGTGCAAGAAGGCAGCTCACCACCACCTTCTTGAGGGCAGTTAGGGATGGGCAATAAATGCTGGCCTCACCAGCGATGCCCACATCCCATGAACAAATAATTTTTAAAAAATGTTGAAATTATGCCCTGTATACCCAAGTCCAGGTCATTAATATATATCAAAGAGCAGTGGTCCTAATGCTGACCCCTGGAGAACACACTGTATGCTTCTCTCCAGTGTGATGAACAATTGTTCACCACTACTCTCTGCTTCCTGTATCTTAGCCAATTTAAGTGCCCCTTAAATCCCAAGGGCTTCAGTTTTGCTAAAAAGTCTATTTTGTAGCACTTTATCAAATGCCTTCTGAAAGTCCACATACACACCAACTGCACTACAATCATCAACCCTCTGTTATTTACTTGAAGAACTCAATCAAGTTTGAGACACGATTTGCCGTTAACCAATCCATGTTGGCTGTCATTTATTAACCCTTGTTCTTCCAAGAGGCAATTAATTTTGTCCTGGATTATAGTCTCTAGAAGTTTCCCCAACACCGTTAGGCTGACTGACCTCTCGTTACTGGGTTTATTTCTCCCCTTTTTTTGAACAGGGATGTAACAGTTGCAACCCTCTGGCAGCACTCCCATATCTGAGGATTGAAAGATTGTGGCCAAAGCCTCTCTCCTTCCATCCTTACTTCCCGTTGCAACCTGGGATGTATCCTATCTGGACCGGGTGACTTTTTTCTAATTTGAGCACTGCCAACCTTTTAAGTACCTCTCTATTTCTGTGCTATCCAATTTCTCTACCACCTCTCCCTTTTCTATGACATTAGTAGCATCCTCTTTAGTAAAGACAGATGCAAAGTATATGCCCGCTGCTTCCACAAGTTGATTTCCATTTTGGTCCCGAATGGGCTCCATCTTTCCTTTTGACTATCCTTTTGCTCATTAGATGTTTATAAAATACTTTAGTGTTGCCTTTTATGTCACCTGCTAATATTTTCTTATACATTCTCTTTGCCCCTCTTACTTCATTTTTCAGTTCTTGTCTGCACTTTCTGTATTCAGCTTGATTCTCTATGGTATTGCAAACCTGACATTTATTATAAGCTTCCTTTTTCTGTTTCATTTTAATCCCAATTTCTTCAGTCATCCAGGGAGCTCTATCTTTGGATGTCCTTCCTTTCCCCTTTCTTCCCCCCCCCCCCCCCCCCCCCACTCCTTATAGGAGTATGCCTAGTCTGTACCTGAATTATCTCCTCCCTGAAGGACTCTCATTGCTCATTTACTGTTTCACCTCATAATCTTTGTTTCCATTCCACCTGGGACAAATCCTTTCAACTTCTTCAACTGAAATTAGCCTTCTTCCAGTTGAGTATCTTCACCTTTTGATTGTTCCTTGTCCTTTTCCATAACCCCTCTAAACCTAATATTGTGATCACTGTTTCCCAAATGCTCTCCCACTGACACATGCTCCACTTACCCCGCTTCATTCCCCAGAACTAGATCCAGCACTGCTTCCTTCCTTATTGGGCTGGAAACATAACTGATCAAAAAGTTCTCCTGTACATATTTCAGGAATTCTTGCCCTTTTCACTCTTTTCCAGTCTATATTAGGATAATCAAATTCCCCATTATCACTACTGTATTGTTTTTACATCTTTCTGAAATTTGCTTGCAGATTTGCTCCTCCCTTTCTTTCCCACTATTTGGTGGTCTGTAGCATACAGCCAGCAGCGTAACATGTACTGTTCTGCTTCCACTTTATCTTGCAAATTCATCGATGTATTTTAGCTGCTTGTTCATCAAATCATTTATTTTTCTGTACATGAGTCAGTGATTATGGCATAATTGGACTTAAAACTCAATGTGATCCACTGCAGGTTGTCAAATGTTTGCCAGCCCAATGATTAATTTTCATCATAGTTTGGTACTTGTATTCATTTTATTCAAGGCCTCCGAGGAAAGCAAAATGACTGGGAATGTCATCTGTTGCCTCTATCAAGACCAATAATTCTGCTGGGTTCCTTTTTGATAACAACCTGAACTTTAACATTTGACGAAGGAAATGGTCTGATGAAGTCACCAACAATGCCGGCCAAATTAGAGCATGAAATTTGTTGGATTATGCTTCTTTGTGGCCAATTGAGCTGCCTTTGATTATTTTTTGTTTTTAAAAAAAATTCTCGTCTTGTTATGGCATTAGTATGTGTACCAGCACGGAACAGATTTGATAACTTACAGCAGTGATCTTGTCATTCTAATAGTCTACTCTATGCTGACATTTCTTTCTTGCACATCTGTGGACTGAGTTTTCCAAGGTGAGAACTACACCTTGATGGTTAGAGTTGTAGCTCTTGAGCTAATACAATATGGTTACGGTAACATGTTTTTGACCGTGAAGGTCAAGTTGTTGCACTGAGGTAAAGGGGATGTGGAATGAATGACTATTCAAATTCCTACTCTAGGATGAATGGTTAAGTGATCTCCTTTACTCATCAACTGAAAGGGAGTGCATGAGCAATCTTGTGTTGATTTTTCAAATTGAGAATTCCTTCCCTCCATTTGCATGCTACCTCATCAGTTATGTAATTGAATTGCTATCAGTACATTAAATCTTGTATAATTTATGCCTGAAAAGGGGCTGGATGTCTTTTTCTATGAATAAACTCAATTGTTTTACACTTTCAATCTGGATTTGAATTGCATTTTCTATTGGGTTAATCTGGTAGATATTGAGAAGTAGTTTAATAAACTTAATCAGTGAAATGCAACTTCATTTTAATTAAATGATAATGCTTATTTAACAATACACTATATAAATTTGTACCTATTATTTCCACAGGTTTTACTTCATTCAGTTCGTTTGGTAATCTTGGAACGGCATCATTCTCCTCTTCTTCATTTGGAGGTAGTGGGATGGGTAACTTCCGATCAGTATCGACATCTACCAAGTTTGTTAATGGCAGGAAAATCACCACTAAGAGGTATTTTAAAAATGGACTTAAGTGTGATATTCAGTATAGAAACAGATTTTGTCTATGTTTCTCTGAGCTTGCTGGGTAGGTTTACTGAATTTTACATTTTTTAACAAAGCAAACGCCTCCTCCACAACCTTCCTTCCCCTTGAGAAGTTGTTTTGTTTTTATAATTGAAGTAAAAGCTAAAGTGGGGCATTCAGCCCATCAAGCCTGCTCCTTTTCTATTTAGGACTTCTCTCCACCTGTTGATCCCCTATTTTTGGAACACTAATTTCCTTTTTTTGTATTTTAGAAAAAAAAAGAAAATTCTCAGCTATTTTGCTTACAAAATATTGTATCAATGTTCTGTATGCATTTTTTGAAGTTTTGACCTTGTATGGATTTTTTTAACTTACAGAATTATGGAAAACGGCCAAGAAAGAGTGGAAATAGAAGAAGATGGCCAATTAAAATCTTTAACAATAAATGGTAAGGAGCAGCTACTACGATTGGATAACAAGTAAATGTTCCCTCATATTTAACAATGAAAATGGATGAGCATTCATGGGTGAAAAGATTTTTGAGAATATCCTTGAAGGAACTTTGCATTATATGTTACATTGTTTAGTTCAATTTAGTTTTGCTGCTTGTTATGGCACCATTAATCCAATGATGTTTATGCCATACTTGGAGTTTACTTTGACGGGACCACAGAATAGGACCATCTGGTATTGATTTTTTGAGTTGTCTTTTTGTATTATGAATTTATTGATGCACTTTCCTGTATAACCATTTCCGTTGAGCATATTTACCTTTTTGAATCTAGAGAGATTACTCTAATCCAAAATTTTCCAGTTAAATTAATGCAGATTAGCTTCTAACTTGCTGAAGGATTTAACCTGTTAAAATTTTCTAACTCTCTTTTTGTACTTGCCAGTAAATATAATTAAGAATATTTAATGACATAGTTTGCATTATTTGCTTGAAATTGCATCTTTTTGTGGGTTTTTTTTAGTTTTGCATGTATGCCACTTCAATGATGTTTTGGGAACTGTTGGTGTTTATGCTGTTATAACCTGATCACACTCGACAACATAACATGTTGATGCTGGCAGAATGAAAACTTGATATTTGTTAACAAATGACGTGAAAAGAAATGTTTGTGGCACAACCATTAAAAGGGCATGGAAAAATATATTGCGTCTATGTGGTGATTTGAAGTTTATTTGCAATCTTGCACATTTTATTTGTAGCAGTCTACTAGCATTAAATGCTTGCTTACAGTCACTTAACGTGGTGGGAAATTTGTTGATTGCCCTGCAGAATATAATTCCTACTGCTTTTTAAAAATTTACAAGAGTATCAAATTATGCACTAAAGAATGGCTGCCAATTAAACTCTAGTTTGTCCGAAGATGGCGAGGCTTTTATTTTAGATAGAAATTCAAATGTTGCATTTGGATGAAAGGTTACAACTTTTATATTCATTCAATTGCTCAATGTTAAGCAGCCATATTAAGCTTAATGTCAGCAGTGAACTTGATTAATTCTTAATGGCTTTTCTGGGAAATACTTGCATAATCTTATAAGCAAACAGTCAAAAATTATACCTGTAGCAGATGATTACAGGGGGTTTCCTTTTATGAACTTATAGCCATACGTGCAGTGGGTCATGTTAGTCTTTGCATAAATAAAATTTCGTAGTACCGTTCTAATGCTTAGATGCCAATTTTGTGACCAGGTTCAAATGTATGTACTCTGGTTTTATATGTCCAAATGCCTGTCATGTTCGTATTTGAGTAGACATTATTTTCTGTAGGTATGGCTAAAGTAAATTCAGTGGTGCAAAACAATACATACATACAAAAAGACGAACAGAAAAAGTGGTCCATCCAGTCTGTCCCATTCAGCCATTTTACAACTAAGCAACGCTACGTCCCAATACCCATCATCCATCAGCAGCTATGTCATCTCCTCTGAGAGGCTAAAAAGCAGATTTTTTTTTTAAACCTAGGCCGTTTTAGGAAAAAATAATTTTGGGAGATTCCTCTCCGAGCCCTGAAGGCAATTAAAAACAAGTTCTAGAAGATTACAATGACCACAAGCTACATTACCCAGCCTCCCACCTACCTTTTTGTACGCAGCGATATCGGTCTCCTGCCAGGAAGTCGTCCAGCTTCCTTTTTCAATGTTTACAGCGAGTCTGCATGCATGAGCTAGCAACCTATTCCAAATGTTAATAATCCTCTGAAAAAAGAAAAGTCTCCTGACATCTAAGGTAGTTTACGCAGCTTGTTCTCCCTAACTTACCTAATTCAAATAATCTGTTCACCTATACCCATCCTAGTCCCTTTTATCAGCTAAATACTAAATCTATGCTTTTCTAGAACATAGGAACATAGAAGCAGGAAAAGGCTATTCAACCCCTCAAGCCTGTTCCACCATTTAATTAGATCATTGCTGATTATCTTAACTCCATCTACCCGTCTTGGTTCCATATCCCTTAATACTCTTGCCTAACAAAATTTGATCTGTTTTGAAATTTTCAATTGACCTAGCCAGATTTTTTTTTGAGGGGGTGGGGGGGTGGTGGAGAAAAGAGAAGAGTTCCAGATTCCCACTACCCTGTGGGTGAAGTGCTTCCTGACTTCACCCCTGAATGGCCTAACTCTAATTTTAAGGTTACGCCCCCTTGTCTGGACTCCCCAATCAGAGGAAATAGTTTTTCTCTCTACCCTATCGACTCCTTTGATCATCTTAACCACCTCAATTAGATCACCCCTTAATCATCTTCGAGACAAGGGAATACAAGCCTAATCTATGCCACCTGTCCTCATTTAACCCCTTTAGCCCTAGAGTAGAGACCCAGCTCCCTGAGCCTATTGTGATAGCTCAGGATTTTTAGACTAGATATTAGTCTGGTAGCCCTTCTGAACCTTTTCTAGGGGCTCTATCTCCCAGCATTCATGATGGGACCTAACCAGCATCCTGTACATGGACGTTATGGTGCTCTTTTTGTATTGTATCACCCTTGCTATGCATTCTAATAAACTATTTGCTTTTGCTATGGCTTCTCAGCACTGGTTGTGGACCTTTTGTGACTCTGCACTATAACACACCTTCTTCCCTTTCAACAGATTTTAATTGAGCCCAGCATGCTTGGCATTAGCCCTGCCAACATGCATTACACTACATTTATCAACGTTAAATGTAAGCTGCCAGATGTAGGTTCATAGTTCCACTGCATCTAGATCAGTTTGTAATTTTTTCTTCTCAAAGGTTCTGACCCCAGCACAGATCTTCGTGTCATCCGCAAACTTGTGGACAATGCCCCCATCGCCTTCATCCTGATCAGTGTATATTGTGACGAGTAATGGCTCTAACTGACTCTTCCCTGCGGGACTCCACGCGGAGCCACTACTATTAGTTACAACCTTCTGTCTACAAGAGCCCAACCAATTTCCTAACCAACCCAGGATTTGCCTTCCAATTCACAGGCTCTTTATAAAGCAGGCTATTGTGAGGCACCTTTTATCAAAAGTTTTTTGGAAGTCCAAATATACAATGTCTACTGAGGTACCTTCATCCATCAACCTGGTAATCTCAAAAAAAAAAAAAAAAAAAAAAAAAAATTTAACCAGGTTGGTAAGACATGACCCTCTTTTGCAGAAGCCATATTGCATGTCCTTAATAACTCCTTGCTACCACAGCTATCCACAACCTTCCTTTCTGTTGATCTTTTGGCAGCTCTAAGTTGAGTACAATACCTATCCCTGTTCTCATGAGTTGTTTTCTTTTAATCAGTAAAAGTATTTCTGCTTCAATCTGATTAGTCTTTGTACATGGCCAGTTAGCCACCTTACCTTGGATTTACCATGTGCCTTTTTTTTGGAAGGTAGGCAAATACATGACTTCTGCACTAGAATGGTTTTAAATTTAAAAAATTTTCATCTGTATTACTACTATCTCCGACTAGCAGGGTTGTCCAATTATCTGGATTTAGGTCCTCTCATTTGTGCAAATTTAGCCCTCTTTAAATCCTGGGACTAGCATTGAATTTTTGGCAACTTTTGTACACTTGAGGTCCAGGTTCTTCTATATGTGGAGGTCTAATACTGTATCAAGGTCATGAATGAATGAATAAATAAAGACTAAATTAAATACCCCCTGCTGTTAGAAAATAGTCGTCTTATTGACCTGCTGTGTTAGACATTATAAATTACTGTTTTCTATGAATCATTCAGATAATTCTTGCCCAGCTATTTAGGATTTCAGTCTATGTAGATACAACTGGTACACCTAAGCACTGTATTTAAATCTTTAAGTTGCTGCTCTATGCCACTTTTTTTCCACTCGTGCCCTCTCCTTGCCTTATGGTACTCTTGTGTTGGTGGTTCTTGGAGTTGGGGATTGCTGCTAAGAAATCAGCTCTGAAACTAGCCTTGTATCCATAGGGTATAGGCCAAGTTTAGAGCTGAAATCCTGCTGGCAACTCTTATTCTTGGGCCTTTTCACTGGAAGAGCAGGAGAGCAGCTTACAATGAGGTTGGAGGAATGCTTTGCACATGTTCAAAATTAGTATAATAGCCAGTAATTATTTCTAGGCACAGTGCACATACACTCCTAATTATGCCCCCAAACTGGGCACTTTAAGCATGTGGCCAACTATTGGAGGTGACAGCTCTTTTTTAAAACTTGCCACTTTATCCTCCACTGCACTACAAATGTCACATACAATTAGAGATTCCTTTTCTGTTTTTGATTTTTACCATTTGCCAAAATAAGCTTCTGTAGGGGTAGTTGGAGCATAGTTTGAATTTATTGCATTGTCTTCAAATTATTATTCTTGGAAGATGGAGTTGTTTTCTATTTTTTTTGTTCATTCGTTCATGGGATGTGGGCGTTGCTGACGAGGCCAGCATTTATTGCCCATCCCTAATTGCCCTTTAGAAGGTGGTGTGAGCCGCCTTCTTGAACCACTGCAATCTGTGTGGTGAAGGTTCTCCCACAGTGCTGTTAGGTAGGGAGTTCCAGGATTTTGACCCAGCGATGATGAAGGAACAACAATATATTTCCAAGTCAGGATGATGTGTGATTTGGAGGGGAACGTGCAGGTGGTGGTGTTCCCATATGCCTGCTGCCCTTGTCCTTCTAGGTGGTAGAGGTCACTGGTTTGGGGAGGTGCTGTCGAAGAAGCCTTCGCGAGTTGCTGCAGTGCATCCTGTGGATGGTACACACTGCAGCCACTGTGTGCCAGTGGTGAAGGGAGTGAATGTTTAAGGTGGTGGATGGGGTGCCAATCAAGAGTGCTGCTTTGTCCTGGATGGTGTTGAGCTTCTTGTGTTGTTGGAGCTGCACTCATGCAAGTAAGTGGAGAGTATTCCATCACACTCCAGACTTGTGCCTTGTAGATGGTGGAAAGGCTTTGGGGAGTCAGGAGGTGAGTCACTCGCCGCAGAATACCCAGCCTCTGACCTGCTCTTGTAACCACAGTATTTATATGGCTGGTCCAGTTAAGTTTCTGGTTAATAGTGACCCCCAGGATGTTGATGGTGGGGGATTCGGTGATGGTAATGCCGTTGAATGTCAAGGGGAGGTGGTTAGATTCTCTCTTGTTGGAGATGGTCATTGTCTGGCGCAAATGTTACTTGCCACTTATCAGTCCAAGCCTGGATGTTGTCCAGGTCTTGCTGCATGCGGGCTCGGACTGCTTCATTATCTGAGGGGTTGCGAATGGAACTGAACACTGTGCAATCATCAGCGAACATCCCCATTTGTGACCTTACGATGGAGGGAAGGTCAATGATGAAGCAGCTGAAGATGGTTGGGCCTAGGACACTGCCCTGAGGAACTCCTGCAGCAATGTCCTGGGGCTGAGATGATTGGTCTCCAACAACCACTACCATATTCCTTTGTGCTAGGTATGACTCCAGCCACTGGAGAGTTTTCCCCCTGATTCCCATTGACATTTTTACTAGGGCTTCTTGGTGCCACACTTGGTCAAATGTTGCCTTGATGTCAAGGGCAGTCACTCACCTCACCTTATCTCTGGAATTCAGCTTTTTTGTCCATGTTTGGACCAAGGCTGTAATGAGGTCTGGAGCCAATTGGTCCAGGCGGAACCCAAACTGAGCATCGGTGAGCAGGTTATTGGTGAGTAAGTGCCGCTTGATGGAAGGTGTCATCGACAGTGCTATCACTTTGCTGTCGATTGAGAGTAGACTGATGGGGTGGTAATTGGCCGGGTCGGATTTGTCCTGCTTTTTGTGGACAGGACATACCTGGGCAATTTTCCACATTGTCGGGTAGATGCCAGTGTTGCAGCTGTACTGGAACAGCTTGGATAGAGGCGCGGCTAGTTCTGAAGCACAAGTCTTCAGCATTAGAGCCGGGATGTTGTCAGGGCCCATAGCCCTTTCTGTATTGGTGCACTCAGCCGTTTCTTGATATCACGTGGAGTGAATCGAATTGGCTGAAGACTGACTTCTGTAATGGTGGGGGATATCGGGAGGAGGCCGAAATGGGCCATCCACTCTGTACTTCTGGCTGAAGATGGTTGCAAACACTTCAGCCTTGTCTTTTGCACTCATGTGCTGGACTCCGCCATCATTGAGGATGGGGATGTTTGCAGAGCCTCCTCCTCCCATTAGTTGTTTAATTGTCCACCACCATTCACGACTGGATGTGGCAGGACTGCAGAGCTTTTGATCTGATCCGTTGGTTGTGGAATCGCTTAGCTCTATCTATAGAATGTTGCTTCTGCTGTTTAGCATGCATGTACTCCTGTGTTGTAGCTTCACCAGGTTGGCACCTCATTTTTAGGTACGCCTGGTGCTGCTCCTGGCATGCTCTTCTACACTCCTCATTGAACCAGGGTTGATCCCCTGGCTTATTGGTAATGGTAGAGTGAGGAATATGCCAGACCATGAGGTTACAGATTGTGCCGGAATACAATTCTGCTGCTGCTGATGGCCCACAGCGCCTCATGGATGCCCAGTTTTGAGCTGCTAGATCTGTTCTGAATCTATCCCGTTTAACACAGTGATAGTACCACACAACACGTTGGATGGTGTCCTCAGTGCAAAGATGGGACTTTGTCTCCACGAGGACTGTGTGGTGGTCACTCCTACCAATACTGTCATGGACAGATGCATCTGCGGCAGGTAGATTGGTGAGGACGAGGTCAAGTAGGTTTTTCCCTCATGTTGGTTCACTCACCACCTGCCACCGGCCCAGTCTGTCAACTATGTCCTCTAGGGCTTGGCCAGCTCAGTCAGTAGTAGTGCTACTGGCGATGGACATTGAAGTCCCCCACCCAGAGTACATTCTGTGCCATTGCTACCCTCAGTGCTTCCTCCAAGTGGTGCTCAACATGGAGGGGGACTGATTCATCAGCTGAGGTGGGGTTGTAATCAGCAGGAGGTTTCCTTGCCCATGTTTGACCTGATGCCATGAGATTTCATGGGGTCAGGAGTCAATGTTGAGGACTCCCAGGGCCACTCCCTCCTGACTGTATATCACTCTACCACCACCTCAGGTGGGTCTGTCCTGCCGGTGGGACAGGACATACCCAGGGATGGTGATGGAAGAGTCTGGGACGTTGGCTGAAAGGTATGATTCTGAGAGTGTGGCTATGTCAGGCTGTTGCTTGACTAGTCTGTGGGATAGCTCTCCCAATTTTGGCACAAGTCCCCAGATGTTAGTGAGGAGGACTTTGCAGGGTCGACTGGGCTTGGTTTGCTTTTGTCGTGTCCTGTGCCCAGTGGTCCGATGCTGGACCTTTTTGTACTGATAGGCCAGAACAGGTAAGGATGGCAGGTTTCCTTCCCTAAAGGATATTGGTGAACCAGATGGGTTTTTACAACTATCTGGTAGTTTCATGGCCACCATTACTGATACTAGTTTTTTTATTTCCAGACTTTAAAAAAAAAATTTAATTAATTGAATTTAAATTCCACAGCTGCTGTGGCAGGATTTGAACTTAAGTCCAGATTATTAGTCCAGGCTTTTGGATTACTAGTCCAGTAACATAACCACTATGCTACTGTACCCTATAGTTGTTTTCTATATGGATAACAAGAATAAGGATCTTGCTTCTTGTTCATCCTAAAGGGAAAAGTGCTTGAAATTTTGTGCTGCTTTTTTACTCTTATTGCATATGTACAAGGACTTCTCAACTGCACCTGACTTTTCCCCCACCTCAGCAACAATTGGCCATTTGTAGCAGAAAAAATGTGTGTGCCATTTATTGGATTTTTCTTCACTAAAATATATGTAACTTAGAAACCAATTCTAGCAATAGTTTCTTAACTTTTTAAGTGTTCAACTTCATTTTGCTCATCAGTATCACTTCTCTTAATGCTTATAAACCCCTCTGGAATAATTTCCAGTCACCTTGTTTTAAAATTTGCATTGACTGTATGGATTCTCCTAGTGACATACTTAGTGTCTACTTTGAAATTCAGCAACAGGGTTCAATATGGCTGTCTATCTTGGTCACTGCTTGATGGATGTCCGATCTATCCAAGTAGCAGATTGTCAAGAAGCCTAATTCTAGTTCCAGCTCAGATAGGGGGCTGAGTTTAGATGGGGCATCTCCCTTGGAATATTCCTTAACTGAGTAGTTCTACAGTCTGGTCCTAAAAAGCTCCATTCCAAGCAAGTGACCAAATGGAGGCTTCCGGCTGCACAGCCAATTTTAGTGACCTTGGCTTCTCAACCCTTTAAGTGAAAAGGTAGCAAAATGCATTAACTGAAGAACTGTCTCAATCCCAAGCTTAGTCTGCAGGACACTTTAAACTTGAATATAAGCTTATCAGGTGGATTCAGACAGGATGTGAGGAAATATTAACGAGAGGATGGTCAGTTTTTGGAATGACGGAAATTATATAGGCAAATAGCTTAGATATCCAAAGTAGTAGTAGAAAAAAATCTTGAACAGAAGTACGTTCAATGGACCGGTTAGGACAGCTAGATGGGTCTACGGTTTCTAAATTGCAATTAAGTAGATTCATGTCAAGTAACTTGCATGATGATTTTGGTGACGGGGCCTCGCCTCTTTTATTGCCCCCCCACCTCATTATTTTATTTCAAGGAATTAAATATTACAAGCAAACAAATTACAATTTGAATTTCACTTGTGAAATATATTGAGCAGTGTCTGTCCATACCACATTGAAGTTGAAAAGCCTGGGATTAATTGTTACGAAGGATAGAATGCTGAAAAGAAATTTAAGATCATGAAAGGAATAGATAATCTTGAACCCCAATAATTTATATTGAGATTGCTGCAAATCTAGAATTCGAGGTCATGGGCTCCAGCTTAGAAGAAGGAAGATGCACAGATGATTTAGTTGGTGGATGGACTGTCCAGAAGTAGTGCAGTCATGGTATAGGGAGATTTAAAGGAGATATTTGAGGGAATGGGAGTTATTAATTTTTGGGTCTGGCCAGATGGACTGCTGGCTTTCTGGTACTGTACTTGTTCCTATGTTTTAATACTTGAACAGTTGATCTTTTGGGCTATTTGCATAAATTCATCCTGTGTATCTCTCTACCTAGAGGGAAAGATCCCTTGTCGAAATAACCAAATCATTTCAATGTGGATCTTCATTTCAAGAGTTGCACATTTAGCCCTTTGTACAAAAAAAATTACAAAGCTGTCTTAACTGCCAGACTATCCACCAACCTTTGGTGTGTATATATATCATATTTTGCCTTGTTTAAAATTGATTTGTGAAGAAACTAAATATCTCAATTCAGAATCAGCACAAGAAGCTGTTGATGTGAAAACTTGATATAAATTTCAGTATCTCTGTACATAACTGACAGTCTGGACAGAGAGACTTTAATTTTCCATTGTGTTATCTGATCAATTTAGTGCATATTTCTTGTATTAATGGACCATGATTGAAGACCCCCACCTACAAATTTTCACACAGCTCTTTCTTTCCTGTACTCTTTATTGTGTGCTGCTCTTGCATGATTTGGAATAACACGCACAAAATAACCACCTCTTCCGTCCCTCCCCCGCCCCCCTTCCCTTCCCCCCCCCCCCCCCCCCCCCCAGCAGCTGCTTGTTTTCAGTGCATTTGATTTGTTATAATTCCAGATTTTGATACTTGAAAAATGTTAAACTGATATTGCAAAATTGACACCAGTGGAAATGCCATAAAGATATGGTAGAAGAACTTGCTTTCCTTGGTTATAAAGTAAGTGGTATAGTTTTGTGGAATTTGTGCTTAGGAATGACCTGTTGTCCACATGCAAATATTTGCAGATGGGAGATACCTGTAATTTAATTAGAGAACTGGCTATATTTGTAACTTTATTGCATAAGTTAAGGGGATTGGTTTAAGTGATCATGCAGATCAAGCTTGGTTTCTCAGCAACAAAATAGAGTTGAAAGGTCTGTAGAAATGTTATTAATTAACAAACCTGTTTCTTGAATTACTGTTTATCATCTCAACTGAAATATGTATATAGGAGCTGAATGAAATTGCAACAAATTTGATGTTTTAGTTTAGTCTTGGCAATATCCTGAACTCTCCCTTTGGAATCATCTTAATTTGGTTTCTGTGTATTGTACTATAGGATATTGTACAAAATTTATGCAGAGCTATAACTTCTCTTTTGCAGCAACCTCGAGTCCCTGTAAAAGGCACCATTTTCACATGCAGACCCTAAAATCCAATATATTGAACTCCTTCAGTGTAGTACTAAGGGAGCGCAACATTCTTGGAGGTGCTATCTTTCAAATCAGATGATAAACTTGAGGTCCAGCCTGCCTATTTTTTTAAAAGTTGGATGTAAAAAAATCCCACAGTGTTATTTGAAGAATGGCAGTGGAGTTCCCCCGCCCCCCCCAGTGTCCTAGCCAACTAGCCTGAACCAACAAAACAGATTAACTGGTAATTTTATCTCATTGTTGTTTGTGGAATCTTGCTGTGTGCAAATTGGCTCCCATTTTTTTTTATTCGTTCATAGGATGTGGGTGTTCCTGGCGAGGCCGGCATTTATTGCCCATTCCTAATTGCCCTTGAGAAGGTGGTGGTGAGCCGCCGCCTTGAACCGCTGCAGTCCGTGTGGGGAAGGTTCTCCCACAGTGCTGTTAGGAAGGAAGTTCCAGGATTTTGACCCAGCGACGATGAAGGAACAGCGATATATTTCCAAGTCGGGATGGTGTGTGACTTGGAGGGGAACGTGCAGGTGGTCGTGTTCCCATGTACCTGTTGCTCTTGTCCTTCTGGGTAGTAGAGGTCGCAGGTTTGGGAGGTGCTGTCGAAGAAGCCTTGGCGAGTTGCTGCAGTGCATCCTGTGGATGGTACACACTGCAGCCACTGTGCGCCGGTGGTGAAGGGAGTGCCAATCGAGGGCTGCTTTGTCCTGGATGGTGTCGAGCTTCTTGAGTGTTGTTGGAGCTGCACTCATCCAGGCAAGTGGAGAGTATTCCATCACACTCCTGACTTGTGCCTTGTAGATGGTAGAAAGGCTTTGGGGAGTCAGGAGGTGAGTCACTCGCCGCAGAATACCCAGCCTCTGACCTACTCTTGTAGCCACGGTATTTATATGGCTGGTCCAGTTAAGTTTCTGGTCAATGGTGACCCCCAGGCTGTTGATGGTGGGGGATTCGGCGTACAATACAGCAGTGACTACACCTGGAAAGTAATTCATTGTTTGCAAATTGCTTTGGTGTGTCGAGGATGGAAAAGGTTCCACATAAATGCGAGTTTGTTTGTTTCCTGGACCAAATTGCTGTCACCAGGTAACTGATTCTAGTCTTGCAGGCTTGGACATTTTTAAAAGAAAACTGCCTGCCTTGAATGGCTGAGTATTGAATTTCAGTCTTGTGTTGCTTATAGCATTGTTTGAACTCACTGCCAAATGAGCTCAAAATCCAGTGGATTTGGGCACAGTATTCTGAGCCTGGTGTCTGTGGATGTGATTAATGTTCAACACTACTTTATGACCCTTGTCCAGCTTAGTTGGTGGTGTATAATGTAATGGGCAGATTCCCATTTTCTCTCATTGCAAGGTTTGGCCTAGCTGTAGTAGTATTACTGCAAATTTCTGGAAAAAATATTTGACATAAAATGCTTTTACTGAAGAAAGCAAATAGTAACCACCCTGATGAATCTAACTCCCATTACTTATTTAGAAAGACACTTTAATTCTTTAGAGATGACTGAACAGAATTGCCACTTATAGATCAACTGAAATGTGTAATTACTGTTTCAGGGGCTTGAATTTTACAATATAAAATATTTGCATCTGAAAGCTGTTTTTAAGCAATTTAAATTATCTTTCAACTCTTAAATTTCAAGCAGACATTGAGTAGCAATTTTGTGTACCCCTTTCAAATGTAGCTAAGAGCAGTACAACATTTTTCTTTTTCACCAGTTATAGAAACCATCACATGGCACATGAATTACAGGTCCAAAGATAGATGGATATCTTGTTACAATCTAATGTTGTGAAACTACCTATTTGAATGCAGTTAAGTTTTGTCTCCTTTTATTTGCAAAGAGTATAGTGTGGTGTATACTAGCCCAATGCAGGGTCAGAACAATAGAAGTTTACAGTGCAGGAAGAGGTCATTCAGCCCATTGTATTTTGGCTCTTTACTAGAGCAATTGAAAACTAATCCCACCGATCCGCGCTCTCCATAGCTTTGTATTGTTTTCTGCTTCACATATTTATCCATTTTCCCCTTAAATGCAATGGTTTCTGCCTCAACAACTCTGGCAAAGCATTCCATGCTCCAACAAGCCACTTTTTAAAAAAAAAAAAATTCCCCTGATTTCTTCTCACTCGCATGTGACTTTTAAAATGACGACCTCTCATTGTGGAACATATGAACATGTGAAATTGATGGACAGGAAAAGACCAGCTAGTGCATCGAACCTGTACCATGCAGTTATGTTGCAACAAAGCATCATGACTTCCAGTGCACCCCACCACCAGCATCCATGTAATCTGAGAGGGGCAGATAAACAGATTTTAAAAACCCTAGGTCCATTCAGGGAAAGAACAATTCTAGGAAACTCCGCTGGCCCTCTAAGGCGATCAAAATGAGTTCCAGGAGGCCCTAAGGCACAGCAGACAACATCTACCTACCTTTTGTACGCAGTGATGTCAGCCTTAGCCAGGAACTCATCCAGTTCCCTTTTGGACACTTGCAGCGAACCCACTTATTGTGTGAGCCAATAACTTTTTCCGAAGGTCACTGACAATCTGTGGAAAGAGAAACCTCCTGATATCCAAGGTAGTTGTATGCTTATGTAACTTATACTCGTATCCCCTTGTTCTCCTTAACCTATCTAATTCAAGTAGTCTAATCACATGGACACAATCTGATCTCTTCATTATTTAAAATACCTCAATCAGGACTCTCAAGTCTATGCTTTTTTTTTAAAACAGTGAAAAGATGCAGCTCCTTAAGCCTACTGTGATGACTAAGAGGTTCTAAACTAGGTGTCAATCTTGTGGCCATCCTCTGAACCTTTTCCAGGGCCTCTAAAAGGGGACCAAAACTGGACAGTATTCTAATTGAGGCCTAACCAAGGTTTTGTACAAGGGCACTATGATACTTTGCTTCATATTGGATCATCCTAGCAATACATCCTAATTTTTGTTTTTGCTGTAGCCTCATTGCACTGGCCATGAACCTTGGATGAATGCTGTCTGGACCAGCAGCACAATCTGATTTGAGACTCCTTACCTTATTCTTTCCTGAATTATATCTGCATTCACTTTGATATTTACAACTTTAGTGTACATTGACTTCCAAACCAAAAGAAATTAACTTTCCATACTCACTCTATCAAAAGCTTTCATTATTTAATAAACCTCTATTACTTCTCCTCTTGGCCTTCTCTGCTCCAGTGGAATTAGTCCCAGTATCTCTTCTAACAGCTATTTTTCCCATCCCTGGTATCATCCTGATTAATCTTTGTTGTATACTCTTCATAGTTTTGATGTCCTTTCTAAATGGGGCACCCAAAACTGCACAAAATACTCAACTGTGGCCTAACCAATGTTACTCTTGTAAAAGAGTAGAAATAAATTGCATTTATATAGCGCCTTTCACAACCTCAATGTTCTAAAGTACTTTGTCCCTATTTGTATTTGTTCTTGGGATATAGGTGAGTACTGAGGGCACTGAGTCAACCATGTACTGTGGGACTGCAGTCACACGTAGGCCACAACAGGTAGGGGTGGCAGACTCCCGACCCTGAAGGACATTAGTAAACCAATTGGCTGTCCTGCTAGCCCATAAATTCAATTCCACAACTTGTCCTGTGGGATTTGAACTCATGATCTTTGGGATGGTAGTCCAGTACCAAAACCTCCTAGGTTACCTCCTCCCATTCATAAAATCCAAAATTCTCTTGGTTTTGTGTACCAAGAACAAAAGTGAACCCAGCAGTGACCCCTGGTGTTCATCACTTCCAGCCTTTCTCTAATCTGAGTAACACCCATAAATGCCTGAGTTTTTCCTGTTGCTGATTCATGTTCTCCCAGATAAGGAATCTAAGCCACTGACCTTTTGAACAGACTTCACACAGGCAATTACAGACCCCTTTTAGATTCTACAATACTATGCCCTAATATACGTCACTAGCAGGGTGTACGAAAAAAAAAAGCCCCATCCATGTAAGTAGTACCGTTTCTAAGCTTCTCTGGTGAAAAATGTCAACGGCCTTCATGAGAGTCGAGACAAGGAGCCATATTGTGTTGCCACTTACTAAATTTAAATCCATCTCCCAAAGTTGACAGTTATCCAGTTACCAGGTGACATCTTGTCAATCTGTGCCATTTGATGATAGCTGAATTTAACAGTTGACTTGATAAGCCACGGTCTTCTATCTGCAGCGTGCCCTGGCTATCCATTTCCAGTGCTTGCCCCAAAACTTTGCCAGCCTGTAGTTCCAGTGTTAGATTGCAAGCCATTACCGTAACAGTGGGCAGAGCTTTCTGTTGAGTCATTCTTAATCTGGATGAACTTTAGCTGATACTTCTTGCAAAACTCATAGATCAAAGTACTTTCTAAATGGTGAAAAGCTCGAAACAGTGGAGATCCAAAGAGACTTGGGGGTCAATGTACATAAATCATTAAAATGTTATGGCCAGGTACAGAAAATAATCAAAAAGGCTAATGGAATGCTGACTTTTATATCTAAAGGACTAGAATACAAGGGGGTCGAAGTTATGCTACAGCTATACAAAGCCATGGTTAGACCACACCTGGAGTACTGTGTTCAGTTCTGGGCACCGCACCTTAGGAAGGATATATTCGCCTTGGAGGGAGTGCAACATAGATTTACTAGAATGATACCTGGACACCCAAGGTTAAATTATGAGGAGAG
Source organism: Heptranchias perlo (assembly GCF_035084215.1). Lineage (NCBI taxonomy): Eukaryota > Metazoa > Chordata > Chondrichthyes > Hexanchiformes > Hexanchidae > Heptranchias > Heptranchias perlo. Next base: position 148,306,669 of record NC_090326.1, on the reverse strand, counting down.
ATTACACATACTTTAGAAGATTAAGGGGTAATTTGATCGAAGATATTAAGGGGAACTGATAGGGTAGGTAGAGAGAAACTATTTCTGCTGGTTGGGGAGCCTAGGACTCGGGGAATTGCCAGAACTTTCAGGAGTTGAAGTTAGGAAACACTTCTACATGTAAAGGATGATAGAAGTTCGGAACTCTCTTCTGCAAACGGCAGTTGATGCTAGCTCAATTATTAATTTAAAGTCTGAGATTGATAGATTTTTGTTAACCAAAGGTATTAAGGGATTATGGAGCTAAGGTGGGTATATGGAGTTAGGTCACAGATCAGCCATGATCTCATTGAATGGCAGAACAGGCTTGAGGGTTTAAATGGCCTACTCCTTGGTCCTATGTTCTTTGCTCAATCTTGGCTGATACCAACAGTTGTGTGACATCTATTGGAACCTCTCCTCTTTGGTTGACCTGAAACACACCTTGCCTTTCTTTCTCTTTCCCTAATGTAAACTTTGACAAAGGGGTACACTTCTCTTCCACAAATATAAACTTGCGTTGACAGAGGGACGTTGGAACCCACTTCCTGAAAGAGCTGAGACATGTTTGTGAGGAAACACTGATTTTTTTTACATTAAAGGTACTGTGTAAATAAATACATGTTACAAAGGCAGCAACAGAACATAAATGTCTATCATAAACTGTATCTTCTACTGTAACCCTTTTATATGAATGAGCAGAAGATGAGGTAGAAATTGGTAGATGCTGTAAAAGTGGAACTTGGCCCTGTTTTTAAAATTTGCATTTGTCTTAGTCAAAAACAAAATTGTCTACAGAAAGATCTACCTTGTAACATTATGTCCACCACCAGGGGATGCCACTGCTTTGAAATTTAGACCATTGTGATGAATAGTATAAATACAATCTGTTTGTTTTTCCTACTTTTTGCAGAATTAGGCTCTCTTGTTTAAGCAACAAAAAAAAATACATTTGCCATTACTGCAAATGCAAAAATCAGTAAACTTCCTGAAGATTATGCTCCTTATAGGAGTCCAAATAATATATTCACCTTTTGTCTTTTCTTAGGTACTCAGGCACTTTGCACAGATTTATCAGATTGATTAGAGCCAGTAAAGAGGGAGCATTCCAATTTGTGAAAGGAAAAATAGACTTCTGGAGAATTGCTAGAAAACAATTCATATTGCAGAGCAAGTTTGAGGAAAAGGTTCAATCAACTTTATATTTACATTTCCATTTGCACAAATAATTATCAAGGATGTATATTAAGTTTTTGGAGTTGGAAGCATTTCTACCCCATGGCTGTTCCCAATAATGTTGCAGTAGAAGCTTTCAGCTTTGAGAATAAGGATTTTGAAATTGAACTGAGGGGTGTGTGTGTGTGGGGGGTGGGGGGGGGGAGGGGGTTAATGTAGGGTGGAGCCTGTGAGCCAGTGAGGAAGATGTTGGCAAAGTGCAGTCTAGAAATGGCAAAGGCTTGTGTGACTACTTCAGGAGCAGTAGTTTGAGGTAGGGATGAAGGCAGGCCACATTTTAGATCTGAAAGGAAGCAGTCTTGGTGATGGAATGGATGTGGGGTTTAAAGCGCAACTCAGGGTTGAGAAAGACAGAGGTTACATACTGTTGGGTTGAGCTTGAGCAAGTATCTAGGAAGGAGGATGGATTCTGGCTAGGGTACAGAGTTTCGGTCATGTTGGAAAGGCATGGTAATAGTCATTAGAATCAAGAGTGGTGGACCGGTGCATCTGGGTACATATGAAAGCTGATCCTCTGCTGGTGGTTAATGTCACTGAGTAACAAATAGATGAGAAATAGGAAAGATTTTGAAATTGGATGGAGCCTTTGATCACACTGAAGGTTACTGCACGAGTATGGACGAAGTCATTGCAGATGTGTTGATTGCATAGGACAGATAGAACTGGAACCATGGAGCGATGACAGTGGAGGAAGATGGTCGACTGTGTTGAATGCCACAAAAGTGTAGGGGGGTGGCAATGAACCATAGTCATAGTCAGTCACACAGTATATCATTGGTGACTTTGACCATCATGGCCTTAATACTGTAGACAGGGCGAAAGGGATATGTACAGGATGTGGTGGGAGGTACAGAGTTGGGTGGTGATTATGTGTTCCAGAGCATTAAGGGTGGGAAGGTAGGTTGGAAGTGGGTTTTTTTATGGCGGGGTCGGGCATAGGGTTTTTAAGGAGTACCTTGATTGTCAGTTTTGAAAGAATGAGGGAAGGAATGCTTGCAGGGAGGAAGCAGTTGATATCGGCAAGCACTGGGCCAAGGGAGATTAATAAGTGGTTAGGAGCTGAGATGGGACAATAAGAGCAGAAGCTGGCTCTGTTAGAATTGTGTGCTGAAGGAAAGGAAGAACTTGCATTCATATAACGCCTTTCATGTCCTCAGGACATCCCAAAGGGCTTCACAACCAATAAAGTGCCTCTGAAGTATTGTCACTGTTGTAATGTAGAGAAACAAAACTGTGTACAGCAAGATCTCACAACAAGCAATGAGAGAAATCAGTTAATCTGTTTTCATTGGTGGTGTTGGTTTTTAGTAACATTTATCTCTCTCAAATGTTGGCCAAGACACTGGGGAAAATTCCCCTGCTTTTCTTTAAATAGTGCCAAGGGATCTTTTGTCCACCTGAGGGACAGGCAAGGCCTTGGTTTAACTTTGCTTCCTAAGAACTGCAACCTTAATGCTGCGCTGATGTCAACCTAGATTATATGTTCAAGTCTCTGATGTGGGGCTTCAACCCACAACCTTTTAACTTGGGCGAGAGTGCTATCACTGAGCCGAGGTTGACACCGTCACTTTTTGCTGGAGTTAAACAATGTGCTATGATTTAAAGATAAATCATAGATCCCTTTTTTGATCAGCATTCTTGTATCACAATTCCATTTAACACACACTTCCTCTTTTGGCTCCCTGATTTATATTTAGACTTACTCATATCGAATTGCAGCTGGCAGCTATTGGCCTGGTTAGCTAAAAAAAATCTAAATAATTCTGAATCTGATTGCACTGTTAGAAACATTAGGAACAGGAGTAGGCAATGCAGCCCCTCGGGCCCACTCTGCCATTCAGTTAGATCATTGCTGATCTGCATCTCAACTCCATTTCCCTGCCTTTTCTCCATATCCCTTGATACCCTTACCTAACAAAAATCTGTCCTCAGTCTTGAAACATGTTCAGTATCTTCTGTACCTCCTATTTTCCTGATTATTGGCAAATTTGGGAGAAGACTCAACCAATTCATTAAGGTCTAATATATTTTTTAAAAAGGCAAGTGTTCCAGAACTGACACTTGGGATAGTCTCCTTAGACTCTTGAAAACATGAAAAGTTTCCTTTTATGGCTACCCATGTTCTGTGCAATACATTTTACTTCCTATTCCTTGACTCCTTAGCTCAGCCATTAATCACTGGAAACCTGTCAAAAGCTTTCTGACAATCCATTCTTGATCACTTGCCAGTTTTTTTTTCTTGATTTCTTGAAAGTTCCAGATCTTTCAATCTGCATTACATTGTGAGCCTCCGAGACCAAATGATTTTTCTACTCCCCTTTTGAGTATAGCTTCCAAAGGTGAGTTACAAAAGCCAGTTATATCTGCAGCATGCATGACGTGGGCCTGCCTGGATCCACAAAATATCTAGAAGTACACATGCATGAAGTGTTGAAAGGTGCGTCGCTCAAGCAGAAAGCTGCTGAGCTCGTGGACGCGCTGACCACAATCTGAGGAAAAGGCTCATGAAACAAAAGTTCCAGGAAGTGGTTACCCCAAAGGCAATGAGGAGTCAGGAGCTGGTGACCAATTGTCGGGCAGGAAGAAAAACCAGAGAGGAGCAGGAAACTCCTGTGCATCTGAAACTACCCAATTGTTAATTCAGTGCTGAATGCCTGTGCTCAGGACAAGATCGAAGATATGGATAGGATAACCACAAGCAATACCATGTCACCGTGGAGAAGGACCATAAGAGATAGGAACAGGAGTAGGCCATTCAGCCCCTCGAGCCTGCTCCACCATTTAATGAGATCATGGCTGATCTGATTTTTACCTCAACTCCACTTTCCTGCCCTTTCCCCACATCCTTTGACTCCCTTGGTGATCAAAAATTTGCCTAACTCAGCCTTGAATGTATTCAGTGACTCAGCCTCCACAGTTTTTTGGGGTAAAAATTCCAAAGATTCACGACCCTCTGGGAGAAGAAATTCCTCCTCATTTCTGTCCTAAACGACCCCTTATTCTGAGACTATGCCCCCTAGTTTTAGATTCCCCCATGAGGGGTAACATCCTCTCAGCATCTACCCCATCGAGTCCCCTCAGAATCTTGTATGTTTCAATAAGATCTCCTCTCATTCTTCCAAACTCCAATGAGTATAGACCCAACCTATTCAATCTTTCCTCATAAGACAACCCTTCCATACCTGGAATCAACCTAGTGAACCTTCTCTGAACTGCCTCCAATGCAAGTATGTCCTTCCCTAAATAGGGGCACCAGAACTGTACGCAGTACACCAGGTGTGGTCTCACCAGCACCCTGTACAGTTGTAGCATGACTTCCCTGCTTTTATACTCCATCCCCCTAGAAATAAAGGCCAATATTCCGTTTGCCTTCTGGATTACCTGCTGCACGTGTATGTTGACTTTTATGTTTCACGTACGAGGACACCCAGATCCCTCTGTACCGCAGCATTTTGTGGTATTTCTCCATTCAAATAATATTTTGCTTTTTTATTTTTCCTCCCAAAGTAGATGACTTCACATTTTCCCACATTATATTCCATCTGCCAAATTTTTGCCCATTCTCTTAACCTGTCAATATCCCTTTGCAGACACTTTGTGTCCTCATCGCAGCTTGCTTTTCCACCTATCTTTGTATCATCAGCAAATTTGGCCACAAGACACTGTTCCTTCATCCAAGTCATTGATATATATTGTAAATAGTTGAGGCCCCAGCACTGATCCCTGCAGCACCCCGCTAGTTACAAATTGCCATTTTGAAAATGACTTTTATCCTGACTCTTTGTTTTCTATTAGTTAGCCAATCCTCTATCCATGCCAGTATATTACTGCCAACACCATGAGCTCTTATCTTGTGCAGTAACCTTTTATGTGGCACCTTATCGAATGCCTTTTGGAAATCCAAATATACTGCTTCCATTGGTTCCCCTTTATCCACCCTGCCCATTATTTCCTCAAAGAACTCCAATAAATTTGCCAGACATGATTCCCCCTTCATAAAACCATGTTGACTCTCCTTGATTGTATTGAGTCTCCAAATATCCTGCTACTACTTCCTTAATGATGGATTCTAGCATTTTCCCAATGACAGATGTTAGGCTAACTGGTCTATAGTTACCTGCTTTCTGTCTCACTCCCTTCTTGAATAGGGGTGTTACGTTTGCGGTTTTCCAGTCCGCTGGGACCTTTCCAGAATCTAGTGAATTTTGGAAGATTACAACCGATGCATCCAATATCTCTGCAGCCACTTCCTTTAAGACCCTCGAATTCAAACCATCAGGTCCAGGGGACATGTCAGCCTTTAGACCCATTAGTTTACCTAGTACTTTTTCTCTTGTGATAGTGATTGTTTTTAGTTCCTCCCTCCCCTTTGCACCTTGATTTTCTACTATTATTGGTATGTTATTAGTGTCTTCTACTGTGAAGACAGATACAAAAAATCTATTCAATTCCTCTGCCATTTCCTTGTTTTCCATTATTGTTTCCCCAATCTCATCCTCTAAGGCACCAATGTTTACTTTAGCTACCCGCTTCCTTTTTATATACTTGTAGATGCTTTTACTGTCAGTGAAAGTGATTACCCAGGGAGAAAAAAAGAGGAGAATAGGCGAATGGTAGTGGCGAAAGATCTAATTATTAGAGGAACAGACAGCCTTTCCTGCAGCCATGAACGAGTCCCGAATGCTGTGTTGCCTCCCTGGTGCTAGGATGAGAGACATAACGGAGGGGGTCGAAAAACTTTTGGGAGGGAGGGCAGTCAGAAGTTGTCGTTATTGTAGGAATGACGTAAAAGGAGTAGTATGGAGAACTTGCAGAGGCAGCGTATGGAGTTAGGGTCAAGGCTGAAGGGCAAGACCTCAAGGGTGGTGCTCTCCAGATTACTTCCTCTGCCTCACACTGGGCAGGTTAGGCAAGGGCAGATTAGATCCACTAATACGTGGCTTGAGGAATGATGCAGGAGGGAGGGTTTCAGATTCCTAAGACAATGGGACCAGTTCTGAGACGGAGGGAATCGAGGGAAAAGTACGGACTTGGTTAGGAAATTGGCTGAGCGAAAGGCGACAGAGAGTAGGGATAATGGGTAAGTATTCACACTGGCAGGATGTGACTAGTGGAGTCCCGCAGGGATCTGTCTTGGGGCCTCAATTATTCACAATATTTATTAATGACTTAGATGAAGGCATAGAAAGTGTCATATCTAAGTTTGCCGATGACACAAAGATCGGTGGCATTGTAAGCAGTGTAGATGAAAACATAAAATTACAAAAGGATATTGATAGATTAGGTGAATGGGCAAAATTGTGGCAAATGGAATTCAGTGTAGACAAATGTGAGGTCATCCACTTTGGATCAAAAAAGGATAGAACAGGGTACTTTCTAAATGGTAAAAAGTTAAAAACAGTGGATGTCCAAAGGGACTTAGGGGTTCAGGTACATAGATCATTGAAGTGTCATGAACAGGTGCAGAAAATAATCAAGAAGGCAAATGGAATGTTGGCCTTTATATCTAGAGGACTAGAGTAGAAGGGGGCAGAAGTTATGCTGCAGCTATACAAAACCCTGGTTAGACTGCACCTGGAGTACTGTGAGCAGTTCTGGGCACCGCACCTTCGGAAGGACATATTGGCCTTGGAGGGAGTGCAGCGTAAGTTTACTAGAATGATACCCGGACTTCAAGGGTTAAGTTACAAGGAGAGATTACACAAATTGGGGTTGTATTCTCCAGAGTTTTGAAGGTTAAGGGGTGATCTGATCGAAGTTCATAAGATATTAAGGGGAACGGATAGGGTGGATAGAGAGAAACTATTTCCGCTGGTTGGGGATTTTAGGAGTAGGGGGCACAGTCTAAAAATTAGAGCCAGACCTTTCAGGAGCGAGATTAGAAAACATTTCTACACACAAAGGGTGGTAGAAGTTTGGAACTCTCTTCCGCAAACGGCAATTGATATTAGCTCAATTGCTAAATTTAAATGTGAGATAGATAGCTTTTTGGCAACCAAAGGTATTAAGGGATATGGGCCAAAGGCAGGTATATGGAGTTAGATCACAGATCAGCCATGATCTTATCAAATGGCGGAGCAGGCACGAAGGGCTGAATGCCCTACTCTGTTCCTATATTCCTATGTTCCCATGTTCAGGAGGGATGGACTTCACCTGAACTGGTTAAGTACCTGTGTACTTGCAGAAAGGGTAAGTAAGCAGTGGGGGTGAATTAAATTAATATGGCAGGGGGAGGGGGAAGCAGACCAGATGAGATTAGGTATAATTAGGAAAGGGGAGTAAGGATATTAATGGATAACCTGAATTGTGCTTATATGAATGCAAGGAATAAAATGAGTGAGCTAGAAGTGTTGGTACATAGGGAGGAAATGGATGTCTTAGTCGTGACTGGAACCTGGTTGAAATCAAATGGTGATTGGGGAATTAACTTGCAGGGTATTGTATGTTTTAGGAAGGACCGGGAAAGTAAAGCAGGAGGTGGGGTGGTATTTGTTAGAGAGGGACCACTTACTGTGGAGTTGCATGCTGGAAGTAGTACTGAGTCTCTTTGGAAAGAATTGAAGGACAATAAAGGGAAAAAGTTAGGAATATGCCACAGGCCACCAAATAATCAGAGGGAGCTGATGCAATTTTGTGGGAGACGATAAGACAAATGACTGCTGTCTTCAGTAGTAGTCTTGGGGGGATTTCATTCTTCCTCATATTGACTGGAGTGCACAATGGGGACAGTGCAAGCAAGCAGGAATTTATTGAAATTGTGAGAGTATTTTAGATAAAAGTCCATGTTAAGAAACCCACAAGGGGTAATGCAATATTGGATTTTTTTTCTAATGCATGAGGAGGGAATAATAAGCAAAGTAGAAGTAAAGGGAACATTTGGGATGTAGTAACCATAATATCCTGACATTAAGGGTAGAAAATAAAAGGAAGACAAATGAAAAGCTAAAATTTAAACAAGCTGATTTTAAGGTTATGAGAAAATGCCTTGGAATGGTAAAATGGGAAGATTACTGGAAGGAAAAGATATAGAAGGAAAGTGGAATAGTTTCAAAGGGATAGTTTTTAAGGTGCATAAGGAATTTATCCCTGAAATAGTTCAGGAACAGAATAAAAGAAAAGACCAGTTTGGGTTACTAATAAAGCTGTAAAAGGCACGAGTGAGAAAGCATACACATTTTTTTAAATGTTCAAGAAAGGAACAGGATGTGGAGATCTATAAAGAGGCTGAAGAGTGCCAAGTAACTGATAAGGGCTGCAAAGAGGGATCACGAGGAAGGCTTAGCTGGAAATATAAAGCAGAACAGTAAAGCATTCTTCAAGTATGTCAGCAGTAAAGTCAGTGCATGGCCCACTAAAAATTGACAATTGGAAAGTAGTGTCTGAAGATAGAAAAACTGCTGAAATACTTGACCGTTATTTTTCAACTGTGTTCACAAAAGGAATAGGGGATGGGAGAAATGCCAGGGCGGGGGGGGGGGGGTACAATTTAAAGGTGCATATAGAGTAAAAACAATTAAATCACAGAAGGACTGATTGGGGAGGCTGCTGAAGCTCAAAGCGTGTAAGGCTCCTGGTTCTGACAACTTTCATCCCAGGGTTCTGAAGGAATTGGCTCAAACAATTGGGAGTCCTCATGGATATTTTTTAAAGTTCACTGGAACTGGGCCAAATCCCAGGGAATTGGGAAATGAAATTCCTATCTTCAAAAAAAGGATGAACTATTGTAGATCTGTTAGCCTTATTTCCACTGTTGAGAAAGTGTTTCAAAGTATTATGAGGGGTAATTTAAGGGGGTGTCTTGAGGGGCATGAGGTATTCTGTGAAATCACTGGTTTCAGGAATAGGAGATCATGCTTGACTATTATTGGCTTTCTCTGAGGAGATGACAGGGGAGAGACAGTGGATGTTATTTACCTGGATTTCAGGAAGATATTTAACACTGTCCCATATGCAATTTAATACAAGGAAATGCAAGGTTAGGAGATTTGGCATTGGGAAGTGTGGTGTGGATTATGTGTTAAATGGTGATGCACTAGAGGTAGAGAGAATTTGGGGTGAACTAAAACCATGAGCATTATGTTCCCAGGCTGCTGTTAAAGCAAACAGAATGTTGGGATGCATAGCAATGTGTATAACATATAAATCCAGAGAAGGAATTTTAAAACTTAATTTGGTCCTGGTGAGACTATATCTTGAGTACTGGGTTCAGTTTTGGTCTGCCAATTTTAAAAAGAATATTCAGTTATTGGAAGGGTTACAGAGAAGGGCTACATAATTGATCCCAGAACTTAAGGAAATGATATATAAGGAAAGATTGACAACTGTGGGTCTTTTCTCTCTTGAAAACAGACAACTGAGTAAGGATATGATAGAGCTACAAAAAGAGAGTATGAAAAGAAACTCGCAAGGGATATCAAAATCAATACAAAGAACTTTTATAGTTATATTAGGAAAAAGAGGGTGGTCAGGAGTAGTGTTGGCCCCTTAAAAAATGAAAGTGGGGATATTGTCATTGACAATGGGGAAATGGACGTGTTGAATACTTACTTTGCGTCAGTATTTACAGTCAAAAAAGAGGATAGCATGCCGGAAATCCCAAGAAAACTTATATTGAATCGGGGACAGTGACGCGATAAAATCAACATAAGTAAATCAACAGTAATAAAGAAAATAATAGCACCCAAGAGTGACATCCCCAAGACCAGATAGTTTCCATCCCAGGGTTTTAAAGGAAGTAGGTGAGCACATTGCGGATGCCCTAACTATAATCTTTCAAAGTTCTCCAGATTCAGGAACTGTGCCTCTAGATTGGAAAATTGCACGTCACTCCGCTTTTTAAGAAAGGAGAGAGAGGGAAACCGGGGAATTATAGACCAGTTAGCCTAACATCTGTTGTGGGGAAAATGCTGGAGTCTATAATTAAGGATAGGGTGACTGAATACCTCGAGAATTTTCAGTTAATCAGAGAGCCAGCATGGAAAGGTAGGTCGTGCCTGACAAACCTGATTGAATTTTTTGAAGAGGTGACTAAAGTAGTGGACAGAGGAATGTCAGTGGATGTTATTTATATGGACTTCCAGAAGGCATTTGATAAAGTCCCACATAAGAGACTGTTAGCTAAGATAGAAGCCCATGGAATCGAGGGAAAAGTACAGACTTGGTTAGGAAGTTGGCTGAGCGAAAGGCGACAGAGAGTAGGGATAATGGGTAGGTACTCACATTGGCAGGATGTGACTAGTGGAGTCCTGCAGGGATCTGTCTTGGGGCCTCAATTATTCATAATATTTATTAACAACTTAGATGAAGGCATAGAAAGTCTCATATCTAAGTTTGCCGATGACACAAAGATTGGTGGCATTGTAAGCAGTGTAGATGAAAACATAAAATTACAAAGGGATATTGATAGATTAGGTGAATGGGCAAAACTGTAGCAAATGGAATTCAGTGTAGACAGATTTGAGGTCATCCACTTTGGATCAAAAAAGGATAGAACAAGGTACTTTCTAAATGGTAAAAAGTTAAAAACAGTGGATGTCCAAAGGGACTTAGGGGTTCAGGTACATAGATCATTGAAGTGTCATGAACAGGTGCAGAAAATAATCAAGAAGGCAAATGGAATGTTGGCCTTTATATCTAGAGGACGAGAGTACAAGGGGGCAGAAGTTATGCTGCAGCTATACAAAACCCGGGTTAGACCGCACCTGGAGTACTGTGAGCAGTTCTGGGCACCGCACCTTCGGAAGGACATATTGTCCTTGGAGGGAGTGCAGCGTAGGTTTACTAGAATGATACCCGGACTTCAAGGGTTAAGTTACAAGGAGAGATTACACAAATTGGGGTTGTATTCTCCAGAGTTTTGAAGGTTAAGGGGTGATCTGATCGCAGTTTATAAGATATTTAGGGGAACGGATAGGGTGGATAGAGAGACACTATTTCCGCTGGTTGGGGATTTTAGGAGTAGGGGCACAGTCTAAAAATTAGAGCCAGACCTTTCAGGAGCGAGATTAGAAAACATTTCTACACACAAAGGGTTGTAGAAGTTTGGAACTCTCTTCCGCAAACGGCAATTGATACTAGCTCAATTGCTAAATTTAAATGTGAGATAGATAGCTTTTTGGCAACCAAAGGTATTAAGGGATATGGGCCAAAGGCAGGTATATGGAGTTAGATCACAGATCAGCCATGATCTTAGCAAATGGCGGAGCAGACACGAGGGGCTGAATGGCCTACTCCTGTTCCTATGTTCCTAGGTGTTTAAAATTGATCAGTTTGGACAAATTGAATCCAAGTAAGCTTTTCTGCCGTGTACAGAATTTAAGCCAAGAGTCATATTTCCAAATTAAGGACAACAAAAGAAAAGAGGAAATGTAGGTGGAACAAGAAACCTTTATGGATTTTAAGAAGGAACTAGACAAGTTCTTGTCAACAAATTTGATTCAGGGTTATTAGAAATGTACTAAGGGAATACTGTGGATGGGTGGCCTAGATGGACCGAAAATCACCCCCTGCCTAAAACTTGTTACTAAATGATAATTCCTACGTTACAACAGTGACTACACTTAAAGTACTTCATTGGCTAATTGTAGATAATGTGACTAATATAGCCATGATTTCACTGTATCCAGACTAGATTTGTTCTCTAGTGCTAATGATGGGAGATACATACCTTTAGAATCATAAAGGTTTACAAAAAGAAAGAACTTGCATTTATATAGCGTCTTTGGTGAACTCAGGCAATCCCAAATTGGCTGTAAAGCATTTAAGAACTTTTTGTAGTTGTAATGTAGAAAATTCAGCAGCTAATTTGTGCATGGTAATGTTCTGCCAACAGCAATAAGTTAAATGACCAGATAATATGATTTTAGTGATGTTGGTTGTGGGACAAATATTGGTCAGGACACCAGGAGAACTTCCTTGTTCTTTTTCGAATAATGCCATGCTATCTTTTACATCCACATCAGTTTAATATCTCATCTGAAAGATAGCGTCTCTGAGTGCACTCCCTCAGTACTGGGCTGAAGTATTAGCCTAAATTATGCCTTCAAGTCTCTCAACCTCATAATCTACACAGGAGGCTGTCAATATGGCCCATTTGCTAAATCAATCCACAACTAATGCCACTCCTGCGTACTCTCTCAATATCCCTGTTTCTTCCTCTGCTTCAAATATTTATCCGATTTTTCACTTAATAAATGCGAGGATCTCTGTCTTAACCACTTCTTTCTAGAGTGTGAGTTCAATCCAGGTCTGTCGCCAGTAACCTGCAGTTTTGCTGCCTACAGTTTCTGATTAAATATCCTACAGCAGAAGTTATTCAACTGACTGATCAAAAAAACAAACAGCATCTATACAGGTGCATTTTAAAGATTCAAGATACCTGTTATTAGGCAGTCATTGATTATTTCCTTGATTTTATCAGAATATTTAACTCAGACACATGCAGTTAGCACAAAATCAGTGTGTTGTAAGAAACTTGTATCTCTTTCTTCAATTTCATTTGGTTTCTCACTATTCTACAATTATTTTCAAGTCGCTGCACCAATCATGAGTGTATCCTATTGTAGAACTGTTTATTTGCACAATGAAAAATGCCCGGGGAAGTGGAATGTGCATATTTGTGGGAAATTTGAAAGTGTTACGTGATCCAATCCTGTGTGTTGCACACATTAAAATGCGTCTGTATGGCGCACTTGTACATAACCGCACTAAAATCTAAAAAAGAGTCTAACTAGCGACTACAGATTTTTTTAGTCTGGAAACCATTATTTGGAATTTAATGTTGACTTTTTAACAATTAAAGCTTAAATCTCGATACTGTCTAGGACCTAGCCAGCACTAAGGGTTCTATTTTCTAATGTAAAGGATTTGATATTAAAAAAAATTAGAGTTGCCATAGCCAACAAAATGATGGAGCAGGCTCAATAGACCTTCTTGTTTTTTTGTTCTCCAATGTGGGCAATGCTGGCAGAGCAGCCTGAGAAGGTGGTGGTGTTGGGCTTTCCCCTCGAACCACTGCAGTTCTTGTTGTTGCCACAATGATATTAGGCATGGAATTCCAGGAATTGGACCCAGCAATTATGAAAGAATGGTGGTATCTGACCAAGTTTGGATGGTGTTCCCATGTACTTCATTGGCTGTAAAGCACTTTGGAACATGTTAAGGATGTGAAAGGCACTATATAAATACTACTTTCATGTGGCTGGGAGATGCTGTTGAAGTAAGCTTGGTGAATTGCTGCAATGCATCCTGTAGATAATACATACATGACACTATGTACTATAGTATCATATGGTAGATATCTTGGCTCGCAAGAGGGAGCACTTATCAAGTGGAGTGGACTGCTTCATCCTGCATAGCATTGAACTTCTTGAGCAATGTTACAGTTTTGCCCATCCAGACAGTGGTTAGTAGTCAATCATACACCTAACTTGAGCCTTGGCATTCAGCTCTTGCGTTCATGTCTGGATCAAGGCTGTGACAAAGTCTGGAACCAAATGGTTCTGGCGGAATCCAAACTGAGCATCGGTAAGTAGGTGTTGTTTAATAGCATTGTTGATGACCTTCCATCGCTTTGCTTGAGATGATTGCGAGGAGGCTGATAGTGGAGTAATTCACAGGGTTGGATTTGTACTTTTTTTTTGTGTGGATAGGACATACTGGGCAATTTTCCACATCACTAGAATAGGTTGGCTTTGAGGGGGGAGTGGGGACAACTAGTTCTGTTGTACTGATCTTCAACAGTACAGGTGGGATGTTGTCTGGACCCATAGTCTTCACTGTGTTCAGTGAAATCACTCTGGAGTGAGAAAAAGCCGTTAGGTCTATCAAGCCCATTATATCCAGAGACTTCCTTTGTGACTTTGAGTTCCTTTTTCTGGTAGATTTCTCTCATTGACTGAAAGGTAGGGAATCTTTACTGGAAGTTTTTTTTAAAAAGATATATAGGCAATGTAAATGTTGTTGAAAAAGAAGGTATTTCCATTGTACCACATGATACCACAGCTAATGTAACACCCTTATTTAAAAGGGGTAGTAGGCAGAAGGCTGGAAATTATAGACCAGTTAGCCTAACATCTGTGGTGGGTAAAATTTTGGAGTCTATTATTAAGGAGACAGTAGTGGAACATTTGGATAAACATAATTTAATAGGACAAAGTCAGCATGGCTTTACGAAGGGGAAGTCATGTCTGACAAATTTGCTTGAGTTCTTTGAGGACATAACGTGCAGGGTGGATAAAGGGGAACCAGTGGACGTAGTGTATTTAGACTTCCAGAAGGCATTCGACAAGGTGCCACATAAAAGATTATTGCTCAAGATAAAGAATCACTGGATTGGGGGTAATATTCTGGCATGGGTGGAGGATTAGTTATCTAACAGGAAGCAGAGAGCTGGGATAAATGGTTCATTCTCGGACTGACGACCAGTAGCCAGTGGTGTTCCGCAGGGGTCGGTGCTGGGTCGCCAACTCTTTACAATCTATAAACGATTTGGAAGAGGGGACCGAGTGTAACATATCAAAGTTTGCAGATGATACAAAGATGGGAGGGAAAGTGGAGAGTGAGGAGGACATAAAAAACCTACAAGGGTATATAGACAGGCTGGGTGAGTGGGCGGAGATTTGGCAGATGCAATACAATATTGGAAAATGTGAGGTTATGCACTTTGGCAGGAAAAATCAGAGAGCAAGTTATTATCTTAATGGCGAGAAACTGGAAAGTACTGCAGTTCAAAGGGATCTGGGGGTCCTAGTGCAAGAAAATCAAAAAGTTAGTATGCAGGTGCAGTAGGTGATCAAGAAGGCCAACGGAATGTTGGCTTTTATTGCAAGGGGGATAGAATATAAAAACAGGGAGGTATTGCTATAGTTATATAAGGTATTGGTGAGACCGCACCTGGAATACTGCATACAGTTCTGGTGTCCATACTTAAGAAAAGACATACTTGCTCTCGAGGCAGTACAAAGAAGGTTCACTCGGTTAATCCCGGGGATGAGGGGGTGGACGTATGAGGAGAGGTTGAGTAGATTGGGACTCTACTCATTGGAGTTCAGAAGAATGAGAGGCGATCTTATTGAAACATATAAGATTGTGAAGGGGCTTGATCGGGTGGATGCGGTAAGGATGTTCCCAAGGATGGGTGAAACTAGAACTAGGGGGCATAATCTTAGAATAAGGGGCTGCTCTTTCAAAACTGAGATGAGGAGAAACTTCTTCACTCAGGGTAGTAGGTCTGTGGAATTTGCTGCCCCAGGAAGCTGTGGAAGCTACATCATTAAATAAATTTAAAACAGAAATAGACAGTTTCCTAGAAGTAAAGGGAATTAGGGGTTACGGGGAGCGGGCAGGAAATTGGACATGAATTTAGATTTGAGGTTCGGATCAGATCAGCCATGATCTTATTGAATGGCGGAGCAGGCTCGAGGGGCCGATTGGCCTACTCTTGCTCCTATTTCTTGTGTTCTTGTGGGAACATACTTGTAGAACACCAACATCCATTTCTTAATTTACCTATGTTGTTCAGACACTTACGAACTTACCAGCCTTCCCAAGTCTGCCATTACTGAATACTGGTCTGTTTGTAGCAGACTTCTAGAAAGATTTAATTTTTGCTCGATACAAGGAATAAAGATTTCATTTTATTTTGCTTAATTTATATTTGAGCACTGTTCCTACTTACAGAAAGATTACATTATTTTCTGACCCTTTTATTTAACTACTTTATCTTTTACTACTGTTCCTACTCGAGGTGGCCAATAAAAGGATTTCATTATTTTCATTTTGTTTACAAGACTCAACAGCAATCCAAGGCTCCAATTATCTTTTTAGCAGATCTGAAGTGTCGTGATTTTCAACTACATTTTGATCCAGCAAGGCATCTCCATTTATTCTACAAAGGACATTTAAAGATTTAATTCCAATATATGTTGTTATTTTAAATTTCTTTTAAGGTGGATTCTTGACCAAAGACTTGGCATAGAACCATTGAGTTTACTGCACGGTAGGCTGCCATTCAGCCCATCATGTCTGTGCCAGCTCTTTGCGAGAGCAAGTCAAAATTAATCCCACTGCCCTGCACTCTCCATATAGCCCTATATCTTCCTCTGAACATTTATCTTTATCTACTTTTTCCTTAAAAGATGCAATAGTTTCTGTCTAAACTACTCCCTGTGGCAAAGCATTTCATGCTCTACATAAAATTTCATTATTTCACAATTGAATTAGCACCATTGGTGCTGATCCAACATGTTGCCTAATTTTTTATTTAGATTCAGTGAGGGCGCTTTCATTTATTACACTGGGGCTTTGTAAAGATTTAAGTTGAAGATTCTAGGTCCCTAGGAAATAGCTTTCAAGAAGTGTTTTTTGCCTAGGTACGGTTATGGTGGTTTGACCAAGAATGCATCATTCAGTGAGTTGAGCCAGTCCCAGTGACCTATTCCATTTTTTTGGCCTCGGTACAGGGGAGCCAATGAGTAGGTGGAAAGGCAGATGCCCTGCACCAACTGACTGGTGGGCAACTCATTGTGCCAGATGATCACCTTGTGAGCCTGTGCTGGTTCAGCCGAGCAGACACCATGGTCTTGTGGGAGGTAAATCATGTACAGGTACATTAACTGCAGGAGAGTGATATTCTCGCAGAGCGTGGCTGTTTCACTATTCAGGGTTATACAAGTGTAGGTAGCCAGAGGCAGCATCCTTGCAGAGCTTTCAGCCGCTCGCTGGACAGAACTAACAATGTGATGTCAGCCAGGCAATGCCCATAGCCCTTGACACACTGTGCATATGATAAATGCAATGTTTAGGAAGTATTAGGTGCAGAGGAAAGGCTTCTTTCAGCTAGAATTCCTGGAGTTCTTGAAACAGACAGCCCTGTTGGCATTGCACTGAGCTTGCCTGTGCAAGATGCCATAAGTGTGGTTCTCACTAGCCCCTTGTGTATTGCTAATGAGTACTGTCTCCCTGGTGATAAAGTTATGTGATGGATCCTCGGATCTGTCCAGCTTCAATTCATAATTTCATCTTTTATGAATTTGTAGCTTGGCATAAGTACTGTAAAGTTGAAAATGGAAACGACTTGATTGTTAAAGGTCCCTTTATATTTGCTCAAGAGCCGGCAGGCAAATTGTAATGTATCACCTCAGTCTGAGAGCATTGTGTATTAATAACAAATTTAAATAGGCCTCCTTAACTGAAATGCAAAAAAGAGGTTATTTGGTTTTTGAGTCTTAAGAGACAAATACACAAACGAGCTGTCCGAAGCCCAAGTAAAGTCAAAAGTAATTGGCAAAACAACCAGAAGCAACATGACTTTTTTTTGCACAGTTAGTTGTTACAATCTGGAATGCACTGCCTGAAAGGATGGTGGAAGCAGATTCAACAACTTTCAAAAGGGAATTGGATAAATAGAATCATAGAAAATTTACGGCACAGAAGGAGGCCATTCGACCCATGGTGTCTGCGCCGGCCAAAAATGAGCCACCCAGCCTAATCCCACTTTCTAACACGTGGTCCGTAGCCTTGTAGGTTATGGCACATCAAGTGCATATCCAAGTATTTTTTAAATGTGATGAGGGTTTCTGCCTCTACCACTCTTTCAGGCAGTGAGCTCCAGACCCCCACCACCCTCTGGGTGAAAAAATTTTTCCTCAACTCCCCTCTAATCCTTCTACCAATCACTTTAAATCTATGCCCCCTGGCTATTGACTTCTCTGCTAAGGTAAATAGATCCTTCCTATCCACTCTATCTAGGCCCTTCATAATTTTGTACATCTCAATTAAATCATCCCTCAGCCTCCTCTGTTCTAAAGAAAACAACCGAGCCTGTCCAATCTTTTCTCATAGCTAAAATTATCCAGTCCTGGCACCATCCTCGTAAATCTCTTCTGTACCCTCTCTAGTGCAATTACATCCTTCCTGTAATGTGGTGACCAGAACTGTATGCAGTACTCAAGCTGTGTTGGCCCAACTAGTGTTTTATACAGTTCTAGCATCACTTCCATGCTCTTGTATTCTATGCCTCCGCTAATAAAGGAAAGTATCCCCTATGCCTTCGCAACCCCTCAGATAATGAAGCAGTCTGTGCCTGCATGCAGCAAGAACTGGACAACATCTAGGCTTGGGCTGATAAGTAGCAAGTAACATTCATGCCAAACAATGACCATCTCTAACAAGAGAGAATCTAACCACCTCCCCTTGACATTCAACGGCATTACCATTGCCGACTCCCCCACCGTCAACATCGTGGGGGTCACCATTGACTAGAAACTTAACTGGACCAGCCACATAAATACTGTGGCTACAACAGCAGGTCAGAGGCTGGGTATTCTGTGGCGAGTGACTCACCTCTTGACTCCCCAAAGTCTTTCCACCATCTACAAGGCACAAGGCAGGAGTGTGATGGAATACTCTCCACTTGCCTGGATGAGTGCAGTTCCAACAACGCTCAAGAAGCTCGACACCATCCAGGACAAAGCAGCCCGCTTGATTGGCACCCCATCCACCACCCTAAACATTCACTCCCTCCACCACTGGCGCACAGTGGCTGCAGTGTGTACCATCCACAGGATGCACTGCAGCAACTCGCCAAGGCTTCTTCGATAGCACCTCCCAAACCTGCGACCTCTACCACCTAGAAGACAAGGGCAGCACGCACATGGGAACAACACCACCTGCACGTTCCCCTCTAAGTCACGCACCATCCCAACTAGGAAATATATCGCTGTTCCTTCATCGTCGCTGGGTCAAAATCCTGGAACTCCCTTCCTAACAGCACCGTGGGAGAACCTTCACCACACGGACTGCAGTGATTCAAGAAGGCGGCTCACCACCACCTTCTCATGAGCAAATAGGGATGGGCCATAAATGCCTTGCCAGTGATGCCCACATCCCATGAACGAATAAAAAAAAAAATGCCGCCTTAACCACTTTATCTACCTGTCCTGCTACCTTCAGGGATCTGTGGACATGCACTTCAGGGTTCCTCACTTCCTCCACAACTCTCAGTAGCCTCCCATTTATTGTGTATTCCCTTGCTTTGTTTGCCCTCCCCAAATGCATTACTTCACACTTCTCCGGATTGAATTCCACTTGCTATTTTTCTGCCCACCTGACCAGTCCATTGATATCTTCCTGCAGTCTGCAGCTTTCCTCCTCGCTATCAACCACACGGCCAATTTTTGTATCATCTGCAAACTTCTTAATCATGCCCCCTACATTTAAGTCTAAATCATTAATAAATAACACAAAAAGCAAGGGACCTAGTACTGAGCCCTGTGGAACCCCACTTGAAACAGCCTTCTAGTCACAAAAACACCTGTCGACCATTACCCTTTGCTTCCTGCCACTGAGCCAATTTTGGATGCAACTAGCCACTTTCCTTTGGATCCCATGGGCTTGTACTTTTTTGACCAGTCTGCCATGTAGGACCTTGTCAAAAGCCTTGCTAAAATCCATGTACACTACATCAAACGCGCTACCCTCATCGACCCTCCTTGTTACCTCCTCAAAAAATTCAATCAAGTTAGTCAGACACGACCTTATCTTGACAAATCCATGCTGACTGTCCTTGATTACTCCATGCCCTAAATGACGGTTTATCCTGTCCCTCAGAATTGATTCTTGTGGGATGTGGAAATTCAGGGATCCTTCCTGTGTCCCTGGTTCCTTCACCTGCAGGAAGCGTGTCCAGCTGCAGCTACTGTTTGACCGCTTGATGGCTCTGGAGCTGCGGATGGACTCACTTTGGAGCATCCGTGATGCTGAGGAAGTCGTGGATAGCACGTTCAGTGAGTTGGTCACACCACAGATAAAAATTACTGAGGGAGATAGTGAATGGGTGACCAACAGACAGAGGAAGAGTAGGAAGGCAGTGCAGGGGTCCCCTGCGGTCATCTCCCTCCAAAACAGGTATACCGTTTTGGATACTGTTGGGGGAGATGGCTCACCAGGGGAAGGTGACAGCGGCCAGGTTCATGGCACCGTGGCTGGCTCTGCTGCACAGGATGGCAGGAAAATGAGTGGCAGAGCTATAGTGATAGGGGACTCGATTGTAAGGGGAGTAGACAGGCGTTTCTGCGGACGCAACCGAGACTCCAGGATGGTATGTTGCCTCCCTGGTGCAAGGGTCAGGGATGTCTCGGAGCGGCTGCAGGACATTCTGGAGGGGGAGGGTGAACAGCCAGTTGTCGTGGTGCATATAGGTACCAACGATATAGGTAAAAAACAGGATGAGGTCCTACAAGCTGAATTTAGGGAGTTAGAAGTTAAACTAAAAAGTAGGACCTCAAAGGTAGTAATCTCAGGATTCCTACCAGTGCCACGGGCTAGGAATGACAGGATAGCTAGGATGAATACGTGGCTTGAGAGATGGTGCAAGAGGGAGGGATTCAAATTCCTGGGCCATTGGAACGGGTTCTGGGGGAGGTGGGACCAGTACAAATTGGACGGTCTGCATCTGGGCAGGACTGAAACCAATGTCCTAGGGGGAGTGTTTGCTAGTGCTGTTGGGGAGGGTTTAAACTAATGTGGCATGGGGATGGGAACCGATGCAGGAAGTCAGTGGGAAGTAAAGTGGTGACAGAAACAAAAGGCAGTAAGGGAGAGTGTACAAAACATGACCGGACAGATGGTCTGAGAAAGCAGGGCAAAGACCAAGGGAAGTCTAGATTAAACTGCATTTATTTCAATGCAAGAAGTCTGATGGGCAAGGCAGATGAACTCAGGGCATGGATGGGTACATGGGACTGGGATGTTATAGCTATTACTGAAACATGGCTAAGGGAGGGGCAGGACTGGCAGCTCAATGTTCCAGGGTACAGATGCTATAGGAAAGATAGAGCAGGAGGTAAGAGAGGAGGGGGAGTTGCGTTCTTGATTAGGGAGAACATCATGGCAGTAGTGAGAGGGGATATATCCGAGGGTTCGCCCACTGTGTCTATATGGGTAGAACTGAAAAATAAGAAGGGAGAGATCACTTTGATAGGATTGTACTACAGACCCCCAAATAGTCAACGGGAAATTGAGGAGCAAATATGTAAGGAGATTACAGACAGCTGCAAGAAAAATAGGGTGGTAATAGTAGGGGACTTTAACTTTCCCAACATTGACTGGGACAGCCATAGCATTAGGGGCTTGGATGGAGAGAAATTTGTTGAGTGTATTCAGGAGGAATTTCTCATTCAGTATGTGGATGGCCCGACGAGAGAGGGGGAAAAACTTGACCTCCTCTTGGGAAATAAGGAAGGGCAGGTGACAGAAGTGTTAGTGAGGGATCACTTTGGGACCAGTGATCATAATTCCATTAGTTTTAAGATAGCTATGGAGAATGATAGGTCTGGCCCAAAAGTTAAAATTCTAAATTGGGGAAAGGCCAATTTTGATGGTATTAGACAGGAACTTTCAGAAGTTGATTGGGAGAGTCTGTTGGCAGGCAAAGGGACGTCTGGTAAGTGGGAGGCTTTCAAAAGTGTGTTAACCAGGGTTCAGGGTAAGCACATTCCTTATAAAGTGAAGGGCAAGGCTGGTAGAAGTAGGGAACCTTGGATGACTCGGGAGATTGAGGCCCTAGTCAAAAAGAAGAAGGAGGCATATGACATGCATAGGCAGCTGGGATCAAGTGGATCCCTTGAAGAGTATAGTGATTGCCGGAGTAGAGTTAAGAGAGAAATCAGGAGGGCAAAAAGGAGACATGAGATTGCTTTGGCAGATCAGGCAAAGGAGAATCCAAAGAGCTTCTACAAATACATAAAGGGCAAAAGAGTAACTAGGGTGAGAGTAGGGCCTCTTAAGGATCAAGAAGGTCATCTATGTGCGGAACCACAAGAGATGGGTGAGATCCTAAATGAATATTTCACATCGGTATTTACGGTTGAGAAAGGCATGGATGTTAGGGAACTTGGGGAAATAAATAGTGATGTCTTGAGGAGTGTACATATTACAGAGAGGGAGGTGCTGGAAGTCTTAACGCGCATCAAGGTAGATAAATCTCCAGGACCTGATGAAATGTATCCCAGGACGTTATGGGAGGTTAGGGAGGAAATTGCGGGTCCCCTAGCAGAGATATTTGAATCATTGACAGCTACAGGTGAGGTGCCTGAAGATTGGAGGGTAGCAAATGTTGTGCCTTTGTTTAAGAAGGGCGGCAGGGAAAAGCCTGGGAACTACAGACCGGTGAGCCTGACATCTGTAGTGGGTAAGTTGTTAGAGGGTATTCTGAGAGACAGGATCTACAGGCATTTGGAGAGGCAGGGACTGATTAGGAACAGTCAGCATGGTTTTGTGAGAGGAAAATAATGTCTCACGAATTTGATTGAGTTTTTTGAAGGGGTAACCAAGAAGATAGATGAGGGCTGTGCAGTAGACGTGGTCTACATGGACTTTAGCAAAGCCTTTGACAAGGTACCGCATGGTAGGTTGTTACATAAGGTTAAATCTCACGGGATCCAAGGTGAGGTAGCCAATTGGATACAAAATTGGATTGACGACAGAAGACAGAGGGTGGTTGTAGAGGGTTGTTTTTCAAACTGGAGGCCTGTGACCAGCGGCATGCCTCAGGGATCGGTGCTGGGTCTGCTGTTATTTGTTATTTATATTAATGATTTGGATGAGAATTTAGGAGGCATGGTTAGTAAGTTTGCAGATGACACCAAGGTTGGTGGCATTGTGGACAGTGAAGAAGGTTATCTAGGATTGCAACGGGATCTTGATAAATTGGGCCAGTGGGCCGATGAATGGCAGATGGAGTTTAATTTAGATAAATGTGAGGTGATGCATTTTGGTAGATCGAATCGGGCCAGGACCTACTCCGTTAATGGTAGGGCGTTGGGGAGAGTTATAGAACAAAGAGATCTAGGAGTACAGGTTCATAGCTCCTTGAAAGTGGAGTCACAGGTGGATAGGGTGGTGAAGAAGGCATTCGGCATGCTTGGTTTCATTGGTCAGAACATTGAATGCAGGAGTTGAGATGTCTTGTTGAAGCTGTACAAGACATTAGTAAGGCCACACTTGGAATACTGTGTACAGTTCTGGTCACCCTATTATAGAAAGGATATTATTAAACTAGAAAGAGTGCAGAAAAGATTTACTAGGATGCCACCGGGACTTGATGGTTTGACTTACAGGGAGAGGTTGGATGGACTGAGACTTTTTTCCCTGGAGAGCAGGAGGTTAAGGGGTGATCTTATAGAAGTCTATAAAATAATGAGGGGCATAGATAAGGTCGATAGTCAAAATCTTTTCCCAAAGGTAGGGGAGTCTATAACGAAGAGGCATTGATTTAAGGTGAGAGGGGAGAGTTACAAAAGGGTCCAGAGGGGCAATTTTTTCACTCAAAGGGTGGTGAGTGTCTGGAACGAGCTGCCAGAGGCAGTAGTAGAGGTGGGTACAATTTTGTCTTTTAAAAAGCATTTGGACAGTTACATGGGTAAGATGGGTATAGAGGGATATGGGCCAAATGCAGGCAATTGGGACTAGCTTAGTGGTATAAACTGGGCGACATGGACATGTTGGGCCGAAGGGCCTGTTTCCATGTTGTAAACTTCTATGATTCTAATTAATTTGCTCACCAATGAGTTTAGACTGACTGGCCTGTAATTACTTGGTCTATCCCTCTATCCCTTTTTAAAGTGCAATGTTAGCAGTCCTCCAACCCTCCGGCACCACACCTGTATCCAGGGAGGATTGTAAAATGAAGTTCAGAGCCTCTCCTATTTCCTCCCTTGCTTCCTTTAACAGCCTGGGATACATTTCATCCAGGCCTGGTGAATTATCTACTTTCAATGATGCTAATCCCCTTAATACTTCCTCACTATGTTTATCCCATCCAATATTTCACGCTCCTCCCCCTTAACTAGTGTCTGCATCGTCCCTCTCTTTCGTGAAGACAGACCCAAGGTATTCATTAAGAACCATACCAACATCTTCTGCCTCCACACATAGGTTACCTTTTTGTTTTCTTATAGACCCTACTCTTTCCTTAGTTATCTTCTTGCTCTTTATATATTTATAAAATATCTTTGGGTTTTCCATGATTTTACTTGCCAGTATTTTTTCATGCCCTCTCTTTGCTTTCCTAATTTCCTTTTAATTTCACCTCTGCACTTTCTATACTCCTTTCGGCTTTCTGTAGTATTGAGCTCTTGGTGTCTGACATAAGCTTTGCCTTATTTTACCCTGCATGCTCCTTAACATCCAGGGGACTCTGGATTTGGCAGTCCCACCCTTTTTCTTTGTGGGAACATGTTTACTCTGAGCCCCTTGAATCTCGTCCTTGAATACCTCCCACTGCTCTGACGTTGATTTACCTTGAAGTAGCTGTTTTCAGTTCATTTTTGCTAAATCACTTCTCAGCTTAGTAAAATTGGCTTTTCCCCAATTGAGAACTTTAACTCCTGTTCTATCATTGTCCTTGAATACTTGAAGGGAAAAAATTTGCAGGGCTTTGGCAAAAGAGCTGGGGAGTGGGTCTAATTGGATCACTCTTTCAAAGAGCCGGCATAGACATGACGGGCCGAATGGCCTCCTTTGATTCTATGAAATCTTGTTTGGCAAAGCCCAGTTTTGGAAGTTGTTTACAGCTATGGAATTTTCTGTCTGTGGTCCACTGGAGCAGAAAGTAATTCAAAGTGGTTACGTTTTGTCTATTTGGGAAGGATGCCTATAGTTTCCTTCATACCAGCTAGAACATCATAGCAAGAGAGTCGTGCAACCAGAGTATTGACCCTGCTCTTTTGTTGCACTGCCATGTGAACTGTTAAAGACTCCGTGAGGTTCATGTAAAGCTTTTCATCATGATTCTTGTTGAAACAATTCTCTTCAATAATGTTAAGACTTTTTAACTGTTCAAAAAAAAGTTCCTCTTATCTGGTGATTGTGTTTATTTGCTGATTCATTTGGCCTGTCGATGTGCTGCTTTCTGCCAATTCAGAGATCGAGGACAAGATGAATAGGCTGGATTATTCTCTGTGTACAACCCAAAAGTAGAAGGGCTCATTGTTCACTAATGGCTTGCTATAATTCAAGCATTGTCATGTTTTGGTTCATACAAAAGCACAAGCACAAGCGTGCCTCCGGAAGTCACATTTTTGCATTGGGTGCAAGTAAAATATTGAGAAGTCGTCCACGTTCTAACGGTGTGGTTTATAAGGCTCATTTTTAACACGAGCAAGGATCATTTGATTATTTAGTTTTATCCTAAGAAAGTTTTATTGTAAACCTGATTGTGTTATTCTCCATTTTTATAGCGATCCCTTATCCTGAGGCACTTTTTAAAAAATTACGGATCTTGTGGTTATTTTCCTTAAATTTTTACCCTGAGGTAGTTTTCTAAGTGATTACAGGAACAGATACAAAAGTCCTTGAAGTAGAATTTTCTCTCTAGGAGCAGCACTACCGAAATTCAACTAGTGCTCATTAAAAGAATCTGGTATAACTATGTGTGGCTGTAAGTAAAGATATTTGGGCTCAATTTTACGGGGAAATTGCGGGGGCGGGGGGGGGGTTCTGAAAATCGGTGAAATCCTATTTGGGTTCGGAAGCCGGCTCCAACCCGCCGACTTCCGAGTTTCCCAAGGACGCACCTGTGTGCGCGCGGGCGTCCCGAAACCAGAAGTCCCACCGGCAAATAAAGCCGGTGGGATGACAGTTAAAGAGCCAAATGTACCTCACTGAGGTAATTAAGGCACTTTACTTGTGACAGATTACTTGGTTGTAACGATTTTTAACTTACCTGGGCGGCTTGCCCACCGCTTCTGATTCACGCCTGGTGAAACTAAGTTTGAAGGGCTGGATCAGGGAAAAAGAAACAAAATAAATGATATCAAAAACCACTGAAGGAAGTTAAAACACAAAATCAACCTACCTTTCCACCCTGCTCCGATGTCCGATATCTCCCTCTCCATTGTCCCCCTCTTCACCCCCCCCAATATCCCCCTCTTCGCCCCCTCCAACCTTCCCCTCTCTCTCTCTCTTCCCCCCCCCCCCCGCCCCCACCCCCGATCTTCCGTTCCAGTGCTGGATGACGTCTCACTCTCTTCCCGCTCCCCGCCCCCCCCGCCTCGGCCGCGTTGCAGCTCCTGACGGCAGCCAGCTGTAAATCAGGCTGGCTGTCGGGCAAGAAACCCGGAGATCACGTTAATCCTCAGCAATCACCATAT
Source organism: Heptranchias perlo (assembly GCF_035084215.1). NCBI lineage: Eukaryota > Metazoa > Chordata > Chondrichthyes > Hexanchiformes > Hexanchidae > Heptranchias > Heptranchias perlo. The sequence continues at coordinate 148,280,264 of NC_090326.1, read as the reverse complement.
GATCGCATCGGAAACGGTAAGTTTTGTTTATACGGGTTTGCCACGCGCACCTTCACCCCCCCCCCCCCACTGCCAACCCACCACCATTTCAAAATTGAGCCCATAACGACTGAAAAGAAAACTGAAATGAGACAACTGTTAAGAAAATAATCGTTAAACAAAATAAGACATATTAGTCTATTGTACTGTTCCTTTGATAAACATGTAAAACTTTGTCCCATCATTTACTGAGTGAGATGGGCAGATTTTGATGCCCTAAATGAGCCTCGTGTGAAACCTCTCCTTGACCCATTTAAGGTCAACTAACGAAGCTCCAGATTTTTTAATCTAACAATACAACCTCTTCTTGATCTGTTCAACCTGCAAATAGGGGAGGTTATCGTCATTCCCTGGGTGGAAGAAGCACTGGGACTACAGCCCCTTAAAGAAATTTGCACCTTGACTCGTCAAGTGACCTGCCCCTATTCAGTTAGATAAGTCCTTGTTCTGGGATACACCAAACATAGTTCATTTTTTTATTATTTCTCCCACTGTCAGCAATGGATTGCTGCCTCCCACACTGGGGAAAAAGTCTGTCGTCAAAGTGTTCAAAACATTCCTGGATATTCTTCGATTCTGGTGCTTGTGGAGAGGAGTTCTCCTTTGTATTTTATTTATAATTCATCTACAATATTCTTGTGCCTTTTTTCTTGAGTAGTAACCTAACCCAACCTGACTGATGCTGACCAATGCGAGCTCCTAGTTTTAAAATTTAATTGCCATGGATTTTTCCCAACCCCTGACTCACCTGACACTCAGTTCAAGAGCGAGCGTTGGTCTGATGGGTGAACTGGTTTCTGTGCGGTGAATCCTACACCACACAGTCTTTGTTGTTTCCTGTTATGAAGAAACTTGTTGGGGACTTAGCACACGGGCTTAATGTGACCACCTTATTTATTATCAGATGATCCTGACTACAAGAATGTCAATTTAGTTCTTCTGAGCAAAGACAGACATTACAGCATCAAAGTAGTTCGCTACTTCTAGGTCAGGCATAGAGTTGAGCTTAGGCAGTGAGCGCTGCTAACATTCCCATAAAGGACTGTTCAATACATTCTTCACATGATTGTATGGCTGGAGAAAAGGCATCCGGGGCTCTGCACAACTTCCTCTGCAACTTGCTTAATCTCATAGGGTGAGGCCAGATCAAATTCTAGCTCACCAATAATCATTCCTTCCCTCTTATTGAGGTGGTTTGTCAGGCTACATGTTTCCATGTCCAATGGAACTGCCATGGAGACTGCGTGGCTTTCTTCCCTATGCTCAGCCTATCCCTACATCTTTCTGGCAAGTTAAAACTTCACTCTTTACCAGTCTCTGCTAATTGTTTAGTATCCTATCTTCCATGCACTCCCGAACTTGCTTCCTCAACCACCTCCCAACCTAACGCCTGCTAACTAACTTTCTTTATTTGGCCCCATGCTCGCTGACAACAACCTGTGTCAATATTGCCACCCCTTCCAAAATCATCTGCTTGAATCTAAAAAAACCATCCATGACTGACCTATTTTCTATAACCATCCTATTTCTCTCTAAAATCTGTGAGTACATCATTGCCACCTAGCTACATGCTCACCTCATCAGTCCCCTTTTGAGTCTTTAGCCCATTTTCTGTTCCACCCATAGCACTGAGATCACCCGGTTGAGTCACCATTGATATTCCAAGCCGCTGTGATTGGGTTTCCTTGATCTCTGTACTGCCGTCGACACTGTTGACCGCTTCATTCTCTTTCACCACCTCTCCTCCATGGTCCATTTACACAGCTTTTGTCATTCCATTCATATCTATCCTAGCTCACGGGTATGGGCTAGGATACATATGAATGGAAAGAATATGCCTTAGATTGTGTATTATGTAAACTTGAGGTTTTTTAACAAGGATGCATTATAAGGCTGAAGCCACATGAAAGGAGCAACGATTAGAACTTGAAGATAATAAAAGGAATTTTACAGCAAGCAACTAATCAAGAGTAGTTAAGCACTAGAAGAGCACTAGTTTTCATGCTGTAGGTGATAGTGAGTGGGACTTCGTGCGGGACCAGTTGCATGTAGCAAAGTTTTGGCCAAATTGGAGTTTATGGAGGAAAGGAGGCCAGCAAGGAGAGCATGAGAGTTGTTGAATTTGGAAGTGACAAAAGGCATATATCAGGATTTCAGTGGGGAAGAGGCTGAGGTTGTTGCAGAGGTGGAAGTAAGTAAGTCTTTGTGATGGGAGAGGATATAGGGTCTAAACGCAGCTCAAACATGAACAAGATGCAAACATTCTGGTTGATCCTGAGACATTGCCCAGGGAGAGGGATGGAATCGGTGGCAAGGAAGTGGAGTTTGTACTTCGGCCTTCCTGATGTTGAGCTGGAGGAGGTAGTGACTCATTCAAGATTGGATGTTAGACAAGCAGTCTGACAGTACAGAGGTAATTTAGGGAGGTGGTGGAAAGGTAGAGTTCCATTCCATTGGCATACAAGTGGGAGCTGATTTATGTCACCAAATGGCAGTATGTAGATATGGGAGGGGCCCAAGAATAGATCTTTGGTGTACTTGAATTTCCGTAAGGCCTTTGACACAGTTTCTCTGGAAAGGCTGGTACAGAAAATAAAGAAAACGGGAATCAATGGAAATATTGGTTGACCGATAGAACCCAGAGGGTTATGGTATAACGTGTATTCAGCTTGGGAGAATGTTAGCAGTGGGGTCTCACGGGTCTGTTTTGCGACCATATCTGTATAAATGATCTGGAGCTAGGAGTCAGAAGCACAGTGGCTAATTCGCAGATGTACAAAGCTAATAACAGTGGTAGACTGCAAAGCTGAACAGGATAAGCTACAGGAGGATTTGAATGTACTTGGGAATTGGGCAGACAGGTAGCAGATGAAATTCAACAAAGAAATGCAAGGTTTTTCACATGGGGACTAAAAATCCAGGAAGGGACTATTACTTAAATGGAAAGAAAATAATGTGTATAGAAAAATGAAGGCGATCTGGGGGTCCTGATTAACAAATTGAAGCAATCACAACAATGCTCGGTAGCAGTGAGTTGAAATGTATTAAAAGGTAAATATTGAGCCAAAATACTATGGTAATCCTGCCACTTTAGAAGTGAATGGTGTGACCACACTTAGAACACTGTGTACAGTTCTGGTCACTGCAGTGTAGAAAGGATATTGCAGCTATTGAGAATTTACAAAAGAGGGCAACCAGAATGATTTAGGGGTTGGAGGGATTGGATTATGAGGAGTGATTATGTAAATTGGGCATATTCTAACTGGAAAAGAGATGGTTGAGATGTGATAAGATTGCTGTTTTTAGGATTCTTAGGGGACTAGATAACGTAGACCAAGATACCTTGTCCAGAACAGCTGAACCAGAGGACATAACCTGTGCTTGAAGGGGGGTAAATTCAAAACTAGTCTGTGGAAACATTTCAGCGAGTGAGTGGTCAATCTATGGAACAGGCTCCCTAGGTAGATGGTGGAAGCAGATAGTGTTGATACATTCAAATTCAAATTAGATAGATCTCTTTCAAAGAATAATATTTTGGCGTCCAGTATATGAGTCATTTGAGACATAGAATCTTAGAAATAGAACCATAGAAGGTTACAGCACGGAAGGAGGCCATTTGGCCCATCGAGCCCGCGCCAGCTCTATACAAGAGCAATCCAGCTAATCCCACTCTCCTGCTCTATCCCCGTAGCCCTGCAAATTTTTTCCTTTCAAGTACTTATCCAGTTCCCTTTTAAAGGCCATGATTGAATCTGCCTCCACCACTCCCTCGGGCAGTGCATTCCAGATCCTAACCACTCGCTGTGTAAAAACATTTTACCTCATATCACCTTTGGTTCTTTTGCCAATCACCTTAAATCTCCTCTGGTTCTTGACTCTTCTGCCAATGGGAGCAGTTTCTCTCTATCTACTCTGTCTCGACCCTTCATGATTTTGAATATCTCTATCAAATCTCCTCGCAACCTTCTCTGTTCCAAGGTGAACAACTCCAGCTTCTCCAGTCTATCCGTGTAACTAAAGTCCCTCATCCCTGGAATCATTCTAGTAAATCTCTTCTGCACCCTCTCTAAGGCTTTCACGTCTTTCCTAAAGTGTGTTGCCCAGAAGTGAACACGATACTGCAGTTGTGGCCCAACCAGTGTTTTATAAAGGTTCATCATGACTTCCTTACTTTTGTACTCTATGCCTCTATTTATAAAGCCCAGGATCCTGTATGCTTTTTTAACCGCTTTCTCTACCTGCCCTGCCACCTTCAATGATTTGTGCACGTATAACCCCAGTTCTCTCTGTTCCTGTACTCCTTTTAGAGTTGTTTACATTGCCTCTCCTCGTTCTTCCTACCGAAACGTATCACTTCGCATTTTTCTGTGTTAAATTTCGTCTGCCACGTGTCTATATCCTCTTGAAGTCTATCACTATCCTCCTCACTGTTTTACTACCCTTCCAAGTTTTGTGTCATCTGCAAATTTTGAAATTGTGCCCTGTACACCCAAGTCCAAGTCATTAATATATATCAAGAAAAGCAGTGGTCCCAGCACTGATCCCTGGGGAACACCACAGTACACCTCCCTCCAGTCCGAAAAACAACTGTTCACGACACGATAGATGGTAAGTGTCGCATGCCTGGAGAGAATAGGAGAGAATATGGCTCCCAAAGCTCTCCACCACGGGGAGTTTTCCTCACCTTATGTCTGAGTCTTTTGTAGACTAATTGATAGAGATTGACTGCCACGATTGGTCAACAACTCCATTATTGTTGTATTATGCAACCAGGATGGTAGAAGGCAAACTGGATGGACCGTAGTCTCTTCGTCTAGCATTTCCTATGTTCTGGTACCCTGGAGGTGAGAAACTAGCAATATGCTGGTAACATGAGATAGGTAGGAATGGAATGAGAGTGCAATCCCACAATTGGACAACTGAGTAGTTGGCACTTGAAGTGGATGGTGTGGTTAACGCAGCTGTGAGGTGGATGAAAAGGGACCACAGTCACAGAGGATATCGTTCAAGTGCTCTGATTTGAACTACCAGATTCCTTGGCTAATATTTCACTGAAGCTTAGTGTCAGTTACTAAAGCTGCTCATTTTGTTTTGGCTCTGGGCACTACCCTCTCCTAGTTTTAAAATTTAGAATGACATTTATGGTTTCATCCTAATGACTTATACCTATGTCACCTACTAAGATTATATTTTAGAAATATGAAACTTTAAACTAGGAAAAAGAGCTTACAGAGCATTCTGTTCACTGGAAGGCTGGCCTAACTAGGATGACTTGTTCAATTCCTACAGGCACCGACACATTTTAAATTCCAGTTCTACCAAGGAGCACCCTCCAGCTCCCAGCCAAACATAATCTAGGCTGACACTAATTGAAGTAGTGCGTGAGTGCTGCATTGGATGACGTGCTCTGCTTCAGATGAGATATTAAACTGAAGTCCTCTCTGTCTGTCCCGCTGGCTCCAAGATGATGTCACTATTAAACGACGAGCAGGGATATCTTTCTGTGTCCTGCCCAATAATTCCTCAAACAACACCACCCAACAAACATATTAACTGTTCACTCATCTCAATTGATGTTTGTGGGAGCTTGCTGTGCACAAAATGCCTGCCTTGTTTGCCTATATAACAGCAGTGACTACATTTGAATGTGATTTATTTAGTTTGAAGCGCTTTGGTACATGAGTTGCTACCTAAATGTCAGACTTGGCTCAGTGGTAGCACACTCGCCTCTACTCGCATCGTCAGAACAATTATACCCCACTTGAGACTTGAGCACATAATCCAGGCTGACAGTACAATATTGGATGAGATGTTAAATTGAGGCCCAATCTGTTTATAGGATTCTAAAGGGATTCTAAATGTCTTTAGGTGGACACAAAAGATCCCAAGGCACTATTTGAAGAAGGACAGGGGAGTTCTCCTGATGTTGTCAACATTTTGCCCTCAACCAACACCGGCGAAAACAGATTAACTGGTCATTACCTCATTGCTGTTTGTGGGATCGGGCCATGCACAAAACTGGCTGCCACCTTTGCCAACCTTAAACAGTAAAGACACTTCAAAAGTACTCCAGTGGCTGTGTCACTTCCAGACTCAACCATCCCCATTCTCCACCCTCTGTAAATTTCAGCTCATCCAAAACTCTGCTGCCTGCACCAAGTCCTGCTCGCTCATCACCCCTGTCCTCACTGACCTGCATTGGTTCCCAGTCGTCCAACGCCTAAAATTTAAAATTCTCATAGTTGTATTTAGTGAATTGGCCTCCACAGCCTTCTGTGGTAGAGGTTCACCATCCTCTGAGTGAAGAAATTTCTTCTCATCTCAGTCCTAAATGTCCTACCCCATATCCTGAGACTGTGACCCCTTGTTCTGGATCCCCCAGCCAGGGGAAACATCCACCCTGCATCCAGTCATAGAGTCATAGAGTGATACAGCACGGATAGAGGCCCTTCGGCCCATCGTGTCCGCGCCGGCCATCAAGCCCTGTCTACTCTAATCCCATATTCCAGCATTTGGTCCGTAGCCTTGTATGCTATGGCATTTCAAGTGCTCATCCAAATGCTTCTTGAATGTTGTGAGGGTTCCTGCCTCCACAACCCTTTCAGGCAGTGAGTTCCAGACTCCAACCACCCTCTGGGTGAAAAAGTTCTTTCTCAAATCCCCTCTAAACCTCCCGCCTTTTACCTTGAATCTACGTCCCCTTGTTATAGAACCCTCAACGAAGGGAAAAAGCTCCTTAGTATCCATCCTATCTGTGCCTCTCATAATTTTGTACACCTCAATCATGTCCCCCCTCAGCCTCCTCTGCTCCAAGGAAAACAAACCCAATCTTCCCAGTCTCTCTTCATAGCTGAAGCGCTCCAGCCCTGGTAACATCCTGGTGAATCTCCTCTGCACCCTCTCCAAAGCGATCACATCCAGTCTGTCTAGCCCTGTCAGAATTTTATATGTTTCAATGAGATCCCCCCTCATTCTTCTAAACTTGATTGAATATAGGCCGAGTCGACCCAATCTCTCCTCATACGACAGTCCTGCCATCCCAGGAATCAGTCTGGTGAAATTCGCTGCACCCCCTCTATGGCAAGTATATCCATGCTTAGGTAAGGAGACCAAAACTGCACACAATACTCCAGGTGTGGTCTCACCAAGGCCCTGTATAACTGCAATAAGACATCCTTGCTCCTGTACTCAAATCCTCTTGCAATGAAGGCCAACGTACCATTTGCCTTCCTAACCGCTTGCTGCACCTGCATGTTTGCTTTCAGTGACTGGTGTACAAGGACACCCAGGTCCCTTTGTACATCAACATTTCCCAATCTATTACCATTTAAATAATACCCTGCCTTTCTGTTTTTCCTTCCAAAGTGGATAACTTCACATTTATCCACATTATATTGCATCTGCCATGTATTTGCCCACTCACTCAATTTGTCTAAATGGCCTTGAAGCCTCTTTGCATCCTCCTCACATCTCATGATCCCACCTTAGGAACATAGGAACAGGAGTAGGCCATTCAGTCCCTCGTGCCTGCTCCGCCATTTGATAACATCATGGCTGATCTGTGATCTAGCTCCATATACCTGCCTTTGGCCCATATCCCTTAATACCTTTGGTTGCCAAAAAGCTATCTATCTCAGATTTAAATTTAGCAATTGAGCTAGTATCAATTGCCGTTTGTAGAAGAGAGTTCCAAACTTCTACCACCCTTTGTGTAGAAATGTTTTCTAATCTCACTCCTGAAAGGTCTGGCTCTAATTTTTAGACTGTGTCCCCTACTCCTAGAATCCCCAACCAGCGGAAATAGTTTCTCTCTGTCCACCCTATCTGTTCCCCTTAATAACTTATAAACTTCGTTTTGTGTCGTCAGCAAACTTGGAAATATTACATTTGGTTCCTTCATCCAAATCATTGATATATATTGTGAATAGCTGGGGCCCAAGCACTGATCCCTGCGGTACCCCACTAGTCACCACCTGCCACCCCGAAAAAGATCCATTTATTCCTACTCTCTGTTTCCTGTCAACCAATTTTCGATCCATGTCAGTATATTACCGCCAATCCCATGATTTTGCACACTAACCTCTTGTGTGGGACTTTATCAAAGGCCTTCTGAAAATCCAAATAAACCACATCCACTGGTTCTCCCTTATCTATTCTACCAGTTACATCCTCCAGTAGGTTTGTCAAACATGATTTCCCTTTCATAAATCCATGTTGACTTTGTTTAATCCCACTTATATTTTCTAAGTGTCCTATTATCACATCCTTTATAATAGACTCTAGCATTTTCCCTACTACTGATGTTAGGTTAACTGGTCTGTAGTTCCCTGTTTTCTCCCTCCTGAATTGAATTGCTTTGGGATGTCCTGAGGACGTTAAAGTCGTTGTATGAATGCAAGTTATTTCTTTCTACAAATGTATGTGCGTCTTTTATGTGTGTGCACAATGGCAGACCTAATTTGCCTGGTGCAGTGGCCATAATTCTGGGGTTCATTTGCACGCTTTCACCAAATGTTGCCTTGAACCAATGGCACAGAATGATAATGTGTGCCCTGTTTAGCCAGATTGACCATGTAAATATCCACAGTCCTACTGTTAGTTTCTTCACTACCTTGGTATTGTTTATATGTGGAGGTTGAATGTTTTTCAAAGAATGAGGAAGATCGTGTCTGTGGTAAGTAATCAACAATCTCAAACTAAACCTGCATAACCTACTTACAGCTGTTTTGATAAACAGTAATATGCCAGTAACGATGCATTCAAGAAACTTAGGTAAAGCGATCAGTATTTAGAATTTGTGATCTTCTCTTCAAATCCTTGCCCCTCCCTAGCTCTGTAACCTCCTCCAGCCCTACAACCCTCCGCAATCTCTGCACTCTTCTAATTTTGGCCTCTTGCGCATCCCTGATTTTTATCGCTCCACTATTGGCAGCCATGCCTTCAGCTGCCTAGGCCCTAAGGTCTGGAATTCCTTCCCTAAACACCTCTACCTCTCCTCCTTTAACACCTACCTCTTTGACCAAGCTTTTGGTCACCTGTCCTAATATTTCTTTATGTGGCTTGGTGTCAAATTTTGTTCGATTACCCTCCTGTGAAGTGCCTTGGGACATTTTAGTATGTTAAAGGTGCTATATAAATGCAAGTTGTTGATGCCCACGGAGGGTTTTAGGCAACCTTTAGTACTTTCATCAGTCATCTGTTTCTAGCTGGAAAGATGGTTTAACAGCGATTTCTAAAAAGATGTTGAGCAAGTGTGGGGTTGAAAGGTCACCTGTCTGAGGTGAAAAGAATATTCATATACAAACTTGCAGCATTTTTATACACATAATACATTTTGCTACGAACACATATGAGATACCTTTAAACTGGCTCTGTCAGGATAAATGAAATATGGAATGTGTTTGTACGAGCATCATTGTACTAGTGTGTCATCGCAAAGTATTTTTGATCATAATTCACCATATGAATAAAAGTTCACAGCAACAAAAGTGAATAAGAACATACTAAGGAGTAACCTAGATAGTCCACCATAAATTAGCTATAAATTGAGCAGTGTATGTTCTACACTCTCAGTAAAGATTGCATTTAATTATTATTATGCAGACATTTAATAAACATTGGAATCTACTTCTGGTTTTAGTTTCCTCTTAATGCTGTCTACAGTACACCTACTGGTGCAACTGCATGACTGAATCTCTATTGTTGGTAAATTGCCCTACAGCATCAAAGTGGCAGGTTCAGCAGTCTTACAGACCACTTTAAGTGGATGCAGTTCTAGAATATAAATGAGGTATTAGTTGATATTCAGACGGTGAGCTAATCCCTCTGTAGATGGTGTCATAGGTAAAGGGAATGCCATTTATGATGGCACCAACAGATTATTATTAAAAGCAGAAAAGTGGCCTTAAATGTGTACTACCAGCCTTCGTAGTTTGCAGGCTGAAATACTAAATATGATAGCTTTCTCCCCATAACATTTGGTCATCTTTTGATTTCAAATGTTCTGTCCACATTCTGAAAAAGATACTTGTAAGCATTTGCTTTTTGAGTTCAGTGTTATTGGCAGCTGTGGCCTTGAGCCAAAGTTATATTCCATCAAAGATGTTTTTCAGCGACAGCTTTGAAGATATTTGTATATCCAGGCTGGCCTTTCAGTAGTGACACCAGTAGGACCTACAGCTTTTAATCCATCCTGCTCCCACAAGCATCAGGGCACTGAATAATGTTTGAGCTCCCAGATGTGCATTCAGAGAGTGGTTTCAAGATGTTACAGATTTAAAAAATGAAAGTAGCTGATCTCTACTGTTAACAATGATCAAAAGTAAAAACATTCTTTTCCTGTAACTATCTCTGCCTCTCTTTCCCCTCCCCCCCCCCACCTCTAATTCTTACCATCTCTGTCTTTTGCTGATTGTCTTCCTCTCTCTCACGCTGTATGACTTTCATGCCCGCTCATGTCTGGTACCTCTATTTGCTTCCAATTTCTTCACTTTTTTTTTCTCTCTCCCTCCTGTAAGCTTGTCCTTTCCCCTGACCTCCCTCTCAGGCATGTCCCCGACACTCTGCCTCTCACAATTGTTCCTTTACTGTTTTACTTTTACCTTTTTCAAAAGGCAGGGCATGCCGAAAGATGGCAACCAATGTGTACCAGGTTATGGTGGGGGGGTGGGGGCCGGCGGTAGAGGAAGAGGCCACCCGTGAGCTGCTGTAATAAACACGGATGAGAGAGAAGCTGGAATAAAAACAGAAAATGCTGGAGAAGCTCAGCAAGTCGGGCAGCATCTGTGGCGAAAGAAACAGAGTTAACGTTTCAGGTGGAAGACCTTTCGTTAGAAATGGAAGACGTTAAAGAGTTAACGTTTTTAAGCAAGTACAGAGCCAGGGAAGTTGGGGGGGGGGGGGGGGAGGAAAGAACAAAAGGGAAGGTCTGTGATGGGTAGAGGGCAAGAGTGATTAAATGACAAAACGAATGATGGTGCAAGGCAAGGAAGGTGGTAATGGGACAGGTTATAAAAAACAAAAGATTGGTCAGCAGTAGGTGTAATTGGCAACAGCATAACATTATCAGCACCTGCAGTCTGAAAAGATGGGAGCAGTGGTTATGATCTGAAATTATAGAGAAGCTGGGCTCTGGACCAACAGTATTTCCAATTACCAACAGTAATTCCAAGGCATTATTGTAATACAGGAGGATTCCGTTGAAGCCCTAGTCTATGCACTTCAGGATTTATTTGTCCTGGAAGGGCTGTCTGTGAGTTTGCTCTGTTTCTGATTTGTTTTAATTGTTAATTCCTGCAATTAAAAATGATTTTTAAGAAGCAGAGGTATATATAATCCCAAATCAAAAGACTGAGGGTGGGTTTTTGCTAGGATTAGTATTATTTATCATATTCTCACCAACCGAGTGGTTCATTTGCGGCTTCTCTGCGGTTTCACCCAACTGATCAGTCTGATTACGTAAATACAACAATGGGCATACTCGGTCTTTGTCATAATATAGATAGATGCAGGTAGGTAAGGAAGAAAAAGAAAAAGCTTCTACAGGTATGTAAAAAGGAAAAGACTAGCGAAGACAAATGTGGGTCCCGTACAGACAGAGATGGGAGAATTTATAATGGGGAATAAGGAAATGGCAGAGAAATTAAACAAATACTTTGTGTCTGCCTTCACAGAAGAAGACACAAAAAACCTCCCAGAAATACTAGAGAACCAAGGGTCTGGCGAGAATGAAGAACTGAAAGAAATTAGTATTAGTAAAAAAAAAATAGTACTAGAGAAATTAATGGGACTGAAAGTCGATAAATCCCAAGGACCTGATGATCTACATCCCAGGGTTTTGAAAGAGGTGGTTATAGAGATAGTGGATGCATTGGTTGTCATCTTCCAAAATTCTATAGATTGCTGGAACAGTTCCTGCAGATTGGAAGGTAGCAAATGTAACCCCACTATTTAACAAAGGAGGGAGAGAGAAAACAGGGAACTACAGACTGTTAGCCTGACACCAGTATTAGGAAAAATGCTAGAATCTATTATGAAGGATGTGATAACAGGACACTTAGAAAATAATAATAGGATTTGGCAGAGTCAACATGGATTTATGAAAGGGAAATCATGTTTGACAAACCTATTGGAGTTCTTTGAGGATGTAACTAGTAGAATAGATAAGGGGGAACCAGTGGAAGTGGTGTATTTGGATTTTCAGAAGGCTTTTGATAAGGTCCCACACAGGAGTTTGGTGAACAAAGTTAGAGCACATGGAATTGGGGGTAATATACTGGCATGGATTGAGAATTGGTTAAAAGACAGAAAACAGAGAGTTGGAATAAATGGGTCTTTTTCAGGTTGGCAGACTGTGACTAGTGGGGTACCACAGGGATGGGTGCTTGGGCCCCAGCTATTCACAATCTATATCAATGATTTGGATTAGGGGACCAAATGTAATATTTCCAAGTTTGCTGATGACACAAAACTAGGTGGGAATGTGAGTTGTGAGGAGGATGCAAAGAGGCTTCAAGGGGATTTAGACAGGCTAAGTGAGTGGGCAAGAACATGGCAGATGGAATATAATGTGGAAAAATGTGAAGTTATCCACTTTGGTAGGAAAAACAGAAATGCAGAGTATGTTTTAAATGGTGAGAGATTAGGAAATGTTGATGTTCAAAGGGACCTGGGTGTCCTTGTACATTAGTCACTGAAAGCTAACATGCAGGTGCAGCAAGCAATTTGGAAGGCAAATGGTATGTTGGCCTTTATTACAAGAGAATTTGAGTACAGGAGTAAAGATGTCTTACTGCAATTATATAGGGCCTTGGTGAGACCGCACCTGGAGTATTGTGTACAATTTCGGTCTCCTTACCTAAGAAAGGATATACTTGCCATTGAGGGAGTGCAACAAAGGTTCACCAGACTGATTCCTGGGATGGCGGGATTATTGTATGAGGAGAGATTGAGTGGACTAGGCCTGTATTCTCTAGAGTTTCGAAGAATAAGAGGTGATCTCATTGAAACATACAAAATTCTTACAGGGCTCGACAGTGTAGATGCAAGGAGGATGTTTCCCCTGGCTGGGGAGTCTAGAACCAGGGGTCACAGTCTCAGAATAAGGGGTAAGCCATTTAGGACTGAGAGGAGGAGAAATTTCTTCACTCAGAGGGAGGTGAATCTTTGGAATTCTCTACCCCAGAGGGCTGTGGAGGCTCAGTCATTGAGTACATTCAAAACAGAGATTGATTGACTTCTAGATATTAAAGGCATCAAGGGATATGGGGATGGTGCAGGAAAATGGCATTGAGGTAAAAGATCAGCCGTGATCTTGTTGAATGGCAGAGCAGGCTCGAGGAGCCGGATGGCCTACTCCTGCTCCTATTTCTTATGTTCTTAGGAGAAAAATAGAAAATGTCCTGAATAATATGTGTATGATTGTGTATGTATAATATATATTAACGAGTCTTCCATGATGTTTTTCATGGTGAAAAATCTTTCATAAAGTATTAGAGATTTTATAACAACAGCGGTGTTATGCCAAGTAGTATTACCAGGGGCACAGACTTTGAAGCACTGGTAGGGGGAAGGCAGCCCTGGGATCATTAGGAATGGGCCCTCGGTCTGCCACTACTAGGATGGGGGCTTAGGGTCCTGCAGGGAGGGAGGTTCGATGGCCTGGAAGCACCAGGGGAGGGGAGAGGTGTGCAATTTACCAATATGCACTTCCGGCCTGTGCCAGGAGCACAGGAGCAAAAGATTTACTTTTTAGTGCACTATTAATGAGTTTGACAACTTATCCAGACTGAACGAGACTGTTCGCAACCTATTTGACCCTGAGCTCCATCAGAAGGATCACCTACTTCCACCATCGCATAACATCGCCGATCTCCGCCGCTGCCCATCTGCTGCTGAAATTCTCATCCATGCTTTTGTTACCCCCAAACTTGACTATTCCAATGCTGTACTGGCTGGCCTCACATCTTCCACCCTCCAAAAACTTGAGTCCATCCAAAACTCCGATGCCCGTATCCTAACCCATACCAAGTCCCGCTCAACCATCACACCTGTGCTCGCTAACGTACATTGTCCCCGTTCCACCAATGCCTCAAATTTAAAGTTCTCATCCTCGAGTTCAAATCCCTCCATGGCTTCTCGCCTCCCTATCTCTGTAACCTCCTCTGGCCCTACAACCCTCTGAAAACTCTGCGTTCTTCCAACTCTGGCCTCTTACGCATTCCCCACTCCCTATTGGCAGACATGTTTTCAGCCGTCCAGGCTCTAAGCTCTGGAATTCCCTCCCTAAATCTCTCTGCCTCTCAACCTCTCCTCCTTTAAACCTTTTAGTCACCCCTCCTAATATCTCCTTATTGGGCTAGGCATCACATTTTTGTCTGATTACGCTCCTGTGAAGCACCTTGGGATGTTTCCTACATTAAAGGCGCTATATAATGCAAGTTGTTATTTAGACAGTCTTTAATAAACAAATTTCCATAAACAAACAAATTACGTAATAAAATGTTCAAATGTTTAGCATTTGTGCACTTTCCGAGGTTTTATATTTTTAAAAAAACACTTCCATAAGCCTCAAAAACGCTTCAGGAGAGATTTTTTAATTGAACTTTCATCAGCAATAGTTATCTATAAATAAATCTGTTTTCTTTCCGAACGTCAACAAAGAACCCAAAATAACAGGTCTTGCTATTCACAGGAGCGCTCTCTCTCACACACAGGTGCCTGATCAGTTCATAATAGGAAACAGCATTTCTTATTAAATGTCATTCGCTTGCCTGAAATAAAGCTTTGAGTATTCAATCTCCAGTGTCTGTAAAAATATTTTGGGAAAAAGCAAAGACACTTTCAAATCCTTACAGGATGAGGGGACACATCCTTCTGTCCTTCAACTCCCATCAAAGCTGGGTAATTATGCAAACTGCACATGCCCAGAAGGTACAAAACTTATGAGGTAAAATTATCCAGGGCAAGCCCAACCTTTTGAGACGGGCTGAGACCCTGAAGTAAAAACTTTAATGAAGATTAATTAAAAGACACAAAAGACAGTTCAATGGATAAATGTAATCATGTTATTGTGAATCTTGTTAAAAATCTTACTTTTGACATTAAAATTTCAGTTACTGAGGGGAAAAAATGGTAGTTGAGAATATTTTCAGAAACATTGTGAGTGATTTGATTGACTCGTCAACAAACCACGATGGCGAAGGAAATGTTTGTATCTTTAGTTAATGTACTGATATTTAAAACCACCTTTTCAATGCTTTCTAGCAATTTTTACCTCATTGACATTATTTCAGTCAAGAGAGTGTATTATTTCTTCATCAATTAACAGGTACAAAATTAATATGCATCTTTAGAAGCAATTTGTCAGTGTTGAAGGATTGTACTTTTGTAAACAATTTTACAACACCAAGTTATAGTCCAGCAATTTTATTTTAAATTCACAAGCTTTCGGAGGCTTCCTCCTTCGTCAGAAGGATTGTACTGACAGAGCAGTAACCAGTGAAGTGGGGGGGAGGAGAACTGAAGAACCCTAACCATGGTTATTGATGCCTTTGCAGTTTTGTCACTCAGTAATTTTTCCTTCCTGTTCTCTTAAAGGCACCGCTTTTGCTGTGATTTAGTTCCATGGGTACGGATGGCCCAGAAAGTGAGTGATAACAGACAATCCGGTTGTGGGGAGCATCACAGCCAAGCCCCATATTGTCCTCTTCCAACGTTTGTGCGTGGGTGCTTTCCAGCAACCATCGCTAGATAGCGATCACGATTCCCTAACCCATAGGGCTGATTCCAGTTGGAGCATCTGCTACCCAGCTAAGATCAACTAACTCAGCAAAAACTTGGAACTAGACCTGGGACCTCCCTGGTCTGTATGACTCACCTACTCACTGCCTTAACCAGATGACCTATCGGGGAGCTGAAACTATCCAGTTTTACATCCATGTCATTTTACGGTAGAAGTGATGGATGTAGGATATGTGATTCCATGAGTGACAGAAAGGCTCCCTTCAGAATGCATTCTTTGGCATTACTCAGTGTAATTGTTGCCTGGAGATTGCATGATTTACAAAACAACCATAGATGAGCAGGGTGTGTGTGTGTGTGTGTGTGTGCGCGGGCGCGCGTCCATGTGTGATGTAGTGCATGCTGATGAGGTTGTAAATTAAAGTTCTGTTTTTGATTCTAAAACAACATTGTTCATCTCCAGTGTGCTCAAGAGCTGATCAACCCTAAACAAGTTAGCACAGCAATGATTTCAAACTACTGTAGACATCAGTCTTGGAAACATCATTTATTGTGAGTGTTGGGGCTTAACATTACTCGAGCATTCACATTGAAATGACAGACTAACAATATACAATTAAAGCTTAATTTGAAATTCAAATTCTTACACAGTGCCAACTATCCTCCCACGCTTGTTTTTCAGAGCTTCAGCTTTGCTTACCAAAACTTATGGCTAAATGCAGCAATCAGTTTGTTTCATGTTACCGGCTAACGGGCATGAACAGCTAATAGCTTAGTTTGCAGCCCGTATGGTTCATTTGTCTTAGAACTTTTTTGTGAGTGTACAGCTCCCTCCCTTTTAGATGGACAAGTTGATACCCTTCTCTCTGGTCTCCCAGAATGGTGCAGCGCTGGCAGGCCTGAGAGCAGGTCACCAGCTTGTCTCCTCAGTTAAAGACAGTGCACAAAATAGGACCTATACCGACACTAAAATTAGAATTTTGAACATCTAACATGCAGGTAGCTCGCAAATGTTCCTTCTCCTTGTCAAAGGAGACACCTGGTTGCTGCGCAATGTCTTCCCACAGAACTCAGCAATATGGGGGAATCAAAGCTCCATTACTGTGCTGATGGTTCTTTTTTTTTATTTGTTCATGGGATGTGGACGTCGCTGGCAAGGCCAGCATTTATTGCCCATCCCTAATTGCCCTTGAGAAGGTGGTGGTGAGCCGCCTTCTTGAACCGCTGCAGTCCGTGTGGTGAAGGTTCTCCCACAGTGCTGTTAGGAAGGGAGTTCCAAGATTTTGACCCAGCGACGGAGAAGGAATGGCGATATATTTCCAAGTCTGGATGGTGTGTGACTTGGAGGGGAACTTGCAGGTGATGTTGTTCCCATGTGCCTGCTGCCCTTGTCCTTCTAGCTGGTGGAGGTAGCGGGTTTGGGAGGTGCTGTCGAAGAAGCCTTGGCGAGTTGCTGCAATGCATCCTGTGGATGGTGCACACTGCAGCCACAGTGCGGCGGTGGTGAAGGGAGTGAATGTTTAGGGTGGTGGATGGGATGCCAACCAAGCGGGCTGCTTTGTCCTGGATGGTGTCGTGCTTCTTGAGTGTTGTTGGAGCTACGCTCATCCAGGCAAGTGGAGAGTATTCTATCACACTCCTAACTTGTGCCTTGTAGATGGTGGAAAGGCTTTGGGGAGTCAGGAGTGAGTCCCTCGCCGCAGAATACCCAACCCACGACCTGCTCTTGTAACCACAGTATTTATGTGGCTGGTCCAGTTAAGTTTCTGGTCAATGGTGACCCCCAGGATGTTGATGGTGGGGGATTCGGCAATGGTAATGCTGTTGAATGTCATGGGGAGGTGGTTAGACACTCTCTTGTTGGAGATGGTCATTGCCTGGCACTTGTCTGGCACAAATGTTACTTGCCACTTATGAGCCCAAGCCTGGATGTTGTCCAGGTCTTGCTGCATGCGGGCTCGGACTGCTTCATTATTTGAAGGGTTGCGAATGGAACTGAACACTGTGCAATCATCAGCGAACATCCCCATTTCTGTTGTTATGATGGAGGGAAGGTCATTGATGACGCAGCTGAAGATGGTTGGGCCTAGGACACTGCCCTGAGGAACTCCTGCAGCAATGTTCTGGGGCTGAGATAAATGGCCTCCAACAACCACTACCATCTTCCTTTGTGCTAGGTATGACTCCAGCCACTGGAGAGTTTTCCCCCTGATTCCCATTGACTTCAATTTTACTAGGGATCCTTGGTGCCACACTCGGTCAAATGCTGCCTTGATGTCAAGGGCAGTCACTCTCACCTCACCTCTGGAATTCAGCTCTTTTGTCCATGTTTGCACCAAGGCTGTAATGAGGAATGGAGCCGAGTGGCCCTGGCGGAACCCAAACTGAGCATCGGTGAGTAGGTTATTGGTGAGTAAGTGCCGCTTGATAGCACTGTCGACGACACCTTCCATCACTTTGCTGATGATTGAGAGTAGGCTGTTTATTACAAGGTATATACGTAGGAGAAGTGTCATTCAACCCATCTTGGTTGATCCATCCAGAAAGAATTTACAGCCAACTCAGCATAGCATCAAACTGTTTCGAAAACAATTGTAGGGTTTTTCCATATATTAAACACTCTTCTGTTATCTTAACTGTACAGATTAGAAGTGGGATGTATATATTAGTATTTGTGGCACCATTCTCCTAATGTTATGTATCTGTTGGTAGTTCCCCATACTCGCTTACATCCCAACCAACTGGCCATAATTAAGGCAGTATGGCTTTTTTAATATTTGTTTGTTTTTTATTTACTGCGTTTTCATCTGTTTCTGAATGAGTTTTGTTTTAGTTTTAGCTTACAATATATTGCCCTTTAACTGTGACTGTAATTGCTGGCACAGCCAGTCTCTATCGCTTTGGCTAATTAATTAGCACCCGTTCATTTATTCATGAAAATCTTGCGACTTTAATTGATTTGAATGTTGATGTGGCTGTTATCATATTCTCATTGATTAAAGAAGATTTTTTTTAATTTTGTGATGAAATAATTAAAGTGTATTAGTTTATAAGAGATGAGAGCTCATTTGTACCCATGCGTTGAGAATTAAAATATTTTTGCAAAAATTAATCTTTCTAGTGTAAGAGTTCTAGTGAGTTTTTATATTAAAATCAAAACATCAATTATTAAAGTTGAGAGTTTAAAATGGAATATGGTGTGACATCTGGAAGAGTAAATTAAACCTAAATGTTCTAATTGATAGATAAATATGTGCCTGGATCCTTTCACATCAGCATTGGGTAATAATTTATACAGAAACTCATACAGGTACCTCTTTAGTTGAAGGACAATTTAGCAGAAGGTTGTCTCTGTGTCTGTTTTTAGACAGAAACGAGATGCTGCTAAACTTTAGTGCTGTGCTGATTTGTGTGTAGATGGGCCAGCTAATGGCTCTGATCCAGTTAGGCATCGCCTACTCTGAGGATGAGAGAGATGGGATCATCCACTTGGCACCTTTGGCTGAAGATGCTTGCCGACACTTCAGCCTTGTTTGTTGCACTCGCACTCGGCTCCGACATGGTTGCGCATGGAAATATTCATTGAGCCTCCTCCTTCCGTTAGTTGCTTGATTGTCCACTACCATTCTCAACTGGATGTGGTAGGACTACAAAGCTTTGCTATGATCTATTGGTTCTGGGACTGCTGAGCTCTATAACCTGTTTAGTGTGTAGGTAGCTCTGTGTTGTTGCTTCAATAGATCGGTGTGTCAATCTAAGAAATGCCTGCTGTTGCTCCAGGCATGCCTTTCGACACTCCCCACTGAAACAGAGTTCATCTCCCGGCTTGATGGAGCTGGAAGAGAGGAAAAAATGTGCCGGCCCATGAGGTTACTGTACCTTCTGGATGCCCAGTTTTGCATGGCTGCTAGATCGGTCCATGGTCTGTCCCACTTGGCACGGTACTGGTGTCCCACTATACGATGGAGGATGTGCTCACTGTGAAGGTGAGACTTTAGATGAGATATTCACTGGTTCCGTTGGGCATAAACGGGCAGTAGCGGTCCAAAAATAGCAGGGAAAATTGTACCACTCTCTCCGCTCCAGCCAACGCCATCCTGAAAGGGGCCTACTGTTTCAGGCAGGAGGACCTTTTAATATGCAAATTAGGGTCCTATGCTGTACATAGGATTCCGATTGCCACTTTCATAGAATCATACAGCACCGAAGGAGGCCATTCGGCCCATTGTGCCTGTGCCAGCTCTTTGAAAGAGTTAACCAATTTAGGGAGACCCCTGGGATGTGCACCAACCGGCCAATTTTACCCAAAGGTACAACCAAAGAAGACCAAACATGGTGTGCTTGGACTGCTCCTCCATGCTTCACAAGCTGGCCTGGGTTCCTCTGCCCCTTTGTCTTCACGAGGAATGTGCGCTGGTCACTTCTACCACTGTTATCATGGACAGATGTGTCTGTGACAGGTAGGTTAGTGAGAGCGAGGTCCAGCAGGTTATTCCTCGTATTGTTTCCCTCACCACCTGATGCAGGCGCAGACTGACAGCTATGCTCTTCAAGGGCCAGTCAGCTCGGTCATTGAAGTTCCCCACCCAGAGTACATTTAGTGCCTTTGGTTCCCATCAATGTTGTTGAGGAGGGCAGCAAGTGGTAATTAGCAGGCGGTTTCCTTAACGTTGTTTGACCTAAAGCCATGAGACTTCATTGTGACTGGCATCAGATTGGATAGGCTGGGGTTGTTTTCCTTGGAACAGGGGAGGGTCATTTGATTTGATTGAGGTGTACATAATTATGAGGAGCCTAGATAGAGTGGATAGGAAGGACCTATTTCCCTTAGCGGAGTGGTCAATAACCAGGAGGTATAGATTTAAAGTGATTGGTAGAAGGATTAGAGCGGAAATGAGGAAACATTTTTTCACCCAGAGGGTGGTGGGGATCTGGAACTCACTGCCTGAGAGGGTGGTTGAGGCAGGAACCCTCAACTCATTTTAAAAATACCTGGACGTGCACCTGAAGAGCCGTAACCTGCAGGGCTACGGACCAAATGCGGGATAGTGGGATTAGGCTGGGTGGCTCGTTTCTCAGCCGGCTCGGATGGCCTCCTTCTGTGCCATAAATTTTCTATGATTCTATGATCAACGTTGAAGGACTTAGGGCCAGGTCCACCTGACTGTATAGCACTGTGCGCTCACCTCTGTTGGGTCTATCCTGCCAGAAGGACATTATGAGTGCTACTTGACTAGCCTGTCTTGTCTCTAGTCCCCAGATGTTGGTGAGGAGGACTTTGCAGGATCAGCTGGGGCTGGGATTGCTGGAGTGTTGTCCTGATCCAATGCATGGATCGCTGCCAATAGCTCCATCTGCTATTTCTCTTATTGTTGCACTTTATAGTGGTTGCTCTACATCTTAGTGGCTTGTTAAGAGTCAGCCACTATTTGTGAGACTGAACTGGTAGGGGTGGCGGAAGGACATTAGTGAACATGTTGGATTTTTACAACAATCCAGGAGCTTCATGGTCATTTTTCTGGTGCTAGCCCCCAAATTGTCAGATATAATTGAATTCAATTTCATAATTTGCCATGGTGGGGGAGGAGGGATTTGAACTCGTGACTTTTAGGTTGCAATTTAAGTACCAGAACCGCCAAGCTACTATACCCATTGATGGATTGTGCATCAATAAATTGTAAAGCTATAGCAATTCTGAAAATATAGCATTCATAGATGTTTACTGCTGTTTACTTGTTCTCAGCTGGTAAGGCTATATTTATTGCCCTAATTCCCCATAGATTTACATAGAAATTACAACAGGGAAACAGGCTGTGTTGGTGTTTATCCTCTGCACAAGCAATAGTCCTAATCCTGTGTGACTGTTCTGTTCCATATCCCATTATTCCCCATTTCTTTAACCACTTATTAGTGCATTTCACAGCCTCACAAAACTCAGTTTAAAAATGTTTCTACTGCTGTATGCCATAAATCTCTTACATTCTCTTTATTGCCATAACGTCTTTTCTATAGTGTGGAGTCCCTTTGGTGATGGTGCTTCCGTAATAGTATTAGGTAGGGAATTCTAGAATTTTGACCCAACAACAATGAAGGAATGAGAATACATGATGGTGTGTGACTTGGAAGAGAGCTTGGAGCTGATGGAGTTCCCACGATATTACTACTCCTGTCGTAGAGTCATGGGGCTGGGAGATGCTGTCGCAGTAAGCTTCGTGAGGTGTTGCAGTGCATCCTGTAGAGGGTACACACTGCAGCCACCGTGTGCCAGTGGCGGGGGACACCAATGGAACGGGCAGCTTTGCCTTGCTCTTTGACATTTTGCCCTCTTTGCTGAAGCTCAGAAAGAATGACAGTGGTTTAAGTTGTAGTAGATTGGACTGATTTTGTTTTTTTGTGCAATGCAAATATATCTGCACACCATTGAATGTGAGACTTTTACTTGTGCTCCTTTTTTGGTTAATAATGGTAATTAAGAGATTAAGAGATTTTGTCATAAAGAAGCTTTGAATTGCCTCAGCAGCCTACGATTCCCAGCAGTACCAAACACAACTACCAAGTACTTAGGCATTTAAGAAAGAATTTATGTTTATATAGGGCCTTACCACATCCTTGGGCAATCCCAATGGACTTTACAACCAATGGATTATATTTGAGGTGCAGTTACTTACATTGTGTAGGCAAATGTGGTAGCCAGTTAGTGGAATTTATCAAATGAACCACACTTGCCTAGCATTTTATAAAAAGTAAGAAAAACTTGCATTTATATAGCACCTTTCACAACATCCTAAAGCACTTTACAGCCAATGAAATACTTTTTTTTGAAGCATAGCCACTGTTGTAATGTAGGAAATGTGTCAGTCAATTTGCACACAGCAAGGTCCCACAAACAGCAATGAGATAAATGACCAGATAATCTGTCTTAGTGATGTTGGTTGAGGGATAAATATCGGCCAGAACACCGGGGAGAACTCCCCTGCTTTTCTTCAAAATATTGCTACGGGATCTTTAAAGTTCTCCTAAGAAGACAGATGGGGCCTCGGTTTAACATCTCATCTGAAAGATGGCACTTCTGGCAGTGCAGTATTCCTTGAGTATTGCACTGGAGCCTAGATTTGTGCTCAAGTCCCTGGAGTGGGACTTGAACCCACAGCCATCTGATATCAGAAGCAAGAGAGCTACCCACTGAGCCGCAGCTGTGGCTTAGACTAATTTCCTAGCATAGTATTTGACAGGAAGTCTTCGGGCTGGCTATTTTCTGGCAAATAATTATCATGGGCATACAGTGTTCCTTTTCTGAAGGATTTTCATGTATTCATTAGCATAGTCTCTATTGATGTCAGCAACCTCTTGCTGAAATAGTGACAACTTTAATTTTATTTTTTATTAGTTAGCCTTACCCATTTGAATAAATAAGAACGGTGTACAGTGAACACAACAAAGTGCTGTGAGTAGCGCAGTAAGATTTAAGCAGAGACTTTGGGAATAGTGCTAATATTATAGCTCGTTCTGTTACTAATTTTGAAGTTGAAATTGAACTTATCAGGCCGTTCGACAGCAAAATGTCACCTCTACCCCATATCTTACTGTATGACCCTCTCTAGCCTGGTAATATTTTCAGAAAGAAAAATATTGCATTCATTTGGCACCTCAAAAAGGTCTCACAGAAATACCTAAATGTGCTTTTCACACGGTCAATTATTTTGAAGTGCAGTGGTTGTCATAATGGCAGCAGACACACCAGCCAGTTTGTGTACAGAAAGATCTCATAAACAGCGGTGAGGTGAATCTATTTTTGGTGTGTTGGTTGAGGGATGATACCAAGAAAAATTGTTGTTCTTCTTCGAATAGTGCCATGGGATCTTTAACGGTAGATGGGACCTTGCTATTAACATCACAAGTAATATAGGTATGTGTATATACTATATATAGATAGATAGATATATACTGATTGCCATAGCAGTTGTTTATTTAGTTAGGCAGTTACTAGGTTGAATTTTTTCCTGATAGCAATGCTGTTGGATAGCATTAGAACTGTGCTAAATTTACACCCTATTATATTTCATCCCTATGCATGCGTATACACACACACACACACACACACACACACACACACACAGCACTGAACAAGTTCCACGCCTTAACGAAAGCACTAAAATATAATAGCTTGTTTGTAGTAACAAAGACAAGTTGAATTAGCCAAAGCAACTGACTCAGCTGCTGTTTAACATTGGAGACACTTCAAATCAAATTTAATTGTATGCTAAATGAACCCACTCCTTCCCCCATCAGATTAATTTCAAAAACAGCTAACAAGATGTAATCACATCACTTTCTGGCTGTGGCAAACTTGGCAAATTTGAGAGTAAGGCAGTAGAAATGTGTTACTCCTATAATATACAGGCTTTTGGAACCCAAACTTGGCACCACCTAATTACTAGTTCCTGATTTACTTCATGAGCTCTCTGATTCTCTTCAACCTTAGTGATGTCCTATACCACGGCCTTGACCCGTAACCTAGTTTTCTCAAGACTCAAATTATAAGACTGCTGCCGGCTACCAATATAAAAAAAAATCACAATTGGCTCCCATTAAAAGCTTTGTGCAGAAATTGGCTGCTGCGTTTGGCTATTTAACAGTGACTGTACTTCAAAATTAATTAATTGACTGTGAAGCACTTTGGGACGCCTTGTGGATGTGAAAGGTGCCATATAAATGCAATCTTTTCCTTTTCCTTCTTTCTTGCAGTTGAGACGAGAGCAAGAGAGAAATAACATTGGTGATGTATATGTTTGTATGTAATTATTTTTTGCCACTAGAGGCAAAAAAGATGCTGTCAAAAAATACTTCACAGAAGGTTAATATATGTGATCCCAGCAATGTCTAGTAGGTTTCCTAATATTAGCAGCTCTCAAGGCTTTGCCAGTTGACTAGATATATCTTGGCAGTCTTCAGATGCTTTCAGCATCTTTCTAAAGAGAGAAAGAAGCTGTATTTCTGTAGTGCCATATCACTTCTCTCAGACATATCCCAAAGCGCTTCACACACAATGAATTACTTTGAAGTGCAGTGATTGTTATGTAAGTGAAAGCAGAGCTACTTTGCATATAGGCAGGCTTCAAGATCATCCAAATTCCACATAGTGTTGTGACTTCCTTAGTGACCAGAAATTTCAATAGTAGAGTGCTCTGCACTACTTGTCAATAAAGACATATATGATCTAGTCACGAAAATGTGCAACCATGCAGCCACCCAATGCTTGGTCAAATTTTCGAAAGTGTCAAAAGAAGAATTTGGCCCTCTGTTTTCTGTTTTTGTGTGTTTTCGTAGAATAATTGAATCAGACAGCGCAGAAGGAGTCCATTCAGCCCATCACGCCGATGCCAGCTCTTTGAAAGAGCTATCAAATTAGTTCCACTCCCCTGCTCTTTCCCCATAGTCCTGCAAATTACTCCCTTTGAAGTATATATCTAATTCCCATTTGAAAGTTACTATTGAATCTGCTTCCACCACCCTTTCAGGCAAAGCATTCCTAATCATCATAACTCGCTGCATAAAAAAAATTCTTCTCATCTCCCCTATGGTTCTTTTGCCAATTATCTTTACTCTTCACTTCAGCTAAGTTGGGCCAGTTGTTATCTAACCTTAATAAACTCTAACACACCATCTTTATTCAGACATTTCCTTAAACCTTACTTCTACTAGTTATCACGCCCTATATGTCACTTCATCAGCAGTTCTTATGAGTGGTTCAGTAGTTTTTCACCTCTTTCCAATTTAAAAAAAAACCTGTGGAAGGCTACCTCTTTGCATCAGTAGTTTGCATACATGAACCTTGACTTTTAACCTGTCCTCAACTCGAATTAGATACCAAAAAAGGCAAGGCAACTGTAGCCCATTCTTAACTTGAGATCATTTAACAAACACATCTGCAAGAGCAAACTTTACATGACTCATCTGGGCATCAGCATCAAGACTATGGAAATAGATATTGGTCAACATTACCGCAATTACCACTCTTAGTCATCTCAAGTGGAAAAGCTATCAACTATCTGGTGCTCCACTCGCTGTTATGACCTGTTCCCTCTCTGACATTTTGCCATATCACATCTGTTGGTTGCTTTAATGAGATTGACTAGTGATTGAATTTCAGTTTCCATAGTTACATGGCAACAAGATTATATTTTGGCACAATCCCAAATTTCTGCCCAAGGTCATCCTGCTTCCATTTTAGTCAATCCATAACCTTACAGAATTTCTATCTGTTCTTTTGTATCTAACTTTGAGTTTTGAATGCACCAGGTTAAAACTGTAACAAATTCTCAAGGCCTTTGTGTCCACTGCACATCTCCTGCAAGGAAGATGAAATAAATTCCTAAATTTTAGCTTTCTGAATAAACCAGTGAGTATAGCAACATAGCATATTCTTTGGCTGGCAAATAGTTCCCTTCAGCAAACTAACATCTATCATATTCATCATCTTCTTTCCTGAAAAGTGAGAGAAAACTTTTTCTTCGTTAATATCTGTCTTTGGCCAGTGAAGATAAATGGTTTTGAGCAGTATGTGGTTTTTCAGACTTGATTTGAAATTTCAAAAATATGCAAAGATCTACTTCAAAATCTGCACCAGTTGCTGCAAAGTTTTTGCCTCCATGACCGATATACACGACCTATGCCATCCTACAACTCAAAGCTTCACATCCTGCCAGACAATTAGAGCACGGAACAATTCCCTTGAACGTACAGGGAGAGAGGCATCATCTCAGTGATGTCCCGATACTCCTTGGGTGGTTGTAGAGTTTCGGTACCAGAACATACCAGCAGGTCATGATGGAAATAGTTACAATCTGTATTACAATTTAAGGGAAAGCTAGATACATGAAAGAGAAAGGAATAGAAGGATATGTTGATAGGGTGAAATGAAGTAAATAAAGTGGAAGGAGGCTCAGGTGGAGTATAAACACCTGAATAGACCTGTTGTGCCGAACGGCCTGTTTCTGTGCTGTAAATACCATGTAACCATAGCTGGATGTTTGCCCATACCTCTAGTTATGTTGGCGTAAGGAATGTCCAGTCTCCAAAGACTTGAGCAGAATTGCCTGGGGAAGGATTGAATATATTAGCATTAATGAGGTGGGGAAAGAGGAATCATAAGCTGGGCCACCATTTTTATTATGTAACATTTGGGATTTTTGTCAGTACTTTTGGGGGGTCGTATTCCATGATTCTGTGTGTTTATAATTAGGGCCACCGGTTTATGGTGCCTGTGAGCCAGAAAATCAGGTGTCCAACCTAACAGCAACTACCATTTATGTACCTTTAACCCATTAAAAAAAAACTCCCAAAGCACCTCACAAATAGATATATAAGGGACATGGATGCTGAGTCATGAAGGGGGAGATAAGGAGAGTTGATAGAAGGCTTTGTTAAAAAGATGGGTTTGAGGTGTTTTTTAAAGGTGGAGGGATTAGGATTGAGGCGAAGAGGCATGCCCTCTGAGAGGATTGGAGCATGCATGAGGGGTATTGAGCCATCAGAGATTGCAGAGATAAGGTGGGAAAAAGTTGTGGAGAGATTTGTAGATGTAGATTTTAAATGTATTGCACTGGGGATACACTGGATGTAGGTCAGCAAGGACGGAGTGATTGGAGACCAGGACTTAATTTTGGACAGGATAGAGGCAGCAGAGGCACAAGCTGGAATTTATAGAGAATGAAGGACGGGAAACCAGTAGGGTAACATTGAATTAGCCAAGTCCGGAAGTGACAAAGGCACAGATAAGGGTTTCAGCAACGGAAGGGCTGAAGTAGGGAATAAGCTGTAGGAGAAACCATTGAAGATGATAAAGTACTCAGGATTTCATAAACCTAATTTTAACCTCTGTTTGTCAAGTGTATAATCTCACTAAGCCCAAACCAAGATTAGACTACCCCCCCTCCCCCACCCCCATGAAAGATTCTAAAATTAATTTTCTCCCTAGAAAGGAAGTGAAGACTACATGTTTGGATGACATACCATATATAGGGAACATCTTGAAAGTCCTGTAAGGCTGAATTTTCATGTTTTGAAGTTTATAGCTGATATAGTTTGTGTACCCAATTAGTATAGGTTAAGTACAGAACCTGTTTCGGGCCAAGACGAGACACAGTCCAATCTCTTACTGAGGATGTTATGCAAATACCCAAAGTGTAATCATTCTAGACCTGCTCATTAAGTCAAGTCATAGTACTCTGTAGGAAGTCTGTGTGAAAGTGTACCAAAGTTAAGATTACAAAAGAGACTCCTGTTGGCAATAAATTTTTAGTGGCCTCTTAAAAAGCACTTAACTAATAGTTTCATAATGTACTTGCTGAGCTAGTTTTGTATGTAGCTTTCTTTCACATTTCTTAATTGGAATGCTGTGACCTTTTTGATATCATTGGTGCATTTTAAAATGGCTGCTGTCACTATGATTTACATTTTGAGTTTGAAGTGACAATCAAAAACTGTGGCTGCGTTCTGAAAATAGTGTTTAGAAATCTTCTGAAGGAAAATAGATGGGCATGTCTGATCATTTATGGTTTCTTCTTATGAAGTGCTTCTGTACTAGGGTTGCCAACCCTCCCGGATTGTCAGGGAGTCTCCTGGGCACTGCAGCGAGCAACTCAGGAGAAAAAGTGGAAGTAGGTTTGTGCCATTGCGTGTCGCGGTGACACTTTGAATGACCTCTAACTTAATATTCATAAATGTAAGGAGTTGCACCACACCAGGTTATAGTCCAACAGCTTT
Organism: Heptranchias perlo; assembly: GCF_035084215.1. Taxonomy (NCBI): domain Eukaryota; kingdom Metazoa; phylum Chordata; class Chondrichthyes; order Hexanchiformes; family Hexanchidae; genus Heptranchias; species Heptranchias perlo. The sequence goes on along the minus strand of NC_090326.1, from coordinate 148,251,719 downwards.
ATTTGAAATCACAAGCTTTCGGAGCTTTGCTCCTTCGTCCCTTCACCTGACGAAGGAGCAAAGCTCCGAAAGCTTGTGATTTCAAGTAAAGCTGTTGGACTATAACCTGGTGTGGTGCAACTCCTTACATTTGTCCACCCCAGTCCATCACCGGCATCTCCACAGCATTAATATTCATAGAATGATATAGCACAGAAGGAGACCATTTGGCCCATCGTGCCTGTGCCGGCTCTTTGGTCCCACTCCCCTGCTCTTTCCCCGTAGCCCTGTAAATGTTTTCCCTTTAAGCATTTAACCAATTCCCTTTTGAAAGTTACTACTGAATCTGTTTCCACCATCCTTTCAGGCAGAGCATTCCAGATCACAACAACTCGCCGTGTAAAAAATGTTTTTTCTCATGTCGCCTCTGGTTCTTTTGCCAATCACCTTAAATCTATGTCCTCTGGTTACTGACCCTTCTGCCACTGGAAACAGTTCCTCCTTATTTACTCTTATCAAAACCATTCATGATTTTGAACACCTCTATCAAATCTCCTCTTAACCTTCTCTGCTCTAAGGAGAACAATCCCAGCTTCTCCAGTCTCTCCACATAACTGAAGTCCCTCACCCCTGGTACCATTCCAGTAAATCTCTTCTGCACCCTCCCTAAGGCTTTGACATCCTTCCAAAAGTGTGGTGCCCAGATTTGAACACAATACTCCAGCTGAGGCCTAACCAGTGTTTTATAAAGATTTAGCATAACTTCCTTGTTCTTGTTCTCTATGCCTCTATTTATAAATTGTAAACAATTTTACAACACCAAGTTATAGTCCAACAAATTTATTTTAAATTTCACAAGCTTTCGGAGGCTTCCTCCTTCCTCAGGTGAATGGTGTGGATTCACCTGAGGAAGGAGGAAGCCTCCGAAAGCTTGTGAAATTTAAAATAAATTTGTTGGACTATAACTTGGTGTTGTAAAATTGTTTACAATTGTCAACCCCAGTCCATCACCGGCATCTCCACATCATGACCTCTATTTATAAAGCCAAGGATCCCATATGCTTTTTTAACATCCTTTTCAACTTGTCCTGCCACCTTCAAAGATTTGTGTACATATACTCCCAGGTCTCTCTGTTCCTGCATCCCCTTTAAAATTATACCATTTAATTTATATTGCCAAAATGTATCACTTCACATTTCTCTGTGTTAAATGTGTCTGCTCATTTCACTAGTCTGTCTATGACCTCCTGAAATCTGTTACTATCCTCGTCGTTTACTACATTTCCGAGATTCGTGTCATCTGCAAACTTTGAAATTATACCCTGTATACCCAAGTCCAGGTCATTAATATAGATCAAAAAGACCAATGGTCCTAATAACGACCCCTGGGGAACACCACTGTATATTCTGAAAAACAACCGTTCACCATTGCTCTCTGCTTTCTGTCCCTTAACCAATTTTGTATCCATGCTGCCACTGTCCCTTTAATCCCATGAGCTTTAATTTTGCTAAGAAGTCTATTCTGTAGTACTTTATCAAAAACCTTTTGAAAGTCCATATGGACAACATCAACCGCACTACCTTCATCAACCCTCCCAGTTACTTCATCAAAGAACTCAAATCAAGTTAGTCAAACACGATTTGCCTTTAAGAAATCTGTGCTGACTTTCATTTATTAGTCCATACTTTTCCAAGTATTGTTTTCCCATCATTTGGCAATTGGCTGAAAAAGTTTTTTAAAACTATCCAACAAGATAGAAAAATCAAACTCTCCCCGCCACTTCCTTGAAGACAATGAAGTTTTCGTTAGTGGATTATGATTGGTTAGAATGGCTTGGAAATGGCAGAAAGTTTATATTTTGATTGGCTATTTATTCTCTCCCTTTGGTTACCGACTCTTCTGCCAGTGGAAACAGCGTCTCCTTATTTCGGAGGAGACATTAAACCGAGGCCCCTTCTGCCCTCTCAGGTGGACGTAAAACATCCAATGGCACTATTTCAAAGAAGAGTAGGGGAGTTCTCCCCGGTGTCCTGGCCAATGGTGGAAGCAGAATCAATAATAACTTTCAAAAGGGAATTGGATAAATACATGAAAATTGCAGAGGAAAAAGCGGAGGAGTGGGATTAATTGGCTATCTCTTTCAAAGAGCCGGCAAAGGCATGATGGGCCAAATGGCCCCCTTCAACGCTGTATGAATTTATGATTCTATGAAATGTTTGATATTAGATATCTAATTACTTGACCTGTAGATTTGTTGGATACAAATGTCTTTCAGGAGCTAATTTTGGCCTAGATTTTTATCCTTTGCTCTTGCAAGATATTCTTGAATGGCTTCCTTGCTAATAAGATTTAATAACAGTAAAAAGAAAGAAGGCCACTGGAGGAATGTAATGATGGTAAAAGTGACTTAGAGGGCCAATAACCCAATATATGACTTGAGATGATATATGTTGAAAATAACCTTCAAAGACCCTAGTAAAGCTATTAATTTTATTCCCTAAACCTATTAATTTTGTTCTCTATTTCCTAAAATAATTTTGACAACTTTTTTTAAACAACAGTGCTGAGCAATCTATCTAACTGCGTTTTTGTATCTGTTTTTGGGCTGTGGACAATGCTGATCCCCAGTTGCCCTCAGGGCACTAAGAGTTAACCATGTAACGTGGGACTAGAGTCACATTTAGGCTATTAGGCGAGACTAGTTAGGGTGGCAGGTTCCCTTCCCTGATGGTCATTAGTGAACCAGTTGAGCTTTTACAACAATCTGTGAGCTTTCATGCTCATTTTCTGCGACTAGGCCACAAATGACCAGATTTTATGTGAATTCAATTTACTGCAGGCAACCTCTAGATTGCTAGTCCACTACCACAGCCAATTGGCTACCGTACCCGCTGTGAACTTTCTTGGCCTTATTGGGGGTGAGATTGCTCTCAGCAATATTTGTAATGAACATGTTACTGCATTCACAAGAAATTCATTTCCTCCATAATTCAGTGCATTCATTAAAGTAAATGGGTGAACAAATGCATCAAAACAGGAATTTCATATCAACACCATAGCACGTTTGTTACAAAAATCGCTGAGGGCAATTTGACCTCTGATATTGGTCAACAGCTTCTATATAGTGTTTTTGATTGTGCTTTCATTCAGCATGGTGCCAAAGTGCATTGGAGCACCTGTGATTGATAAGTCATCATTTTTCAATCTCAGTTAAGTTGCTGTGAAAAGTACTGAGGAATAATCTTCCCCCGGCAACTCACGCTCCTTCTAGCAGTTGACTTTAGAGTGGCGTTTGAGAAGGCCTAGGAACAGGATGCCTGACATCCCCCCTCCCCCCCCACCCACCGCCCCGGCGTCAGTTGAGTTGCTGTGGGGAAGCAATGAGGAAGAATCATCATCGCAGGTTATCGCCACTTTGCACCTCAATTGAAGCTAATTAAAGCTATTAATAGATTAGTCCTACCCTTTTTTCCACATAATCATTTCAACAATTTTGTATTTATTTCATGTTTTTGCCCCAGTAGTGGTTACCAATTATTAGCTTCCGTTTCTTGTCATTGGATATTTTCACTGTCCACCTGCCAAATAGGGTCAGAAAAACACAAATTCTACTTCCCACCCCACCTCCCAATAACTTGGGGGTAAATTTTAACCCCACGAATGGGTGGGTTGGGGACGGAAGGGAAGGTAAAAATTGTAAAAAAGTAAAAAAAACGACCCCAACCCGCCTCCAACCCGCCCCCACTTCCGGTTTTCACAGAGGCGGATCGAGGGGTGGGCGACCAACCCGCTTTCAGGAGGCAGGTTGGTCAGGGAAAGCTTTTAAGGAGGCTGCGGGCCTCCATTTTGACAGGTTTTTTATTTTTAACTCCTGGGATCCAGGATTCCCGGGCCTTCTGCTTCACGCCACCATAAGAGGAGGTGAGAAGGCCTGGCTTAGCAGCTAAGTGCCTTTATGGCACTGCTTGTGGGCCAGGAGGAGCAGGAGTGCTTCCTCCAGGCCCAACAAGCCTACTTGCTGCGACCCCACAAACACGATCGACTGACACCCCCCCACCCCACCACGATCTCCGCCTCGCCCCACGATCTCCGACTCCCCCGACTCCCCCAACTCCCCGCATGACCCCCAACTCCCCGCATGACCCCTGACCCCGATGACCAACCCTCCCCATGACCCCCAACCCTGATGACTCCTGACTCTGACCCCCCGATGACCGTCCCCCCCCACCTCGATGACACCGACCCCCCCCCCCTCCACCAACTACGACTTACCTGCTGGCATCCGCTCCCTGGCTGTCCTCCTATCCGACTGATGGCCAGGCTGTTTGGCTGGCCTCTCGGGCTGGAAACCTACAAAGAAAAATGAAAGGCGTCCTTATGTCAAAATCGTAAAGATGTCCGGGAAACCCATACTTCCAGGTTTCCCGTCAGGCATTCTCCCCCCCCACTCCCCCACCCTCTTCCCGGCTCCCAGTTAAAATTTACCCCTTAGTGTTTCGTGTTGCTGTGAAAAGGTCAACATGAGAAAGCTTTGAGGTCAAGCAACTTCAACAAGTAAATAATATAGACCGCACCAGAATTACACTCTTAGTTTGACATGAACCTTTTCTCAAGACTACCACTGTAAGTATATTGGAATCTGGCAAAAATATGATGCTTGCTTGCTTCAGAAATTGCAAGGTTTTGACCTTGATAACTGCATGCGCAGTTACAGCTGAAGCTCTTCTGACATCCTTCATTTCCAGTAATGAAAAGACAGTTTGAAAAGAGTGTCTGTAGGAATTACCAAGAAACTTCTGTGCCTATAATCGAAATTTTAAATTGCCCATTACTGTACTTCTAAACAAACTGCATCAAGATACTGAGTTGACATAAATAGCGTTTTGGTCTGTGTGTGATTTCCAATTGAGGGTGAACTATATTGCACTAATATGTCAACACCAACACTGACAGTATAAGTGGGCCATTAGGTATGTATGCATTCTGTGTGCTTTTGTTCAGGAGTTTTTATCACACTTGGCCCATTACTGCTTTTAGTGATTGTTTTTATTGGCGATCATAAAGTTCTTTTCAACTTTGCTGTTGTTACTGAAACAAGTAGCAGATACATTGTTAAAGTTAATATTTGTCTATATTCATGACTTAATTCTATCCTCGTAATTTAAGAGATGGGCAAGGACGACCACAAAATAAATGCGTAACCCATAATTTTCTGTGTATCTGTTTTTTAAGCCAATTATATTTCTAATGAAAACAGAAAATGCTGGAAACACTCAGCAAGTCAGGCAGCATCTGCCACGTCCTCAGTATTTTGCTTTTGTTTTACGTTTCAAATGAAACTGGTTTAGGATTATGATTGTTGAAATGTATGTTGGAACCTACATTATATACACGTGCTTGTTCAGGCCCAGCATGGAAGGTTTTGTTAAACCAATGTACAATACAACACAAAATTCATTATTGCTATTAGACTTCAACTCAATGCAAGTACCTATTTCAGCATTTGGCTTCACTGCTATGTTTAAGTGGTGTTTTTGTCCTAGAAATTATATTAGTTTTAGTTTTGTCTCTTTATTTCTATTTTTTTTGGTCTAATTTTAGTTATGAGCCTAGAAATTGTTACTGGTATGCTGTTCAAAGGCTAACTGCAGGCTACTGAAAGTTCTTGGGAGTAATAATGCCTCCTGGTTTACTCACAATTTTGTTACTCTGAGTTTATGGCCTAAAATTCGGGATTATTACCCGCCATAAAGGGTCAGCCAATGAAAAAAGAGAAGCACTAATCCTCTTAATCAGCTGTGGCCTGCAATTAGGAGACTGTTAAACAGCAGAAACAGCACAGGGAAGGCAAAGCCAGATGGCGGAGTGATCGATCTCCCACACATTATAGCACCTGTCCAATCGGGCGGGTTCTGTAACAGGCAGGCTCTGCCAGATTACTGCCTATGCGGTGAAGCTGAAAATTTGCCCCAATATTTGATCAACAGCCAAACTCAACCAAATAATGGATGAGTGATTAAATTACCTCTGTGCTTTGGGTTGGGTCAAACCACTGAATGATTATCCTGAAATTCCTGTTGTCAATAATTTTACCAACTTAGTTGGCGTGAGAAGAAAACAAGAATTCTATTTTGTACTCGCACCAACTTCTTCTCGCTAAAATTATCGATCAGAGGAATTTAACCCCCCAAATGTTGATGTCTTAGGGTGCAGAAAAGATTTATTAGAATGGTTCCGGGGATGAGGCACTTCAGTTCCATGGATAGACTGGAGAAGCTGGGGTTGTACTCCTTAGAGTAGAGAGTTGAGAGGAGATTTGATAGAAGTGTTCAATATCATGAAGGGGTTAGACAAAGTAAATAAAGAGAAACCGTTCCCATTGGTGGAAGGGTCGAGAACCAGAGGACACAGATTTAAGGTGATTGGCAAAAGAACCAAAGGCGACATGAGGAAAAACTTTTTTGCGCAGCGAGTTGTTATGATCTGGAATGCACTGCCTGAAAGGGTGGTGGAAGCAGATTCAATCGTGGCTTTCAAAAAGGAATTGGTTAAATAAGAACATAAGAAATAGGAGCAGGAGTAGGCCAATCGGCCCCTCGAGCCTGCTCCGCCATTCAATAAGATCATGGCTGATCTGATCCTAACCTCAAATCTAAATTCATGTCCAATTTCCTGCCCGCTCCCCGTAACCCCTAATTCCCTTTACTTCTAGGAAACTGTCTATTTCTGTTTTAAATTTATTTAATGATGTAGCTTCCACAGCTTCCTGGGGCAGCAAATTCCACAGACCTACTACCCTCTGAGTGAAGAAGTTTCTCCTCATCTCAGTCTTGAAAGAGCAGCCCCTTATTCTAAGATTATGCCCCCTAGTTCTAGTTTCACCCATCCTTGGGAACATCCTTACCGCATCCACCCGATCAAGCCCCTTCACAATCTTATATGTTTCAATAAGATCGCCTCTCATTCTTCTGAACTCCAATGAGTAGAGTCTCAATCTACTCAACCTCTCCTCATATGTCCGCCCCCTCATCCCCGGGATTAACCGAGTGAACCTTCTTTGTACTGCCTCAAGAGCAAGAATGTCTTTTCTTAAGTATGGACCAAAACTGTATGCAGTATTCCAGGTGCGGTCTCACCAATACCTTATATAAATACTTGGAAGGGAAAAAATTTGCAAGGCTATGCAGAAAGAGCAGAGGAATGGAACTAACTCGATTGCTCTTACATAGAGCCGGCATGGGCTTGATGGGCTGAATGATCTCCTTCTGTGCTGTAATCATTCTGTGATTCTATGGTAATGCCATAATCCTGTAATAGTGCTATCGGATGAGTCTAACAATTCAGGCTATTGTATAGAAAGAGAATATCCACCTTAGCCCTGTCTCAGTGATTTGCAAACTTTAGTGAAAGTCCAATTAATCATGCACCAAGACAATCTTTCAACATTTAAAAAAATACATACAGATAAATTCGGAATTCTTTTGTATGTGGAAGATTAGCTTTCATTTTAGAGATTTGTTTGCCTTAAATGCTATTGAAGAATGATAACTTAGGGTCTAGTGGGCGTTGTACTTTATATTGAACTCCTTCCCATTTTATATTGTAAAAAGATAAAGTGGAGTTTACGTATTGAAAAAATTACTGATTTTTTTCCTGATTTCTGAGGGGCCTACATAGAGTGGATAGGAATGACCTATTTCCCTTAGCAGAGAGGTCAATAAGCAGGGGGCATAGATTTAAAGTAATTGGTAGAAGGATAAGAGGGGAGTTGAGAAATGTTTTCACCCAGAGGTTGGTGGGGGTCTGGAACTCACTGCTTGAAAGGGTGGTAGAGGCAGAAATTCTCATCGCATTTAAAAAGTACTTGGATATGTACTTGAAATGCAGCAACCTACAAGGCTACAGACCAAGAGCTGGAAAGTGGGATTAGGCTGGATAGCTCTTTTTCAGCCAGCACAGACACAATGGGCCAAATGGCCTCCTTCTGTGCTGTAAATTTCTATGATTCTATGATTCTTTCCCTTACTTACTCTCACACACATGTGCAGCCTCTCTGTTTTAAAAAAAAATTCTCAACATAGTAAACTTTACCTGCATAAAGCTTCTGAAATTTGTCATCCAGCTTTTCTTCAAGTAATTGCAAAGAACAACCAAACAAATATTGTTAGAGACTGAAGGGACGCATTATATCAATTGGACTAACTAAATTCTAATGACGCACCCTAGGAAATTGTGCACACTGCATATTCTCAGGCTGCAGAATCTACCTTCAGCTAAAAGAGTCACACAACTCTCGGCAAAAATATTAAGTCCAAATCCAGATTTTTGGGAGAGGCTGAGGTCTTCAAGTAAAAACTCTAATGAAGGCTTTAAAAGACAATTCCATAGGCAAATTTACTCATGCTATTGTGAAGTACATTATTTCTTGATTTTTGTTTAAAACTTTATTTTGGACATTAGAAATTTCAGTTATTGAGAAAAAATGTCAGACAAAAAAAATCATTTTTAGTGATTCAGTTTCTTACCATTTTTTTTTATTGGTGGTTTCACCTACTGGTATTTAGGATTAGTTGTTTTCACAAGTCGCTAGTACTTTCTCATTGGCAGTTTTCCAGCTATTTTCCATTCTTTTGATTTACACATTTTCTACCTCTTTAGTTCTGATTTAGTGCTGTTTTACTGGAAACCAATCAACAAAGTATGACAGCAAAGGCGTGTTATAAAATGTGTGACAACAGGAAGTAAGTGTGACAAACAGGATGTGTGCAGACTAGACATAGGATTTTTAATATTTATTATTTATCGTTCTGACAACAACAACAACTTGCATTTATATAGCGCCTTTAATGTAGTAAAACGTCCCAAGGCCCTTCACGGGAGTGTTATCAAACAAAACCTAACACCGAGCCACATAAGGAGATATTAGGATCAAGCTTGATCAAAGAGGTAGGTTTTAAGAAGCGTCTTAAAGGAGGAGAGAGAGGTGAAGAGGTTTAGGGAGGCAATCCCAGAGCTTAGGGCCTAGGCAGGTGAAGGCACGGCCGCCAATGATGGAGTGATGAAAATTGGGGATGCGCAATTGGCCAGAATTGGAGGAGCGCAGAGATGGCGGAAGGTTGTAGGGCTGAAGGAGGTTACAGAGATAGGGAGGGTCAAGGCCATGGAGGGATTTGAAAACAAGGACTAATAAAATATCTATATTTGTCACAGATACTATGGTCAAATAGCTGTCAATCCTCACTGCCTGGGCTCACCCAGGAACAATGGAACTTTTGTGAATATCGATGGTCCCTGTTACCCATGGAATAGTATCCCAACAGAAGCCTGTGCTTTCAAGAGAAGAAAGGGACAGGGAGGAAAAATTAGAAAATGCACCAACCAACGGAAATCTGTAAAATTCACAGCAATCGGTTCAATGTGACAAATTAGTTGCTGCAAAATGTACAGTTTCTACAGCATAGGTGTAAATGGGGCCAATGAATAAACTGAATGAATTATATCAAAGCTCAATAAAAGTAATTAAATTCCAATTGTTAGGTCCCATTATACTAGAAATCCAGAATGTGTGTATGTGGTGCTCCCCCGTGTTTCATTTGGAACTTGATTGGAATAGTTCCGAAATAATTATTTGTGTTTATAATGCTCTCCCTCACCTTTCAGAAAAATGCTAAATTGCCTTTATAATCTCTGTGCTCTATATTTTAATTTAAATGTCATGTGACGTAAGATAAGTCGCTGTATTGTTTTGCTAAGAATACAAGTGCTATTTTAATCGACAACAGAATTAATATTTGCCTTGAAATTCCACAGCAATATGAAATTGTATCTCATTAGCATGCTGCCTTTAATGTTAAAACAGCATCTCTGAGGTTAATTAGTAGTACATTGCTATGCAAAGGTTGTGTGGGATTGTATTCATAATGTAGTCAATCCTACTTAATTGTGTAACTGACAATTTCATATCTTATTTGCATATATTTTCAATGCACCAGAGCGACATCTAGTCATTATTATTTGTAATATTCATCCAATGCATCAGCATACAATGTGGTTGAAACACTTACAAAATATCTCTCTATATTTATTGGGACCAAAGATCAGCCTGCTGATTTCATAAAATGAGCATCACTGTCCCTAAAGTATAAGAGTTAGAATTTAATTATTGGTTTTCAATATGGATACCTTGTCTTCAGAAGCTTTACTGCATTCTTATTGTACTGGTAGGTAGGAGACACAGTTAACAGGAACACGTTGTTGGCCCATTACATTTAACGAACAATTATGATTCTCCCATTCATTGTGTCATAAGACTGTGTTTTTCAATGTTGGCACTAATTCTCTTTCCTCCCCTTCTCTCCTAAAAGGAGCGAATAAATGGTCATTATTCAATGTGTGAGCCTCGACCTCGAGTACTGGCAGGTTTTCATATGACTGGGAGCATAGAACCAAGCCTGACCCAGTCCTCACCCACCCCCACAACCAGCACTCCTGGTGTGGATTACTAGACTGTGATCAGGAACAGGATATTTCCACACCCCCTCCCTAAACTGAGGCCAATTGTAGCTTGCTGTTCGCCATGCTGGTTTTGATCAGTTAACTCAGCACAGAGGCTGAAGCTTCCTGATCTGTGTGGCTCACCTACTTGCTGGACTTATTAGAGCCTAAAGACTATTCTTAATAATGTGATTGTCCTGCTGGTTCAGTTTCTCAGTACAGTTACTTCTGCTAATAAAGTAAAATTAGGGGGGGAAAAGATTCAAAACTACGCAGCGTAATTATATTTCTACCGTGTCATTGATGCTTAAAGTTTTGACATCAGTACCGCTTCTAAAAAATCAACTGTAGAAAATTAATGCTTTTTCGTGGGGGTGGGGGTGGGGGAGTAGGTGAGGATACTGCTTTTGTTTTGTAAATTACTTTATCCCATTATCAACACTATCTCCCTGGGCCGTGCATCTTCTCCAGGCAACATGACAGATAGGCAGCATCTTTGCAGGATCCAGTGAATGCCACTTGATAATTGGATAGTAGGAAATGCGCAAGAAAGGTACAGACTTTGTCCATAAAAACACAACCATGGTCAGGAGCTCCAGTTTGGTAGATCAAAGGTATGTACCTATATCCCACTTCTCTGGGGTGCCCTGCATTGATACTCTTAATGTGGAGATGCCGGTGATGGACTGGGGTTGACAAATGTAAACAATTCACCTGACATCATTCACCTGACGAAGGAGGAAGCCTCTGAAAGCTTGTGATTTTCAAATAAAATTGTTGGACTATAACTTGGTGTTGTAAGATTGTTTACATTTGATACTCTTATGCATCACAATGCCTTTAAACAATAAGATGAATTGCCGTGCTTCTTTTTTCATGTCTTTTCTGTTTTTTTTATTGGAGGAAGAATATCTGTGGATACTGGCTAAATCCACTAATATGAGAATAGATGAACTAAACAAACATAGTACACTGTCAGCATGCATTGCTCCTGTCGTTGATAGTACACTGTAGTTGATTTTATACAACGGGAGACCAGTGCCAGCACTGTTAGTTCCTGAGGAATGGGTCTTGCAGCTGGCTGCAACCTGGAAAGTAAACCTGCTGGGATTAAGACTGGCAGCGGGAAAGACAATCCTTTTTTTTTTAACTGGTTCTTTGTGTGTAAACACTCAAATTCTGCCAATTCATTTTGGTAATTCAAAGGCCATTGTGGTGTTTATTGTTTAATATGGCAGCAAAAAATTTACAGCTGGCACAGCAAAGTTTGACTAACAAGGGACGGTTGTGCCTAAAATAATAAGTGCGAATTGGCGCGTCAAAAGATATGTGACAGGGGAATTAATATTTCTGCCAGTTCTCAAACCTAAAGTAATGTCTTGTGTGTCTGCCCACCAATATCACTATACAGCAAAGACTATTGTTTCATAGATAAGGTTATAATGTAAACCCTGCATCTCTCTCATCCTTACCTCTGAACAGTAATGAAACATCCCAATTTCACAATTGTTAAAACAATTCCTGTTCTTTAATAAAATAAATAATACTATGTTCATCCGACACAATCCATTTCATACATAGCCATGTCAATTTTCTGCCATCTATGGAATGACACTCTGTGGGACAGTTGCCAACAGTTCTGTAGCTGTTGAATGGCATTTGTCAGTGGGTGGTAATGCAGATGACCTATAGTGAAAAACACGTGGAACATTGGTCTTTTTTCGTCTAGCAATTCCTATGGTCCATCTCGTTCGCCTTCTACCATCCTGGTAGTCACATGATACAATGATAGTGGAGTTATTGATTAATCATAGCAATCAGTCTCTATCAATTAGCAGCAGACTTAGATATGAGGCGAGGAAAACCCGAGTAGTGGAGAACTTGGGGAACCGTAAGTCCAAAGTCACCTGTTCCTCTCAAGCATGCTACACTTACCACATGTCATGTCTCAAATTCCTCATATACTGTATCCCAAAATATTATCTTCTGAAAGAAATCTATCTAATTTGCATTTGAATTAATCAATACTATCTGCTTCTGCCATGTCCCCTAGGAGCCTGTTCCATAGATTTACGACTCGCTCACTGAAATGGTGTTTTTGAATTTCCCCCCTTCAAGCGCAGGCTGTATCCTCTAGTTCTACTGTTCTGGACAAGGTGAAATAGCTTGTCATGATCTATATTATCCAGTCCCTTTAGAATCCTAAAAACAGTAATTTATTGTCAATCAAGACCCCCAGATCTCCCATTTTCCATGCACATTATTTTCTTTCAATTTAATCCTTCCTGGATTTTTTGTCCCTATGTGAAGCATTTTGCATTTCTCTACATTGAATTTCAGCTGCCACCTGTCTGCCCAATCCCCATGTATATTCAAATCCTCCTGTAGCTTATCCTGTTCAGCTTTGGTGTCTATCACTGTTATTAGCTTTTTATCATCTTCAAATTTTGCTGTTGTGCTTGTGACTCCTTGCTCCAGAGTATGTATTGAAGTGGAGCTTTGGTGGATCTCAGTTGGCATCTACTATTGTTTCTGAAAAATACAAGTAGGAAGTGTTTCTGTGCTGGATATATATTAAGTTTTTTATTTACTAGACTTACTCGAAGGATTAAATGTTGGCCAGGACACCAGGAGAACCCCCTGTTCTTCTTTGAAATAGTTCCATGGGATCTTTTACATCCACCTGACAAAGCAGTCTAGGTTTAATTTCTCCTTTGAAAGGCAGCCCCTCCAACAGTGCAGCACTCCCTCAGTACTGCACTGAAGTGTCAGCCTAGATTATATGCTCAAGTCCCTAAAGTGGGACTTGAACCCACAACGTTTTGACTCAGAGGCAAGAGCGATGGAGAAGTGACACATGACTCACAGTTTTAGAGAGTGTTTAGTGATTCTGTATTGACGAAATGGCCTGGAATGTAGTCTGAATATAACATGCACTACACATTATCATTCTGTTTCAGGTGTTGAAGATGAACATGCCCTAGCAACGGAGCTCAGACAGCGAGGACAACAGGCCCTACCGAGTCATTCGTCTTACACCCGCTCTTCACGGTTGCAGCATTCCACGTCCTACCCGAAACATGATTATCAGCATCATGCTGAAGAGGAAGAGGAAGCCGGATCAACAGCAATGGCCTACAGTGTCCCCGAGGAGGGAACCATTTCCAACCCAGCAGGTGTGAATCCAAGACCAAAGATTGGAAAGAAAAAAACTGAGCAATTGGGCACTGATCAAAATAAGAAAAGCAATTCACCAGATAAGGCCTGCCGCTGCTGTTCAGCATGCTAGCCCTCCTCTGGGAGAAGTTTGCTCTTGCCTTTCTCGGTTTGTAGTACACTCAGAGTGCCCATTACTAAAGAAGCCTATCAATTTTAGGGGCAGTGCTAACCCAAGCTAAAAGGAACATTATTCCTTAACTAACAGCAATCAGAAACCCCTAAAAATTCATAAATGTGAATACCAGTGCTCCATTTACATACATATAATTAAAAGTTGTGTGGCACGTGTCGGTACAAGAAGAAATACTCAGCGGGGCCTGGGGAAATCTCTAGGGTGCAAAGCTTGCTCAAATGTTTTCATGACTAAAATTTCTCTGCATCTTTTTATTAAAAAATTCCGTTCACTAAAACTGGCAACTGGCAGAAAAGCAATCAGATTCCTTAAAAAAAAATCCAAACTCTGTTGAGTTGCTGTTTAATTGTGCTCATTCTCTTCTGGCACCTCTACCATACTCCTGAACGGCGATCTAGCTGTTCCCATTTTAAAATCACCTCCACGCTGATTGTTGGAAATCCTTATGCTCTTATTGAGATGGATAGATTTTTGGACTCTAGGGGAATCAAGGGATATGGGGATCGGGCAGGAAAGTGGAGTTGAGGTTGAAGATCAGCCATGATCTGATTGAATGGCGGAGCAGGCTCGAGGGGCCGTATGGTCTACTCCTGCTCCTATTTCTTATGTTCTTAAGTTGGAACAGAATGCTAGCCGATGTACAGAAGTTCTTGAAAGGAATTGATCAAAAGGTAGACTGTGACAAAGGGATTTGGAAATACTGTAAGGGGATTTATTGAGCACTGAAATTGTGACCCTGTATCTTCGCCTTTAGAAATTCCCAAACCAGGCAAATCTGTTGTACAGCCAAATTGAGAATGTCAAATCACCGTATAATGTCCCAAAGTATGAAAATTGGCATGTAAAAGGTCTTATTTTTCAAAGATTTACTTTAAACACAACTTTTGCCACTTCTCTGTTGTGGTGAGATAAAGTCATGAATTTTTACAAGTCCATTACTGTACAGAGTTTAAGCCAGTCGCATGTCTGCAGCTCATTGACATGCACATTAGCATCAACTACATGAATACCAGAGCAGGGCAATAGGGGCATCACTAGTAGCAGATGTACTGAGACTGAGAACACACGAGTGAATTGTGGAAGTCAGAACTAGCTGACCATTAAAAAAAAATCAAATAAAAATAGAATGTCATAGAGCCTGCCAGGCACTTGTTGAGCCACCAGAGAGACCTTGTCAGTGACAGCAATGATGGCTCAAGCATGCAGTTTATCCCCAAGCAAACAAGCCACCTTCAGATGAAACAGTCCATGTAACCGTTTGAATCTAGCAAAAGGGATTTGCATAAAATCTGTTGCAGGAATGTCACGCGAGGTGTGAGTGTGTGTTTGTGTGAGTGTGTGTTTGCATGTTTGTGCGTGTGGCAGAGGCAGGGATTAGCACATCACTGCATCTATTCCTTAAATATTGCAGTAACAGTTGTTCAGCTCCCTATAACGAGAACGAGAATGAATGGATAGAATAGTACTCATGACACTGCCTTATTACCACAGGTCACTTTATGCACCAAGAGTGAGTTACTAATTCTAAACTGAAATACATACAAAATCATTTCAATTAGAGATTGGAGAGTGCACTTTGGTTTTTGCATAGCTACAGATTTTGGGAAATGCCCCGTTAATACTCCTACCTGGCACACTCTGTGAGCATTGATTTTAACAGCTTCAGGACAATGAACAATGATAGCACTGGAATGTGGTAAGGTGGAGATGCAGTCTGTTCAGTAGAGGATTTTGTCCTGACTCTCTAACTTTTTTTTAGGATTTGTATGGTCACAATTGAAACTACTTTTATACTGCCACTTATTTAGATTTGATTCTGGGAGACCTGTGTCCATTAGCTGGTTTTGGGTACTTAACTGCAAAATCTGGCTCCCTTAATTCCAGTGGTAGACTTGTAAACCAGTGAAAAATATTTAATATTGAATTATTGTCTTGCTTGAAATGTATTGCATAAAACATGAAGGAAAAGACACTGATAAGGGCTCTTGATTTGGTAAGACTTATTTAGAAAGAGGATAGTCTATGTTATGATCTGTTTATTCAATTCCAAGATTGTAATGGGTTTTCATAAATGCTATAAAGGTTATCCAAGTCTATAGTCCTGTATATACTCATATATTAAGTGGAAGATAACCCCCTGAAAAAAAATCTATGACTCATGTATAACATGTCCTACCGGTCACCATGCCTTTCCAAAGAGCGGGAAACGTTATTTAGCGTGCAGTGACTGTTTCACGCACTGCCACCTCCGTGCACAGACAAGGAGGAAACTGAGCCTGAGACAGGTGAATGGGAAGCTGAAAACCTGAGAGGGGGAAAATGGAAGCATAAAACAGGAGAGTGGCAGGCCAAGAATCAAAGAGAAACACGTGATGCCAGAAAGTCCAGTGCAGGCTGGGCCAGGAGCAGGTAAGTGGGATCCTCAGCGTGAGCTACAGCGACTCGCTTTTAAGATGCCCCCCTACTTTCAGTCCCCAAACAGTGATTTGAATGCTTAATCTTACATACCTGAGTGCATACATCAAGTCTTGTTTTTTTAAGCATTGCACTAAATTTATAAATTGCTTATCTCATTGTGCCTTGAAGCCATTTACTCACTGACTTATGTAGTTTAAGTTTGCAATAAAATTTTTAGGCCAAGTTTGGCTTTAATTATAAGAATTTTTTTTCTGTTGGACATCAATCATATGTGCTTCGATTGTCAAGAAAACTTGAACAGCCATTGGCAATGTCCCAATGGGAGGGCACAGTATCCTTGTTTAAAAATCACAGAAGTTATCTCCCATCATATAGGACTCTCACCAGTGCAGGGTGGTATAATGTAATTGGAGAAGTCTTATAGGGGGATAACATACAAGCTAAAGTCTTGACCCCTATCCCTTAGGCTAGTTGCCAGTGTTCAGATCCAACCTGGGTTTTAAGTTGTGATGTTGATCTGTTCTAGGAACATAGGAACAGGAGTAGGCCATTCAGCCCCTCGAGCCTGCTCCGCCATTCAATTGGATCATGGCTGATCCGTACCTCAACATCATTTATCCTTCTTAGCTCCATATCCCTTGATACCCATACCTAACAAAAATCTATCGATCTCAGTCTTTAAAGCTCCAATTATCCCAGCATCCACCACCTTTTGGAGGAGCGAATTCCAGATTTCCACTACCCTTTGTATGAAGAGGTGCTTTCTGATTTCCCTCCTAAATGGCCTGGATCTAATTTTAATAGACACCTCATGTAGTCCTAGTTTAACCAGCCTTATCTGAAAGATCTAGCTATTGACAGGTAGATGCGTTTTGCTATGAGTAACAGAAATGAGTTTGCTATGATTGAAAGGTAGTTTTTATATCATAGCTGAGGAATGAACCCAAATTTACTATTTCTGTTTGATTTCTGTTTTCACATTTGAACCCCTACAAATCTGAATTTTCTTTGCAGCTTTCAAAATGCATTTTCTATTTCAATGGAGACTTCCAAAGCAATGCAAACCCTGAGTGTAAAATCTACTTTCCCCCCACTATCCGCAGGATCAGCGAGCGTTTTTGATACATTATGCTGAGATGATAGGGGCTGTTATTTTTTAAGTCTGTGACAGTAAGAAAAAAAGGGCTATTTTGGACTCTAGTCATGCCAGAGAGATATTTTAAAATATATATATATATTTGTGTCCATTGCACTTTGCTAACTCAGATCCTCAACTATGTATTTTAGAGCAATATGGATCTTGGTCCTTTGTACTGTAGGAGTCTTAGGGAGCTCACACCTGTCACTCTCCCAATCAGCTCACCTCTCTCATACCACAAGCGGTGGCTTTCCAGTGTTGTTACTGATGGACACATGGAAATACAATCCCTGCCTTACAATAGAGAGGACCTCATTTGTACCAGTGCTAGGACTGACAGTGCGTTACCAGGGGAACACCAAGGCGACTGTTCAGCCCAGTTGGCTGCAAGTGATGTGTAAAAGTCTAAGGCTGACGCATTATAACAGTCAGACGTACGTTCCATCTTGGCTTTTATTTGAGTGATTCATTTAGGTCTTTTCACAAATTAACTAAAATGAAGGTTCTGTGGCTAACTGATGGAGACAGGTTTATTCTTGCACTAGCTCTGCTGGTTCCTATACAGGCTTTAGCGCTAGTTGAAAAACAAGTGCAGTGACATCAGTACATTGACTGCGGGGTAATTTACCGAGTTCACAGTGCTGACCCACCCGCCCAGTTTGCTGATATGCGTCACCGGCGGGCAAGGTTCCCTGATGGCAGTATGAACTTGGGTAATCAATCTCATTACTTTCATTAAAGGGAAAATTTCTCTATGTTTCACCGATTATCATAGCCGCATCCGTATCATCGCACCATTTATAACTGGTGGAACATTTAAAGCCATCAGCATTCCATTTTTGGTATGGATTTTGTGCTGTTTGATAGGTATTCTAGGCTGCCTTTCTGAGCTAGATTTCAAGACAGGCCGCACAGGGGAGAGGAAAGCATGTATTATCCAGTCCCCAAACCAATTTGCGTAACGTTTTTTTAATTGTTCTCGTGAATTGGCCGACATTGGCAGGGCCACATTTACTCCCACCCTTAGTTAGCCCGGGAAGGTAGTGGTGGGTCGACTACTTGAACCACTGTACAATATACTTAACATAACAAAATAAGTTTTACTAAAGTGTTGATTTAAGTGCAGAAATGTTAGTGCAGTTCTCAAAAGGATTAATATTCAAATGAATTATCTGGGTCATTGACGTACTTCTATGTTGATAAAATAATACAGGGTATGGTAGTGTAGTGGTTATGGTACTGGACTGACAACCCAGAGATTGTGTGTTTAAATCCCAATTGGCAAATTGAGGGCTAGCACTATAAAAAGTGACTGCAAAAGCTGCTGGATTGATGTAAAAACCCAACTGGTTCACTAATGTCCTTCAGGAAAGGGAGCCTGTCACCACTACCTGGTCTGACCTACCATGACTCCAGTCCACACTATGTGGTTTCCTCTGAATGCCTAATGTAGTTGCCTAGCTAGTGACTCAGCAGTTGTACAATTGCTATGAAGCACAATAGAAGGCCTACCAACATCTTCTCAGGGCAACTAGGGATGGGCAATCAACGCAGCCTTGTCAGTGTCACCCACATCCTGAGAACAAATATAAAAAAGAACCTCGGAGTCATAGAGTTATACAGCACGGATAGAGGCCCTTCGGCCCATCGTGTCCGCGCCGGCCATCAAGCCCAGTCTAATCTAATCCCATATTCCAGCATTTGGTCCGTAGCCTTGTATGCTATGGCATTTCAAGTGCTCATCCAAATGCTTCTTGAATGTTGTGAGGGTTCCTGCCTCCACAACCCTCTCAGGCAGTGAGTTCCAGACTCCAACCACCCTCTGGGTGAAAAAGTTCTTTCTCAAATCCCCTCTAAACCTCCGGCCTTTTACCTTGAATCTATGCCCCCTTGTTATAGAACCCTCAACGAAGGGAAAAAGCTCCTTAGTATCCATCCTATCTATGCCCCTCATAATTTTGTACACCTCAATCATGTCCCCCCTCAACCTCCTCTGCTCCAAGGAAAACAAACCCAATCTTCCCAGTCTCTCTTCATAGCTGAAGCGCTCCAGCCCTGGTAACATCCTGGTGAATCTCCTCTGCACCATCTCCAAAGCGATCACATCCTTCCTGTAGTGCGGCGACCAGAACTGCACACAGTACTCCAGCTGTGGCCTAACCAGTGTTTTATACAGCTCCATCATAACCTCCTTGCTCTTATATTCTATGCCTCGGCTAATAAAGGCAAGTATCCCATATGCCTTCTTTACCACCTTATCTACCTGTTCCGCCGCCTTCAGGGATCTGTGAACTTGCACACCAAGATCCCTCTGACCCTCTGTCTTGCCTAGGGTCTTCCCATTCATTGTGTATTCCCTTGCCTTGTTAGTCCCTCCAAAGTGCATCACCTCGCACTTTTCCGGGTTAAATTCCATTTGCTTTCCGGGTTAAATTCCAAGTAGCGAGCAGTGTTTTTTTTTTTCAGAGCTGCCAAATTTCTCAAATCTCAGGTGTGAGGTTGTCAGGCCGTGAAACTGTGTACATTAGGATTTGCTTTGCAGCAAAAACATTGCAGTTAAAAATGGAGACCGAATCTGAATCTGTCATATGAGCCGCAGGGTCGCAAAGTATTATTGATTCATACTACTTCTTTCAGCTTTCTTGTCCTCCTTCCCCTGAATTGATTACTTTTTTTTATCTTTCCCTTTTCTCTCTCTCACTTTTCCTCTCCCTTTCTTTCTCCGTAACCCGCCCATGGGACTTGCACGTGTCTTCCCATGCAGCTATGGAGGCAGCGGCTATCCCAGCATTCATAACAGTAGTGAGCTTCTTACTGTTAAAACTATTGGGTCTGTTTTAATAGAAGTCATTCGTTGCTGCCATCAGTGCTGGGATAGCCTTTTCTTGCTTTTTTTTTCACTCAGAAAACAAGAGAAATGTTGGGTGTTATTGACACGGGGAATATGCATGGGAGGGCGGGAGATCGTCAATGGAAGACAGTTGGTGACCTGATTTTATTAACATTGTAATCTTGAACCTGTGGCATTATAATAGGAGTCAATGTTCTGCTCACTGTCTATACACACACATGGATTAACAAGTTAAAGTTTAACGAGTTAAACAAGGGTTGTCACGGGCTGACGCCTGCTTTGGAACTGTTCTGCAGGCAATGAGTCAGCGCCTTCAAAAGGGGAGAGTGGGGGGAGAGAAAATTGGGGAGAAATACTTATCTAAAATGAATATTAAGAACATCTCATTCTGAAACAGCTATTAATAGCCGTAAAAAAAATTATTCCTCAGGTTTTATGTCAGAATGAGAGACCTCATAGTTTTTGGTTTATGTTTGATTCAACTCATTGTCTCTTGTTTGCACTTACAACCTGCTGAGTCATATAGTGTAGCAGTAGTAGATTACTGGAAACTGTACAATGCAATACATATTATAATGTTAATGTTTGATAAACTGCTTTATGAAACAACAATGTTTTCTCAGGCCAAAGAGAAGGAGGGAAGAGGAGGAAGCAACGGCACAGGGAAGAGCTGAAGAAGAAAAAAACGGCAAAAATGAAACATTAGTTACAAGGTGCAGTGGGTGACCTTTGAACTCCCAACAGAATACAGTTATTTTTCATGTTAATTGATATAACTTTACTGAATGTGAATTAAAAATAACACAGAGCATGAGAGTGTTTTCTAATTTTGTGGATTTTTTTTTATAGCTTTGAAAAGTAGCGGAATGGTACATAAGGATTGATTCTGTGATTTGGTACTTCCCGCTGGTAATGCCAGATCGTGGAATCACCCCTCTGATCTCCTGAAGTGTGATATGTCTTAGCCAGGGTTCGGGCAAAGCTGTTTAACGGCAATTTAATTTAGTAACATTAGCATTTTTATTTGCAACAACAACAACTTGCATTTATATAGCATGCTTAACATAGAAAAACGTCCCAAAGTGCTTCACAGAGGTGTGAGGGGGAAATGGACTCTGAAGCATAGACGGAGAGAATGGGTGGGTTTTAAGGAGGATGAAGCGATGGAGTGGGGGAGGGGTTCCAAGAGGGAATTCTAGAGAGTGAGACCTTGGCAGCTGAAAGCACAGTTGCTATGTATGGGTGAAGGGAGGGAGGAATTTGGAAGATGGCAAAGTCAGTGGATCAGAGAGTTTGGGAGGTGGAATGCAGAACTGGAGGAGGTTACAAGGATGGGGAGGGCAAAGCCACGGAGGGATTTGAACTCAAGAATTTTAACATTTGAGGCGACCAGGAGCCAATTTAGGTCAGTGAGGATGAGGGTGATGGACAAGCAGGATTTGGTGTGGGATAGGGCATGGACAGCAGAGATTTGGATGAGTTAAAATGTATGGAAGTTGGGAGCATGCCAGTAGACCATTGGAGCAACCGAGTAGTTTTCCCCATTTTTCTCTCCATCACACAGATGGTGATTGTCACAAAACCTTCCTTCAATTCGGTCACTGGTCAGGGTGATGTTATTGATGAGAACAGTTTGATGTGATATTAAGAATAGCACACAACATTTTAAGCATTTACACAGCGAGTTGTAATGATCTGCATTGCCTGAAAGGGTGGTGGAAGCAGATTCAATAGTAATTTTCAAAAGGGAATTGGATAAATACTTAAAGAGGAAAAATTTACAGGGCTATGGGGAAAGAGCAGAGAAATGGGACTGATTGGATAGCTCTTTTAAAGAGCAGGCACGATGGGCCAAATGGCCTCCTCCTGGGCTGTACCTACTATGATAATGGCACAACAAACGTATGAATTTTTTTATTCGTTCGTGGGATGTGGGCGTCGCCGGCTAGGCCAGCATTTATTGCCCATCCCTAATTGCTCTTGAGAAGGTGGTGGTGAGCCGCCTTCTTGAACCACTGCAGTCCGTGTGGTGAAGGTTCTCCCACAGTGCTGTTAGGAAGGGAGTTCCAGGATTTTGACCCAGCGATGATGAAGGAATGGCGATATATTTCCAAGTCGGGATGGTGTGTTACTTGGAGGGGAACGTGCAGGTGGTGTTGTTCCCATGTGCTTGCTGCCCTTGTCCTTCTAGATGGTAGAGGTCGCGAGTTTGGGAGGTGCTGTCAAAGAAGCCTTGGCGAGTTGCTGCAGTGTATCCTGTGGATGGTGCACACTGCAGCCACGGTGCACCGGTGGTGAAGGGAGTGAATGTTTCGGGTGGTGGATGGGGTGCCAATCAAGCGGGCTGCTTCGTCCTGGATGGTGTTGAGCTTCTTCAGTGTAGTTGGAGCTGCACTCATCCAGACAAGTGGAGAGTATTCCATCACACTCCTGACTTGTGCCTTGTAGATGGTGGAAAGGCTTTGGGGAGTCAGGAGGTGAGTCACTTGCCGCAGAATACCCAGCCTCTGACCTGCTCTTGTAGCCACGGTATTTATATGGCTGGTCCAGTTAAGTTTCTGGTCAATGGTGACCCCCAGGATGTTGATGGTGGGGGATTCAGCAATGGTAATGCCGTTGAATGTCATGGGGAGGTGGTTAAACTCTCTCTTGTTGGAAATGGTCATTGCCTGGCACTTACCTGACGCGAATGTTACTTGCCACCTATGCGCCCAAGCCTGGATGTTGTCCAGGTCTTGCTGCATGCGGGCACGGACTGCTTCATTATCTGAGGGGTTGCGAATGGAACTGAACACTGTGCAATCATCAGCAAACATCCCTATTTCTGACCTTATGATGGAGGGAAGGTTATTGATGAAGCAGCTGAAGATGGTTGGGCCTAGGACACTGCCCTGAGGAACTCCTGCAACAATGTCCTGGGGCTGAGATGATTGGCCTCCAACAACCACTACCATCTTCCTTTGAGCTAGGTATGACTCCAGCCACTCTAGAGTTTTCCCCCTAATTCCCATTGACTTCAATTTTACTAGGGCTCCTTGGTGCCACACTCGGTCAAATGCTGCCTTGATGTCAAGCACAGGTATAATTTTCCCTGTAGCACATTGGTACCAACACATTGATTAAAGCCTTATGACAACACTGTTACAGATTGTGCTGCGTTCCACTCTCTGAAACAGCCAATATGAAGATGAGGTTGGAATGATCTGTTCTTTCTCCCAAGAGGGGTCAACCATATCCTGAGGCAGGGCATTATCTCCAGTAGCTGAGCACTAAAGCGTTCAACATAACCCAGCAATTATTGAGCAGGGTTTCACCTGCAGGAAAGTGGTTGTCCACGGCCAGTATCAGGTGTGAATAGGTTCAAGCTCAATTAAACCTCCATAGTTAGATTTTAGCTATGGCTCAGTGGTAGCACTCTTGCTTCTGAGTCATGGAAAGGTTGTGGGTTCAAATCCCTGTCCAGGAACATGAGCACAAAATCTAGGCTGACGCTCCAGTATTGTACTGAGGGATTGCTGTACTGTTGGAAGTGCTGTCTTTTGGATTAAACCGAGGCCCCGTCTGCTCTCTTCGTTGGACGTAAAAGATTCCATGGCACTATTTCGAAGAAGAGCAGGGGAGTTCTCCCTGGTGTCTTGGCCAATATTTATCCCTCAACCAACATCACTAAAACAGATTATCTGGTCATTTTCACATTGCTGTTTGTGGGACCTTGCTGTGCACATATTGGCTGCCACGTTTCCTACATTACAACAGTGACTACACTTCAAAACATACTTAGTTGGCTGTAAAGCGCTTTGGGACGTTGTGAAAGGCGCTATATAAATGCAAGTTCTTTCTTTCTTTCTTTGGTGCTTGAATACACTTGACACCAGAATCTTACAAGAAAAAGAATGGTCACTTCTAAGAGGTACTGAGGGACAGTGTGGAGGAACAGTACACACCCCAGCATGTGTCACTACCTTCACGAGAGGGAGGTAGGGAAGACAATTGGAAAAGGGAGAAATAAATTAGAATGCAATCTTTGTCCAAACATTAGGTTATAAATTGGATTAATGATTTTTTTTACAAACATATCCCAAAATAAAGTGTCTAGCCAGATTTCGCTGTAATTTTGTGCTATAACTCCTGACATTAAAGGAAGGTTCAGGAAATCTTTAGCATGTAGCAATACAATTTAGTGCAATCTTTTGATATTTCAGAAAACCCAGGAATTAATTCCAAAATGAAAAAGGTCAAGGGAAATTGTTGCCTCAGCTCAATAACTATCAAGTACGTTGTGTTAAGTTTCTATTTTCAGGCGCAAAAATTAAGGCAGCTGCACTCAACTCAGTTGCACATACACGTTCAAATATTGAGCCAAGATCGCAGCACAAGGTCTTACGACAATGTGACATACTGCACGTTTTCACACCTCGGTGTTTAATATCCTCTGATAGCATGCTGGTTAGCACATTTGTTTAAAATTTCTTTGCACACTACTTTAATGGCCTTTATCCCCATTTTATAAAAGATTAACTGTTAAAATAACACAGAAGAATTTTACATGAATGCGCTAATTAGTGCACTACCAGAGAAAATTACCCTCCCCCCTACTCATCCCAGTACACCTGTGAGTTAACTACATGATTAGCCTCCCATTGATGTATCAGCATGTGGATAATACGGATCTTTGGGTTATCAGGCCTACTCTGCCTGAGTCTTTAACATCTGAAACCCCTTTTTAAATTATGGAACTGCTTTCAGTTTTAGAACTGAGTCAGTTCTCTTTGTTGCCGATTCGTCCCATTTCTACTGCAGGCTTTGGCGACAACTGGACAACTGCACATGAAGAGTGTTTGCACTAGTGAAGTTGCTCAGAAAGTCGCCATTGCGATTTTGTCATTCTGGCCACGGACTTTCCCTGATGACAGGGCAGGTAAGTAATGGTGTAAACAACAGTTCTCCAGTGAGGATGTGAAACCCTTTTATTTCTTGCTGGACCATTGCAGCTTCTACCAGAGACCTACTCCCAGGTATCTTCTACCAGTGCACTTTTCAACCCACCACTGGGAGGCATGCAATCCTCATAAAATTATGGATAGCTTTTGAAAGTAGACGTTTGTGTTTGTCCCATTGGCAAGCTTGAAAAGTGACTTTGTTCGACCATTCTCTGGGTTTCTTTGCTAGGAACTGTCAGTGTGTTGAGCAGTGTATCATTATTCACTACATGAAGACTAACAGGTGTTTAAAAAGTAAAGTTTATTTTATGCATGGTTTATAAACTTGCTGAGGAAGCTTCTTCCATCAGACTCCAGGGCCAGAATTTTCTGTTGGAGTTATGCCGGATTCTCGCTTTCCGGATTTCCCGCCAGAAGCGGTGGGAACTATTTATATTACATAAAATCTATAGCATAGAAACAGGCTATTTAGCCCAACTGGTCCATGCCGGTGTTTATGCTCCACACGAGCCTCCTCCCAACCCTCTTCATCTAACCCTATCAGCAGAACCTTCTATTCCCTTCTCCCTCGTGTGTTTATCCAGCTTCCCTTAAATGCATCTATGCTTTTCGCCTCAACTACTCCTTGTGGTAGCAAGTTCCACATTCTAACCACTTTCTGGGTAAAGAAGTTTCTCCTGAATCCCTATTGGATTTATTGGTGACTATCATATTTATGACCTCTAGTTTTGGTCTCCCCCACATGGCTCTTCTACCCCATTTAGACTGTTATTTTCTAAGGAGTATGTGGCTTCCTTATTCTTCCTATCAAAATGCACCACCTCACACTTATCTATATTGAAACTCATTTGCCAACTAGATGCCCATTCTGCAAGTTTGTTAATGTCCTCTTGTATTTTGTCCCGGTCCTCCTCACTATTAACTATACCCCCCAATTTGGTGCCGTCTGCAAATTTTGAAATTGTACTTCCGATTCCAGAGTCCAAATCGTTAATGTAAATTGTGAACAACAGTGGTCCCAGCACCGATCCTTGTGGAACACCACTTCCCACTTTCTGCCAGTCTGAGTAACTACCTTTAACCCCTACTCTCTTTTCTGATTTGTAGCCAGCTTACTATCCATTCTGCTACTTGTCCCCTGACATGGGAACAACACTACCTGCACGTTCCCCTCCAAGTCACACACCATTCCGACTTGGAAATATATCGCTATTCCTTCATCGTCGCTGGGTCAAAATCCTGGAAGTCCCTACCAAACAGCACTGTGGGAGAACCAGCGGTTCAAGAAGGCGGCTCACTGCCACCTTCTCAAGGGCAATTAGGGATGGGCAATAAATGCTGGCCTTGCCAGCGACGCCCACATCCCATGAACGAATAAAAAAAAAACTCCACATGCTCTGGCCTTAGACATGAGATACTTATATAGATGGGCATATTGTAATAATATGCAAATGACAGAAATGCATCCTGTCATTTGTGCCATAGCAAGGTGGACACCAGCGACGCTTGTTCATCCTCGGCTTTCAGCGTCGCTATGGGCGATGCAAGAGCCATTTAAGATTTAAGTGCAATAATCTGCATAGGCTTAAGTGCCAAATAGAAAAAAATTGTAACATTTCTTTTTGGATTTACAGTGGCAGCACTGAGGCCACTAGCCATGCTGCGCTGGGGCCTTCCAGGTCTGCTGCAGCTGATTTCCGCCTCCACTCCAGACAGACGTCCCATAAATTTCAACTAATCCAAAAATCTGCCGTATGTATCCTATCCCGCATTAAGTCCCACTCGCCCATCAGCCCATTTTCCCTGACCTACATTTGCTCCCTGTCTCTCAATGTGTTAAATTTAAAATCCTCAACTTTGTTTACAAATCTCTCCATGGTTTTGCCCCACCTTCTTTCTGCAATCTCCTCCAGTCCGTTTCATTGATACTAGAACCGTAGAACCATAGAAAAGATACAGCACAGAAGGGGGCCATTCGGCCCATCGTGTCCGATGTTTGTTCAAGTGTTCTCAGAATGTGAAAAAGAGGGATAGAAATATATAGATGAAGACGATAGACATTGGGGCTAATGTGGAGGCATTAGGCAGCAGAGAGGGGTGAGGAGTGTTGTGAGGATTCTGGTTTGAATGCAAACACTGTGTCAAGAAGAAATTAGAAATCAGTGCTGATGGTCTGGGGAAGTATGCAGATGAGTAGAGATCCGAGGAGGTGGGAAAAGTAAAAGAGATTGAGATTCATTTGGATTGAGACTTCTTGTCAAGCAAAGAATTTCCTAATTTAATGTTCATCTAATGGACAAGTACATTTTCTTACTCCCTACATGTTTGACTCCCTTCATCCTTAAAAAAAATTCTCAGGATGTGGGTGACACTGGCAAGGCTGCAATTATTGCCCATCCCTAGTTGCCCTGAGAAGACGATGGTGGGCCTTCTTCTTGAGAAATTGCTATACAACCATGTGATAGGCATCACCCAGGTTGTTTGGGGCTGGAGTCAGATATGGTAGGATCACCTCCCTGAAGGGTGTTCATGGGTTTTACAATCCAACAGCTTTCCTGATCATTTTTCTGGCGCTAGCCCACCTATCAGATTTATTGAATTCAATTTGCTATGGTGGGATTCAAACTCACAACTTCCGATTTACCGGTCTGACTACCATAACCAGGACTCTACCATACTTTAGTCAGTGCCACCAGGATTTCAGGGTGGCATTGATTCAGTGGTGCATTCAAGGTTTAGGAATGGAGGGCTAACCTAGGCAGTGCCCCATTCTTACCAACATTTTCATTGGAATGCCTCTGATGAGGTGAATTCATGAACTCCTGCATATTTTCCAATACATTTAGGCCCTAAAAAGCACTTCCCAAATATCGGGTAGAGATTTTCTTATATAATGACGGCAATTTTAAGATTAATCAATCATTTAACTGTCTTAGATACAAGGTAGAAAGTAAGCCAGAATATAAGTTGAAAGGAAAAGGAGAACTGAGACTAAGGGGAACATCCTCCAGCCCTACGACCCTCCGAGATCTCTGCACTCCTCCAATTCTTGACTCTTACGCATCCCCAATCACTCCACCATTGGCAGTCGTGCCTTCAGCTGCCTGGGCCCTGAGCTCTGGAATTCCCTCCCTAAGCCTCTCCGCCTCTCTACCTCTCTCACCTCCTTTAAGACGCTCCTTAAAACCTCTTTGACTAAGCTTGTGATCACGTGTCCTAATATCTCCTTATGTGGCTCCATGTTAGGTTTTGTCTGATTACACTCCCGTGATGTGCTCTGGAGCGTTTCACCACGTTAAAGGCGCTATTTAAATGCAAGTTGTTGTTATTGTTGTTGTGCTTGTCAATTGTAGCATCTGTGCAGAGCGGTTTCACTTCACACCATTGCTGTGGTTATAGTGCAAATTGCATCTGAATCCTGAGTCGGAACCAGAGCTGACACCAGAGGAGGGAGTCTTACTCCGCTTCGTTTCAAAGTCAGTTCAGACCTTCACACCCAGTTTACATTACACACGTTTAGCATCGGTGTAAAGCCAGAACTACTTCTCACCCACCTAAGCATGAATGCACCCTAAGATTACTATCTTCAACACACACACGCGCACACACACACACACACACACACACACACACACAAAACTTCCCTGTGGAAGCACAGGGAGGAAATTCTAGCGTATGCATGAAAAGTAGTGAAAATGCTCCATCAAGTTAAAGCACTAGAAATTAGAATCAGAGTTTTGCACAAGCCATCATTATATTTGCTAAATGTTTTTGTATAGGTCATGGCAGTCTTAAGATGAATTATGATGTGGTTGAAGCTCCCACTGGCTAAACAGGAGCCTCCATAAAAACATTCAAGGACAAGTGAAAGAATCATAAAGAAATTGCAAAGAGCTGCGTTCGATAAAGCAGATCATCTTTATATAACAATGAGACCGGTGACTTTCTGTATAATTCTGCTGTAACTTTTTGTTTATTATGAAAGTTATGATCACATTGTAAATGTTACAATCGTGTCTGAAATGATTGTACCTGAAGTTTAAAAAATGTTGAGTAGAAATTCCAAACGGCATAGATTACATGGACATGTAACATGCTCATTCTACAATTCTGTGTGTGCTATTTTTATGCAAGTGTTAACCCATTTAATAGAAAGAACTTACATTTTAAAAAATTAATTCTTGGGATATGGGCTTCGCTGGCAAGGCCGGCATTTATTGCCCATCACTAGTTGCCCTTGAGAAGGTGGTGGTGAGCCGCCTTCTTGAACCACTGCAGTCCGTGTGGTGAAGGTTCTCCACAGTGCTGTTAGGTAGGGAGTTCCAGAATTTGACCCAGCGACGATGAAATCGTTCCTTTCATGTCCTCAGGATGTCAGAAAGCACTTTTCAACCAATGAATTACCTTTTGAAGTGTAGTTATTGTTATATAGACAAACACAGCAGCCAATTTATGCACAAGGTCCCACAAACAGCAAATGAATGAATAGCCGGAAATCTGTTTTTTGGTTGTGTTGGTTGAGGGTGGTATGTTGTCCAGCACACTGGGAGAATTCCCCTGCTTTTCTTCTAATAGTGCCATGGGATTTATTTAAGTCTGTCTGAATAGTTAAACAGTGCCTCAGTTTAATGTCCTCAGCTAAAAGACTGCACCTCATACAGTGCAGCACCTACACTGAAGTGACTTAAGTCCTGGAGTGGAGCTTAATGCTATGACCTTTTGACTCAGAGACAGGCGTGCTACCAACTCAGCCCAGCTGGTACTAATAAAATAAAAATATTGCACACAGAAATGCATACAAGCATGCCAAGTATTTTGCGTGTAAACTTTACATATTGGAATTACTACCCTCGTATCTCTTACGGTGTAACATTACTTCCTATTTGCGTACTTGTTATTTTACTGTAACATCAGTTATTTCATGGCCGTTGACTTACCTGACTTTTTCCTCTGACACTTTTTTTTGTTTTGTTTTGCTGAGCATTCTCTAACTGTTTTGCCAAAAGGCAATCAGTACGGCAAGCGATTTGTTACTGATCAGACCAGCTCAAAAATTAAGATTTTCATTGTCTCTAGGACTTCTTAGGCAAAACTCTGGTACTTTGGCAGCACCTTATACTACATGTGGTTAAGTGTAATATTTTGTAGATCTTGCCACAGAGTGTCACGCTGTAACAAAACACTATCCTAAATATCAGTAGTTCTGAAGGGCTGCAGGATAGGGCCTGTATTTTATTTTAGTTTCTATTTTTGGTTCTTATTATTCGTCTGGTATGACCGTGCCTTCTAATTATCAATGTATTGAATGCAAAACCTGTACCGAATGCAAAAGTCTACCGAGTTTGATCACATTTCCTTCTAAGCATAGTAAAGGGTGTCTGTCCTATTGTCACAAAACTAAAACCTTGCAAGTGTTTCTGTCATGCTTATTAATAAAAATAACTTGGCGCGAAATCCAAGCCACACAAAATTTTGCTTTCAACTTGCTCTGGTAACAATTTAGCCTCGCAAGAATGACCCAGTTTACAGTACCAGAATGCATAGATTTAGTAAAAATATCGTTTTTACGCAAAAGATGACCACTGCAAAAAGAGTCTAAGGCAGTGTTTGAACTGGGTATTTGAATAGTATGAGATAGTATAGCGCCTGCGCTAACATTTATTAAAGTTCATGAGTAAAATAAACAGGAATGGTTGCACAACAGAATACTTTCTAAATTGGAAAGCATTGGGTACATCCACTAGAAGGTCCGTTTAACAAATCTATTCAGCTGCACCAATGGATCTTTACTTCTTCTACCATCTGTGCCCTGAATAAACCCTGCGTGCACCCTGAAAACTTCTTACGGTCACAAATGATTCTTAATGGATTTTAGACGTTTAGTAATCTCCCTCAACTGCAGTCCTTAGGGCCGACTTTCCTCCACTTTGCAGTGGGGGAATAGTACAACGTTTCCTGCCTCATTCTCCTAGGTCTCCACTCAGCTGGCACCCCAACAGAATAAGGCGCCTTATTGCTCGTGCCCAGCCCCCGCCTGGGAGCAAGGTCCTGGAGAAACAGTATAATAGAATAGGTTTCTTCTTCCCCACAGGGGCAGCAAAGGGGCTTGGAGGCCTCTGGCTGCTATTTTTGGACAGGCCCCACATCCAGAGGCTGTTATCGCTGCTGCAGGCTTGCACAGCAACTGAGTTACATCCCCTGCTTCCGGGCACAGGCCCCTTGCCAGGAAGCGGGCTTTAGTGCTGGGGACGGCCTGGTATAGGCGATGACAGGCGGGTTCAGGTCTGCTCAGCTGGGCTTCACCCTACTTGCACACAAGAGGAGGGAGGCAGGAAAATCGGCCCTAATTCTTTTCAGTGCTTCTTCAGGTTTCCCCCCCAACCCCGCCACGACCCACCCCCCCACCCCCCCTTCACAATTTGAAAACTTTTTCTTTAATCCCACAAACAAATCAATAAGATGAGATAGGACCCATAAATAAGTTCCTTTGCCTTTTTCAGAGAAGTGATTTTTTTTATTACATAGAATTACACACATAGAATTTACAGCACAGAAACAGGCCATTTGGCCCAACTGGTATATGCCGGCATTTATGCTCCACATGAGCCTCCTCCCAGCCTATTTCATCTAACCCCTACCAGCATATCCTTCTGATGTGAGATTCTGATCCTGCATGACTGTGATGTTTGTGAATTGCACAGAGCCCGACACCTGCTCCAGACCCTGCGTTTGTTATAAATGTAGGATTGAACTAGTGCTGATACTGAACATTGTCCATATGAGAGCTCAACCTCGTTTTAGAAAAGTCTAAACATTTCAGAAAAGCCTGCGGTGGAGATGAAATACTTTGTTTTAAAGCCCAGATGATAATAGCAATCCTTTTCACTCAAGTGCAAATTGGTATTTTATGCGGCGTGTTGCGGCATTAATCAGTCGTCATTTATAGATTTTTTTGGTTTGCCTTTGCTGCTGGTTCATTCTCACATAGATCCTTCCAGTTTGCAACAAAACAGCTATTAATGGGGCAGGTGTGGGAGTCATTCATTCACCCTGCAAATTTTCTACAGAATTGCACACAAGCCTTTACAAGACTCTTCTTCCTCAGGATAAATTGTCCAATTAATATGTAAAGGCTTCCCCTGATGGCTTAGGAAGCCTTTGCGGTGGGTGGCCGAGCCGTATAGACCATGAAGGTGCAATCCCCGGTCTATGCTGTCAGCTGATCTCAGCAAGGGCAGTGGAAGGGGTGCTACAATTGGCCTTAGCAGGCCCCCCACCCCTCCAGCTAGGTAAAATCAGCCAGGGTTCCTGTTTCTGATCTTTACCCAGCTATCCCTGCTGGAAGTCATTATGTGTGGGGGTAGGGTGGGGACAGAATTGGAGTTAGCTACGAAGCCTCCTGCAGTCAAATAGTCTTCTGACAAATGCTGCCAAATGACGCTGCTGATGTCTATGCTGATGCTTTTGAATCTTCCCCTTCATTAAAATCCCCGGGCCAAATCTGCCAGAGCTCCAGGCGGGAGCTTTCCACCAGAAAATGGGGTGGAACTCTGTTCCTCTGGGATTTGCCCCATTTCTTCAGTTTTCCCATTTTTTGATGTGGGGGGAGAGGGAGATTCCTCCACCCACCCCACGTAAGTCAATGGGGCGTATACGGGAAGCCCCAGGGAATTCCACCATCACGCATATAAGGCCTCAATTGGAACGCTCACCAGCTTAGAGCTGGCACTAGTACCACTGATGCCATTTGAAAGGCCCCAAACCTTACTTTGACTAAGGCAATCGATCACACAGGAACTGTGCTTCTCTTCAGAGCGAATGAATTGTTTACCTCTATGTTCCCTGGCCAGGGAAGGGCCCTGGGCAACGATTGGTGGAGCGGCTGTGGGCTGCTCCATCTTATGAAGGCAGGGCAGGAGCTGCTGAAGCACTTGTACAGGTGCCAGCTGCCATGCAAATAGCCCTCTCCCCACAGCTTGGGATGGGCTCTGCATCCTTGGGGATGGGCTCTGTTAAATTACCACTGGCAGAACCAGGCTCCCGGAATTTTAGACCCACTAATGCCGGGTCTGGCCTAAAGTAAAATAAAGAAAGAGAAAGAAAGACTTGCATTTATATAACGCCTTTCACGACCTCAGGACACCCCAAAACACTTGTCAGCCAATGAAGTACTTTTTTGAAGCGTAGTCAGTGTTGTAATGTAGGCAACGCGGCAGCCAATTTGCGCACAGCAAGGTCCCACAAACAGTAATGAGATAATGACCAGATAATTTGTTTTAATGACGTTGGTTGAGGGATAAATATTGGCCAGAACACCGGGGACAAAATACTCACCTTTCAGTTTGACTGCAGCAGTGGAATGGTGCACATGTTAACCATTTTACCTTAATAAGTAAAAAATGTTTTGTTTTTGACTAGCATTTTGCTAATGTTAATCCAGTTTTGAAGGGATAGGAATCCTCAGTACCAGGTATGGATTCCAGGACGTTTTTACTCAGGGTCCATATAGAACAGTTACAGCCCAGAAGGAGGCCGTTCAGTCCATCGAGCCCATGCCGGATCTTTGTAAGGTCAATCCAGTTAGTCCCGTTCCCCCGCTCTTTCCTCGTAGCCCTGCAAATTGTTTCCCTTCAAGCATTTATCCAATTCCTTTTTGAAGCCACGATTGGATCTGCTTCCACAACCCTTTCAGGCATCGCATTCCAGATCATAACCACTCGCTGCGTAAAAAAGCTCTTCCTTATGTCACCTTTGGTTCTCTTACCAATCACCTTAAATCTGTGTCCTCTGGTTCTCGACCCATCCGCCAATGGGAATAGTTTCTTTTTATTTACTTTATCTAAACCCTTAATGATTTTGAACACTGCTATCAAATCTCCCCTCGACCTTCATTAAACCTAAAATCTGCGAGGAGTGAAATCCTGGCCCCATGGTACAGATGTTCTGCTGAAAACCCATAATGTAGATGGGCACAGAACGTCAGATGAAACGTGAGGTGTGCAAAAGACAACAGTGTTCTTTTTATTTTTGATTTTGAAGGCATCGCAATAATGCCTTGGAGATGTAACGGGGCTGAATAGTGTGAGGGCACTCCACAAACAGCAGATGCAGCCTGATCCTCTGGAGGCTTTGATGATTTTGCTGTTTCTACTGTGTGCGTTACTTCAGCACACCCACACTGTCTGATTCAGTACTAATCCGCCGTTTCTTCAATGATATCTAAAACACTCACACTTCAGTAATCCAAATCTCCCGCTAGGGACACCAAAATTATGATTATTCGAATTATTTTTAGTATATTAGTTTGCTTAGGTGGTATTGATGCTGTACTTTTGTATTTTCTTTGCAAATTTCTCCTCCCCTTCCCCTCCTCTTGTGAAGCTTTAATTCCTTGCTATGATATGATTCCATGGACACTGTCTGGTACCTCACCCCTAATGTCCATTATCTCTGCGTGAGTTTAAGCAGCAAGCATTGGTATTTGAGCGGCAATTGGTAGCGCGGTTAATCAGATCAGGGCAGGAAAGGAGCGGATCGATCCCTCGTAAATCCCCTGCTCCAACTTAATTGCCGTTAAAATCGAGCCCCTCGTACACACACACACATGCACACACACACACACACACACACACACACACACACAACAGTGTGCAGATATACACAGTGTGCTGAGAGTTCGGTAAGTGTGGGAGTTTGGTGAAGTGGGGGAAGGAGGTGCTGCTTTGCCTTGCTTTTCCAAACTTTTCCTGCAGAGCGGTAGTGGACCTGAGAGTAGAAGACTGAGATTGTGGAATAAAAGCAGCAGCAGACCTGCACCAAGAGACAACTACTGTGCGACATCACAGGGACTTAACTCCTGGACCTAAGATAAATAAGAAGCAAAATGTAATCCAAGTGGGACGTCACCGAGGAAGAGGTAAGTGATTGGCTGGTGAGTATTTTCCTGCTGAATTTGTCTAAGGTTAGAGTTTGTGGATTCTCGGGTCTCTGTTGTGTAGTGGGGGATACAGAGTGGAGCTACAATAGGGGGTGATGTGCAGCCAAATATAGAGAAAAAAACAAGTCAGCTTGGAAGACAGGGCAAATATGTGAGGGCAAGGCTGGATGGCATCTATTTTAATGCAAGGAGTCTTGCGAATAAGGTGGATGAACTGAAGGTGTTGATAAACACATGGGAGTATGATATTGTTGCTGTCACAGAGACATGGTTGAGGGAGGGGCAAGACTGGCAGCTCAATATTCCGGGGTACAGAATCTTCAGGCGAGACAGAGGGGGAGGTATAAGAGGAGGGGGAGTCGCAATATTAATTAAAGAATCAATTACTGCCATAAGGAGGGATGATATATTAGCAGGTTCCTCTAATGAGGCCATATGGGTGGAGCTTAAAAACAAAAAGGGGGCAAGCACTTTGATGGGAGTGTACTATAGGCCCCCAAACAGTCAGGGGGAGATAGAGGAACAGATATGTAGGCAAATCTCAGAAAATTGTGCAAATAATAGGGTAATAATCGTGGGGGATTTCAACTTCCCCAATATTAACTGGGATACTCAGAGTGTAAAAGGCTTAGAGGGTACAAAATTCTTAACGTGCATCCAGGAGAGCTTTTTGAGCCAGCATGTAGAAAGTCCTACAAGAGAGGGGGCGGTACTGGACCTAATTCTAGGGAATGTGGCCGGCCAAGTGGAAGAAGTGCTAGTAGGTGAGCACTTTGGTGACAGTGACCATAATTCGGTGAGATTTAAGGTGGTCATGGAAAAGGATAGGGAGGGGCCGGAAATAAAGGTTCTAAATTGGGGGAAGGCCGATTTTAATAGGATAAGGCAGGATCTGGCCAAAATGGACTGGGATCAGCTGCTTGTAGGAAAATCCGCATCGGAGCAATGGGAGTCTTTCAGAAGGGAGATTGAGACCATACGATGGCAACATGTTCCCGTAAAGGTCAAGGGTGGTTCCAAGAACTCCAGGGAACCTTGGATGTCAGGGGATATACGAGAATGGATTAGGAAAAAAAGGAGGGCTTTTGGCAGATACAAAAGGCTAAAGACGGAGGAAGCCCTAGAGGAGTACAAAAAGTGCAGGGGGATACTTAAAAAAGAAATTAGGAGATCAAGGAGGGGCCATGAAATAACACTGGCGAGCAAAATAAAGGAAAATCCTAAGATGTTTTATAAGTATATTAAGGGTAAGAGGATGACTAGGGAAAAAATAGGGCCCATTAGGGACAAAAATGGCAATCTGTGTGTGGAGCCGGCAGATGTAGGAGGGGTTCTAAATGAATTTTTTGCATCTGTTTTCACTATGGAGAAGGACGATGTAGACATAGAAATACGGCAGGGGGACTGTGATATACTCAAACATATTAACATCGAGCGGGAGGAGGTATTGGCGGTTTTAGCAGGCCTAAAAATGGATAAATCCCCAGGCCCGGACGAAATGTATCCCAGGCTACTGTGTGAGGCAAAGGAGGAGATTGCGGGGGCTCTAACACATATATTCAGAACCTCTCTGGCCACAGGGGATGTGCCAGAGGACTGGAGAACCGCTAATGTAATACCATTATTCAAGAAGGGGAGTAGGGAAAAACCGGGGAACTACAGGCCAGTGAGCCTAACATCAGTGGTAGGAAAATTATTGGAAAAAATTCTGAAGGACAAAATTAGTCTCCACTTGGAGAAGCAAGGATTAATCAGGGATAGTCAACATGGCTTTGTTAAGGGAAGATCATGTCTGACTAATTTGATTGAATTTTTTGAGGGGGTGACGAGGCGTGTGGATGAGGGTAACGCAGTGGATGTGGTATTCATGGATTTCAGTAAGGCCTTCGATAAAGTCCCCCACAGGAGACTGGTCAAGAAGGTACGAGCCCATGGAATCCAGGGTGCCTTGGCACTTTGGATACAAAACTGGCTTAGTGGCAGAAGGCAGAGGGTGATGGTCGAAGGTTGTTTTTGTGACTTGAAGCCTGTGGCCAGTGGGGTACCACAGGGATCGGTGCTGGGTCCCTTGCTGTTTGTGGTCTACATTAATGACTTGGATATGAATGTAAAAGGTATGATCAGTAAGTTCGCTGATGATACAAAAATTGGTAGGGTGGTAAATAGCGAGGAGGATAGCCTCAGTCTGCAGGACGATATAGATGGGTTGGTCAGATGGGCGGAACAGTGGCAAATGGAATTTAATCCCGGAAAAGTGCGAGGTGATGCACTTTGGAGGGACTAACAAGGCAAGGGAATACACAATGAATGGGAAGACCCTAGGCAAGACAGAGGGTCAGAGGGATCTTGGTGTGCAAGTTCACAGATCCCTGAAGGCGGCGGAACAGGTAGATAAGGTGGTAAAGAAGGCATATGGGATACTTGCCTTTATTAGCCGAGGCATAGAATATAAGAGCAAGGAGGTTATGATGGAGCGGTATAAAACACTGGTTAGGCCACAGCTGGAGTACTGTGTGCAGTTCTGGTCGCCGCACTACAGGAAGGATGTGATCGCTTTGGAGAGGGTGCAGAGGAGATTCACCAGGATGTTACCAGGGCTGGAGCGCTTCAGCTATGAAGAGAGACTGGGAAGATTGGGTTTGTTTTCCTTGGAGCAGAGGAGGCTGAGGGGGGACATGATTGAGGTGTACAAAATTATGAGGGGCACAGATAGGATGGATACTAAGGAGCTTTTTCCCTTCGTTGAGGGTTCTATAACAAGGGGGCATAGATTCAAGGTAAAAGGCGGGAGGTTTAGAGGGGATTTGAGAAAGAACTTTTTCACCCAGAGGGTGGTTGGAGTCTGGAACTCACTGCCTGAAAGGGTTGTGGAGGCAGGAACCCTCACAACATTCAAGAAGCATTTGGATGAGCACTTGAAATGCCATAGCATACAAGGCTACGGACCAAATGCTGGAATATGGGATTAGATTAGACAGGGCTTGATGGCCGGCGCGGACACGATGGGCCGAAGGGCCTCTATCCGTGCTGTATAACTCTATGACTCTATGACAATAATCAAGGGATCAAGGGCTATGCAGGAAAAGGCTAAGTGTAGGAAAATTCATAAGGAACATAGGAACAGGAGTAGGCCATTCAGCCCCTCGTGCCTGCTCCGCCATTTGATAAGATCATGGCTGATCTGTGATCTAACTCCATATACCCGCCTTTGGCCCATATCCCTTAATACCTTTGATTGCCAAAAAAGCTATTTATCTCAGATTTAAATTTAGCAATTGAGCTAGTATCAATTGCCGTTTGCGGAAGAGAGTTCCAAACTTCTACCACCCTTTGTGTGTAGAAATGTTTTCTAATCTCGCTCCTGAAAGGTCTGGCTCTAATTTTTAGACTGTGCCCCCTACTCCTAGAATCCCCAACCAGCGGAAATAGTTTCTCTCTATCCACCCTATCTGTCCCCCTTAATATCTTATAAACTTAGATCAGATCACCCATTAACCTTCGAAACTCCAGAGAATACAACCCCAATTTGTGTAATCTCTCCTCGTAACTTAACCCTTGAAGTCCGGGTATCATTCTAGTAAACCTACGCTGCACTCCCTCCAAGGCCAATATGTCCTTCCGAAGGTACGGTGCCCAGAACTGCTCACAGTACTCCAGGTGCGGTCTAACCAGGGTTTTGTATAGCTGCAGCACAACTTCTGCCCCCTTGTACTCTAGTCCTCTAGATATAAAGGCCAGCATTCCATTAGCCTTATTGATTATTACGTTGAGGTAGAAGATCAGCCATGATCTTATTGAATGGCGGAGCAGGCTCAAGGGGCCATATGGCCTACTCCTGCTCCTATTTCTTATGTTCTTATAATCATCATTCATTGTTAATGAAACAATATGTCCACAGTTTTGAAATAGACAATTCTAACTTCTTCGAGACAATGGAAAAGAGAATTGGGAGGAGTGTAAAATGGTTGCCGATGTGCCCTCGCCCGTTTTGCGCTACTGCCAAAAAAGAATTTTGCCTTCATCGGCCCCCAGGGCAGCAGCGCTACTGATTGTGCCAAGCTAAAAGCACATCAAGCACATACGGCAAGCTACATGCCACATGTTATGACGCACTGCCACTAAGACAATTGCAACTCAAATAAAAAGTTAGAATTTCCTATTTCAAAACTGTCCACATATTGTTTAAGTAACAATGAATGAAAATGATTCTGTAGGGATCGGGCAGGAAAATGGATTTGAGGTCGAAGATCAGCCATGATCTTACTGAACGGCAGAGCAGGCTCGAGGGGCCGAATGACTTACTGCTCCTATTTCTTATGTTCTTATGTTCTAATGTATATCTTTATATGTGGGGGCTCGATTTTAACTGCCCCACCCCATCCCCCGCCTCACCTGGCAGAAAACCCCAGCCTGGCGGAAACCAGGCAGGGAGGGGGCAGTTAAAATGGAGTGACTTATCCACTTCTTTCCTGCCCCGATTTGGCCGACTGCAATTTTTAATTGTAGGCAGCAAGGACACCCCGCCCCAAGTGGTCCTCTTTAAATATGCTGATGTCATCGGGGCCCAATCTGCCATTTTAACTTGAGGCCTGAGCAGGGGAGTGTGGTGGCTTCCCCGATGGGGAAAACCCGCTGGGAGCAGCAGCCAGGGCCAGCAAGGTAAGATTTAAATATTTTTTTTTCGTTTCCTCGTAGGCCAAGAGGAGCAGGAGCAGTCATCCGGCCCCTGCAAGGAAACCTTGGGCCTCTCCTGCCCTGGACTTCCTTCTCCCTCTCCACCCACTGGGATTCCCTTGTGCCAGGGACCATACCCCTGAGTCCCTGGTGGCGGCCTCCTGCTGTCTGATTTTAATGGCCGGGAAGCTGCTTCCCACCGACTGCCCGGCCGTTTTGGTCGGGAAGTCGGGAATTGGCAAGCTAACGAGGCCTGGTCCCGGTCATTAAATCCGGCCGAGCTTGCCTGCTGCTGCTCCCAAACGGGTGAGTCGCTCGCTTTGCTGCGTTCCCGACCAGGAGTTAAAATCGAGCCCGTGAGATCAGGATCTTTATGCACCGGCCTATTCTTTTAATATGAGACTCCCCGATGGAGGCCATCAAAATCATTTGAACGCCTTCTAGACCAGAAATAAGCCAAAGTCAATGGCCCACCTTAGTGACAGGCAGAGGTCTTCAATAGCGGAACATCTAGCTCAAGAGATGTGCCACCCAAGTGCCCAGGCCAGCAGCCACTTTATGTGAGCTCATGAATATGCAGTGTGCCAGGACCTTGTGTTGGTGGAGTGCTTAATGTTTATTGGATGCTGCATTTAATGGGCCGCATTGTAATGCAAATGCTTTGCAATGGCAGCATTGCAGAGTGCCAGTGAAACCTGGACACATCTGTACGTTTGGAAAGGATCGAAAAGTCGGTCCAGCCATTTCTCCTCTTCTTCTGTAGCAGGGCAGCTTTAAGGGCAATCAGCAGCCCTGACCCTGGTGTGCTGTGTGCCAGGAGCTCTGTGATAATACATTAATGACCTGACCCTGGTGTGCTATGTGCCAGGAGCTGTTTGATAAGACATTAATGAGCTGAACTTGTATCATGGCACAAGGCCAGCTCAGTGCACTGCAGGCATATGCAGTCAGAACTGCATAATCAAAAGCACTGAGACAAATGGATTGGAGGAGAATATTGGTCAACATTTCAGTAGAAGATAAATGGAATGTCTTTAAAAGAATAATGCTGGACATGCAAGACATCCAGCAAGCCCAGACTAAGCAAGTGTGACCCGATAATGGATTAACAAAACACTTAAAAGTGCAATAAAGAGGAATAAAAGACCTCTGCAAATCCTGGAGAAAGAAAGGAGAAAGGACTCACAGGGCTAAATATAGGATCATGCAGAAACAAGTTAAAAGGGTAATCACAGGGACTGAGGGAGACCTAGAAAAATATATAGCTGCAGAGGCAAAATATAACAGTAATGAATTCTTTCAGTACTACAATAGCAGGAGGTGTATCAGAGAAGAGGTAAGAACATTAATGGATGCAAATGGCTTGAAACCGAAGATGAGCGCAAAATAGTAAATATTCTGAATGATTACGTCCTCAAAGTATTCACAAGGGAAGCCATGAATAACACACTGTCCCAAAAAAAGAGCGCTAAAGCTTTATTCAAGACCTTGATAGAACTGAGATGGAAGTCCTAGACAAACTGAATGGGCTTAAAACCAAATAAATTCCTAGGCATATATGGCACTTATCCCAGACTGTTGAGATTAGCGAGGAAATTTGTGAGGCATTGATGATCATTATGAGGGAGTCAGTGGACACTGGGGACGGACCAATGGATTAACATGGTGCCTATGTTCAAATAGGGTGATATACTGACACAGCCAATGATAAACCCATTTGACATTCTTCACTTCCATGTTAAAAAAAATGAAACCAATTCTCAACTGTAAACTTGAGGATTATCTGTACAATAACCAGCTAGCAAACAGCAGTAATAACATAGATTTACATGGAGAAGATCCAGCCTGACCAACCTCCTTACATTTCTTTGAGGAAGTGACAACCCAAATGTACTTAGACTTACAAAAGGCATTTGATAAAGTTCCACACAATAGATTACTAATTAAGCTCAAAGCTGTGGGGGTTCAGGGCAAAACGTGGGTTTGGATATGGGCAGAAAAAGATAGGTACTGGTTAGAGGGGTAATAACTGGGTGCGGGAGGTACCGAGTGGGCTATGTTGAAACTGCTATTCTTTCTAGTTAACATCAATGACTTACATTCAGAAACTCAATGAAAATTGGTCAAATTTGCAGAGGATACCAAACTTGGAGGGACAGTGGAATTGAGGAGACAGCCCAGAAAGTACAGAATGAGTGAAACAAAATATGTGAGTGGCAGATGAAATTTAATGCAGACAAGAGGAAAGTATTGCACATAGGAAGGAAAAATGGGCAACATGCAAACTTCATGAATGGTGTTGAGATGGCTAAGGATGAAGTTGAAAGAGACCTAGGAGTCTTAGTAGACTCAACACTCAACATATCCAACCAATGTAGAGAAGCAATCAACAAAGCCAACAAAATGGTGAACTACACAGCCAAAACAATATAATACAAGTCAGTGGAAGGTGCGATCAAACTGTACAGTGCTCTGATCAGACCACACCTTGTGTACTGTGTCTTATTCTCGTCACTGAGAAATAAAGGAGACATTCATTGGAGGCAGTGCAGAGAAGGGCCACCAGGCTGATTCTTGGGGCTCGATTTTGCAATGGTGGCGGGTTGGCAGCTGGGGGGGGGGGGGGCGGTGAAAGTGTGTGTGGCAAACCTGCATGAACAAAACTCACCGTTTCCCGACGCGATCGCATGTTGATCACTGATGATTAATGTCCTCTCCGGGCTTCACACCAGGCAGCCATCCTGATTGACAGGCTGGCTGCCATCAAGAGCTGCAACGCGAGGTGGGGCGGATAGAGAGAGAACAAGACGTCATCCGCGCTGGACTGGAAGACCGGGGTGAGGGGAGAGGGGAAGATCGGGGAGGAGAGGGGAAGATCGGGGGGTGAGAGGGAAAGATCGGGGAGGAGAGGGGAAGATCGGGGGGGAGAGGGGAAGATCGGGAGGACATTGGTGGGGTGAAGAGGGGGACATCGGGGGGTGAAAAGAGGGACATCAGGAAGACATCGGGGGGATGAAGAGGGGGATATCGGGAAGGACATCGGGGAAGTGATATCAGGAAGATCTTCTTCATGAAGAGTGTGACCAACACTTGAAATGAACTTCTGGATGGAGACAGAAAACCTGGAATCAGTATTGAGGGATAGCGTAAGGTTATTCTGGGTGGATGTATTAAGATGGGGCGAATAGGATGGATACTAAGGAGCTTTTTCCCTTCGTTGAGGGTTCTATAACAAGGGGGCATAGATTCAAGGTAAAAGGCGGGAGGTTTAGAGGGGATTTGAGAAAGAACTTTTTCACCCAGAGGGTGGTTGGAGTCTGGAACTCACTGCCTGAAAGGGTTGTGGAGGCAGGAACCCTCACAACATTCAAGAAGCATTTGGATGAGCACTTGAAATGCCATAGCATACAAGGCTACGGACCAAATGCTGGAATATGGGATTAGAGTAGACAGGGCTTGATGGCCGGCGCGGACACGATGGGCCGAAGGGCCTCTATCCGTGCTGTATAACTCTATGACTCTATGAATGGCCTTCTTCATCCATAAGTATCTTGTGATCGTCTCTGCATTTCCTTTCGGTGTCTGCCATTGCACATGTTGTCTGCACTTCCTTCTCCAGTCCACCAGAGGGCTACATGCACTGCCTAAAACACAGATCTTAGTTGGTGCCTGTGCACTTGCAATAAAGATTTGGATTCAAACTGATTGATTTGCAAGTTGTCAGTACACAACTACATGTATAAAACCCAAATTAGTTAGGTTTAGTAAGACTAAATATATTGAAAGGAAGGTACTGAAGGAAGTACTCCTATAAGAGCCTTAATTTTTGCAACTTTTCATTCATATAAAGTCCGCAGTTGTTGCTGATTGAGAAGGGCCATATCCTGTGCAATCACATTCCCCTCCCTTTACTCGGGGATTGTCATGCTATTCATCATAGCTGACTAACATTTGAGCCATACATGTGAACCTAGACTCCTTGATAATAACAGGCTTGCTGTTACCAAATATATCAGCAGCGTTATATAACCTTTGACACTAACGCTACGTTTAGAGCACATGCTGTTTAGACAAACAGAACTAAATTAGGCTGAGTGACACATATCAAGAATAATAGCTCTTCATTGATTCCAAAGTTAATTATCGAACTCAAATACATAAACAAATAAGGGCTCTCTTAACCAATACAAACTCCAAGCTTCTCCAAAGAGATTTTATTGAAAAAATTACAGCACTCAGCATATCAGCAGGGCCTGGATTAGGTGATTTCTGATGTTGTTTAACTGAGATTTACAGCTTAGCATCAAGCCAGA
Source organism: Heptranchias perlo (assembly GCF_035084215.1). Lineage (NCBI taxonomy): Eukaryota > Metazoa > Chordata > Chondrichthyes > Hexanchiformes > Hexanchidae > Heptranchias > Heptranchias perlo. The sequence goes on along the minus strand of NC_090326.1, from coordinate 148,207,622 downwards.
ACTTGATTGTGAAGCACAGAGTAACGGATATCTGGGAGTGATTACCCGGGGGTAGTGAATTAACTGAAGGATTCGGGTGATGTTATAAACTGGAGACTGACCCATCTATAACTGTCACATGAACCCTGAGATTACATTACAGGCTTCAGATCGCTCCCTGCTATCTTATTATTTATAATAAATACTCTTTACATTCCATCTGAGTTTAAGGCCCCGAATTGACTCCGTGGAATACTGGGGATGAATACGTCCCTCTGAAATTCCTCTCCCCCGCTATTTAAGTGTGGAGGCGTGAATCTATTTAAAATAAATGGGCGTGTGCCTCCGCTAAAATAGCAGAGGGAGGAATTTCAGACGAACGTGCTAAGCATTAGCATCTCACAGGCATGAGTTCAGGGGCCATGTGTTATTTCAGGTTGGGTTTTACACTGTTGGCAGCTGTCAGTGCAGACATTGGCCCTTCTGATGGCATTTACACAAGAGGATTAATGGCTGTGATGTCAGTACAATGTGTTTATCAAGAAATAATCTGAATTCCGTCTCCCATTTACAGTATGTGACAGTAATCACATTCAGAAATACAGTCTTGGATGAAAAAGACAAGTATGAGCCACCGGTATAGTCTAATAATATCAAGTAGACTGTTATGAGCCATGAGCACTCAGGATTTAAGACTGATGTTCAGGACCCTAATATCTGGGCATTCACAAAGCTAAAAGCCAATGGCTGCTGCACCTTCCAACACCACAGGAAGCAGAAATGCATTGCTCGCAAGACTGCTGTGGCATACACATTCACCAGATGAAATTGTGTCAGTAAATCATTGATTTGATTTGAAACGTCTCCCTACATGTGATGAGCACTATAGAACTGCAACTTGTCGTTGACATATTCTTGAGTCTTGTGTCTGCTCGTGGAAAGGGATTAAGTGCAGGAGAATTCAATATTTTCTCTTCTTTGTGCTCACTCAATATCGGCCACACACAATCCTGTCAGGTATGCTGTGTTTTTTTTTCCTCCCTGTGCTTGTCAACCTCTTGCTTATGAAGGCACTGGCTCATCCTGACAATACCGCTGCACAGGTGCTGGATGGGCCTCAGGACTTCCGTCAAGTGATGATTCTTCATTTGGAAGATTGCGTTGAGGGGTTGGGGGAAGAGCATCTCAAAGCTGAGCCCAATCCTATCCACGCAGCCACATCTTCTAGCAGGAGTCGCTAGGTAAAGAAAAAACTTGCATTAATATCGCGTCTTTCACGACCTCAGGATGTCCCAAAGCACTTTATAGCCGATGAAGTACTTTTGAAGTGCAGTCACTTTTGCAATGTAGGAAACGCGGCAGCCAATTTGCGCACAGCAAGCTCCCACAAACAGCAATGTGATAAAAAGAAAGACTTGAAAGATGTGCATTTATATAGCGCTTTTCACAACCTCAGGACATCCCAAAGTGCTTTACAGCCAATGAAGTATTTTTGAAGTGTAGTCACTATTGTAATGTAGGAAACGCGGCAGCCAATTTGGGCACAGCAAGGTCCCCACAAACAGCAATGTGATAATGACCAGATAATCTGTTTTAGTAATGTTGGTTGAGGGATAAATATCAACCAGGACACCGGGGATAACTCCCCTGCTCTTCTTCGAAATAGTGCTGTGGGATCTTTTGCGTCCACCTGAGAGGGCAGGCAGACAGGGCCTCGGTTTAACGTCTCATCAGAAAGACGGCACCTCCAACATTGCAGCACTCCCTCAGTACTGCACTGGAGTTTCAGCCTAAATTTTGTGCTCAAGTCTCTGGAGTGAGACTTGAACCCACGACCTTCTGACTCAAAGGTGAAAGGTGGTGATCAGGAACAGGAACACCGGCTTAATTTTTCTTCCAACTAACCTTGGACATTGAGGCCTCCACTGCTACTCCAGCTAGGAACAGCTAACTCACCACAGACTGGTGATCAAACCTGAGACCATCCTGGTCTATGACTCAGTTTTTCTGTAGGCAGCGACTTTACTAATATGAAAGCAATACTGAGCTCATTTCCATTACATTATAGTATAAACTTGATCAATTTGCACAGTACGTAGGAACAGGTGTAGGCCATTCAGCTCCTCGAGCCTGATCCGCCATTCAATTAGATCACGGCTCATCTGTACCTCAACTCCATTAACCGCCTTTGCTCCATATCCCTTGATACACTTACTCAACAATAATATCGATCTCTGGCTTATAGTTTAAATTAACCCAACATCCACAGCCTTTCTGGCGAAGAGAGTTCCAGATTTCCACTACCCTTTGTGTGAAAAAGTGCTTTCTGATTGCACTCCTGAATGGGCTAGCTCTAATTTTAAGATTATGCCCCCATGTTCCAGAGGAAATAACTTCTCTGTATCCACCCTATCAAATCACTTTATCATTTAAACACCTTGATTAGATCACCCCTCTGCCTTCTAAACTCAAGGGAATACAAGTCAAGTTTATGCAAGCTGTCCTCGTAATTTAACCCTTTAAGCCCTGGTATCATTCAGTAGGAGTGCATAACTGGAATCCCAGTATGTGCCTCCCGGCAATGGAAAGGTGGACAAAGGGTGGGAACACAGGATTAGGAGCATTTCTTGTGTGGAGGACTGGTTGTGCCAGCGGCCTTTCTCCATGTTGTATTTTCTATGTAGTTCAATGACTTTTCAATGGATGAAAAATCATATCAGGCCAGCTCTCAAATTCCTAATGTGCAGTCCTGGGTGGGCGGAGCTAATGGATAGAAAATGGGTGGTGGGGGGAGTTGTTGCAGGAATTCTCATTATATGTGTCCATCAGGTATGTCATATAATATCAGTATGAAACTGCTGTAAGAACATACTCCTGAACACGTACGAAAGCGTTCTCAGACTTGTTTTGTACAAGTGGCTGCCTTCCATATGCCGTGCTGCTCTCGGTATCTTTTGCGCTACGTCCTTCATGAGAAGAGGCCAAGAGGCGAAGATTATTTTTTAACGCAGTGAGTCGTTATGATCTGGAATGCACTGCCTGAAGGAACGGCCGCCAATGGTGAGAGGGGAAAGGATTTGGCGACGCACAAAAGGCCAGAGTTGGAGGGGGGGCGGAATTCTCAGAAGGTTGTAGGGCCGGAGGAGGTTACAGAGATAGGGAGGGGTGAGACCATGAAGGGATTTAAACATGAAGATGAGAATTTTAAATCCGAGGCATTCGGTGGGGTGGGGGCAGGGAGCTAGTGTAGGTCAGCGAAAATGGGTGAGCGGAACTTGGATAATCAGGATAAAGTAGAGACATAGTGATATAAGTGGCCAGTAATTGAGGCTCCTGAAAGTGAATCGCGGTTCGCCACATTGAATCCTCCCAACCACAATTGAGTTTGAAACTATCCAATAAATCCAAGGACCAACAGCTTTAAAACAAACTTTTGTATTGAGAAACCCATATAACAGACCAGGGCCCATGGTGCAGGACACCACCAGAGTTGAATAGGAGAGAAAACAATTTAAATCAAAAAATAATGGCTAGGTAGTGTTAAGTTTGGCTTTTAAAAGCCTGTAGATTGTAGGAGGAAGGGAAAACCTTGCACATTATACATTACATTGCATAACACCCCAGTTATAAAACAGCGCGTCCTCCAACTCGTGTGTAAAGCCATGGGAGTTTTGCAAGTTCTATATTAGGAGTACATAAACAGGAGGAACACATCTAACCACAGATTCAAAGTATCCTTTGTAGACAGTCTGAGAGATTTTGAAATTAAGGAAGGAAAGCAATCAAGACTGACAAAGGATATAAAGTTCCATGGAATTTGTGGTTCAAAGTCAGCCCCATAATAGCCTATTGCAAGACAAGACAATATGGTATTCAGGAGCAAATTAATCAAGAACTGCCCAAACTATTGTCTGGGTATAAATGTCTATCAAACTTCTGAAATGTGTGTGTTCATTAAAGTGTAGGTATTCAAACAGCGACAGTACTCTGATATATATGAGATTAAAAACTTTTTCAAAAAATCTTATAGATTGCATTGGCCCCATTTATTGACTTGCCAGAGATTTCACTAATGGTTAGCCTGACATCAGTCGTCGGGAAAATGCTGGAATCCATTATAAAGGAAGTGGTAACAGGGCACTTAGAAAATCATAATATGATTAGGCAGAGTCAACATGGTTTTATGAAAGGGAAATCGTGTTTGACAAACATGTTATATTTTTTAAGGATGTAAATAGCAGAGTAGATAAAGGGGAGCCAGTAGATGTCATATATTTGGATTTTCAAAAGGCATTCTGTAGGGTGCCACATAAAAGACACAAGATAAGGGTTCATGGATAGAGGGTTGGTTAACAGACAGAAAACAGAGAGTAGGGTCATTTTCAGGTTGTCAGGCTGTAACCAGTGGGGTGCTGCAAGGATCGGTGTTTGGGTCTCAGCTATTTACAATCTATATTAGATGAAGGGACCGAGTGTAAGGTATCCAAGTTTGCTGACGACACAAAGCTAGGTGGGAACGTAAGCTGCGAGGAGGACACAAAGAGTCTGCAAAGGGATATAGACAGGTTAAGTTAGTGGGCAAGAAGGTGGCAGATGGAGCATAATGTGGGGAAATGTGAAGTTATTCACTTTGATAGGAAGAATTGAAAAACAGAATATTTTTTAAAAGGTGAGAAACTATTAAATTTTGGTGTTCAGAGGGATTTGGGTGTCCTCGTACAAGAAACACAAAAAGTTAGCATGCAGGTACAGCAAGCAATTAGGAAAGCAAATGGCATGTTGGCTTTATTGCAAGAGGGTTGGAGTACAAAAATAAGGAAGTCTTACTACGGTAGTCATGATGTGGCGATGCCGGTGATGGACTGGGGTTGACAATTGTAAACAATTTTACAACACCAAGTTATAGTCCAGCAATTTTATTTTAAATTCACAAGCTTTCGGAGGCTACCTCCTTCCTCAGGTGAACGATGTGGAAGGAGGTAGCCTCCGAAAGCTTGTGAATTTAAAATAAAATTGCTGGACTATAACTTGGTGTTGTAAAATTGTTTACAATTTACTACGGTAGCATAGTGGTTATGTTACTGGACTAGTAATCCAGAGGCCTGGACTAAAATCCAGAGTCATGAGTTCAAATCCCGCCACGGCAGCTGGCAAATTTAAATTCAATTAATTAATTAAATTCAATTAATTAAATAAAAATCTGGAATTAAAATACTAGTACCAGTAATGATGGCCATGAAACTACCGGATTGTCGTAAAAAACCCATCTGGTTCACAAATGTCCTTTAGGGAAGGAAACCTGTCGTCCTTACCCGGTCTGGCCTATATGTGACTCCAGACCCACAGCAATGTGGTTGATTCTGAAATGGCCCAGCAAGTCACTCAGTTGTAAAATCTCGCTGCGAAAAGTCATAATAAGAATAAAACCGGACGGACCACGAGGCACCGGACACGAGAACAGCAAAACACCAAGCCCAGTCGACCCTGCAAGATCCTCCTTACTAACATCTGGGGACTTGTGCTAAAATTGGGAGAGCTGTCCCACAGACTAGTCAAGCAACAGCCTGACATAGCCATACTCTCAGAATCATACCTTTCAGCCAACGTCACAGACTCTTCCATCACCATCCCTGGGTATGTCCTGTCCCACCGGCAGGACAGACCCACCAGAGGTGGCGGTACAGTGATGTACAGTCAGGAGGGAATGGCCCTGGGAGTCCTCAACATTGACTCTGGACCCCATGAAATCTCATGGCATCAGGTCAAACATGGGCAAGGAAACCTCCTGCTGATTACCACCTACAGTCCTCCTCCATGTTGAGCACCACTTGGAGGAAGCACTGAGGGTAGCAAGGGCACAAAATGTACTCTGGGTGGGGGACTTCAATGTCCATCACCAAGAGTGGCTCGGTAGCACCACTACTGACCGAGCTGGCCGAGTACTGAAGGACATAGCTGCTAGACTGGGCCTGTGGCAGGTGGTGAGCGAACCAACACGAGGGAAAAACTTACTTGACCTCGTCCTCACCAATCTACCTGTCGCAAATGCATCTGTCCATGACAGTATTGGTAGGAGTGACCACCGCACAGTCCTCGTGGAGATGAAGTCCCGTCTTCGCACTGAGGACACCATCCAACGTGTTGTGTGGCACTACCACTGTGCTAAATGGGATAGATTCAAAACTGGGCATCCATGAGGCGCTGTGGGCCATCAGCAGCAGCAGAATTGTATTCCACCACAATCTGTAACCTCATGGCCCGGCATATTCCTCACTCTACCATTACCAACAAGCCAGGGGATCAACCCTGGTTCAATGAGGAGTGTAGAAGAGCATGCCAAGAGCAGCACCAGGCGTACCTAAAAATGAGGTGCCAACCTGGTGAAGCTACAACTCAGGACTACATGCATGCTAAACAGCGGAAGCAACATGCTATAGACAGAGCTAAGCGATTCCACAACCAACGGATCAGATCAAAGCTCTGCAGTCCTCCCACATCCAGTCGTGAATGGTGGTGGACAATTAAACAACTAATGGGAGGAGGAGGCTCTGCAAACATCCCCATCCTCAATGATGGCGGAGTCCAGCACGTGAGTGCAAAAGACAAGGCTGAAGCGTTTGCAACCATCTTCAGCCAGAAGTGCCGAGTGGATGATCCATCTCGGCCTCCCCACCATCACAGAAGCCAGTCTTCGGCCAATTCGATTCACTCCACGTGATATCAAGAAACGGCTGAGTGCACTGGATACAGCAAAGGCTATGGGCCCCGACAACATCCCAGCTGTAGTGCTGAAGACTTGTGCTCCAGAACTAGCTGCGCCTCTAGCCAAGCTGTTCCAGTACAGCTACAACACTGGCATCTACCCGACAATGTGGAAAATTGCCCAGGTATGCCCTGTCCACAAAAAGCAGGACAAATCCAATCCGGCCAATTACCGCCCCATCAGTCTACTCTCAATCATCAGCAAAGTGATGGAAGGTGTCATCGACAGTGCTATCAAGCGACACTTACTCACCAATAACCTGCTCACCGATGCTCAGTTTGGGTTCCGCCAGGACCACTCGGCTCCAGACCTCATTACAGCGTTGGTCCAAACATGGACAAAAGAGCTGAATTCCAGAGGTGAGGTGAGAGTGACTGCCCTTGACATCAAGGCAGCATTTGACCGAGTGTGGCACCAAGGAGCCCTAGTAAAATTGAAATCAATGGGAATCAGGGGGAAAACTCTCCAGTGGCTGGAGTCATACCTAGCACAAAGGAAGATGGTAGTGGTTGTTGGAGGCCAATCATCTCAGCCCCAGGACATTGCTGCAGGAGTTCCTCAGGGCAGTGTCCTAGGCCCAACCATCTTCAGCTGCTTCATCAATGACCTTCCCTCCATCATAAGGTCAGAAATGGGGATGTTCGCTGATGACTGCACAGTGTTCAGTTCCATTCGCAACCCCTCAAATAATGAAGCAGTCCGAGCCCGCATGCAGCAAGACCTGGACAACATCCAGGCTTGGGCTCATAAGTGGCAAGTAACATTCGCGCCAGATAAGTGCCAGGCAATGACCATCTCCAACAAGAGAGAGTCTAACCACCTCTCCCTGACATTCAACGGCATTACCATCACCGAATCCCCCACCATCAACATCCTGGGGGTCACCATTGACCAGAAACTTAACTGGACCAGCCATATAAATACTGTGGCTACGAGAGCAGGTCAGAGGCTGGGTATTCTGCGGCGAGTGACTCACCTCCTGACTCCCCAAAGCCTTTCCACCATCTACAAGGCACAAGTCAGGAGTGTGATGGAATACTCTCCACTTGCTTGGATGAGTGCAGCTCCAACAACACTCAAGAAGCTCGACACCATCCAAGATAAAGCAGCCCGCTCGATTGGCACCCCATCCACCACCCTAAACATTCACTCCCTTCACCACCGGCGCACTGTGGCTGCAGTGTGTACCATCCACAGGATGCACTGCAGCAACTTGCTAAGGCTCCTTCGACAGCACCTCCCAAACCCGCGACCTCTACCACCTAGAAGGACAAGAGCAGCAGGCACATGGGAACAACACCACCTGCACGTTCCCCTCCAAGTCACACACCATCCCGACTTGGAAATATATCGCCGTTCCTTCATTGTCGCTGGGTCAAAATCCTGGAACTCCCTTCCTAACAGCACTGTGGGAGAACCATCACCACACGGACTGCAGCGGTTCAAGGCGGCGGCTCACCACCACCTTCTCGAGGGCAATTAGGGATGGGCAATAAATGCCGGCCTTGCCAGCGACGCCCACATCCCGTGAACGAATTTAAAAAAAAAAATTGTACAGGGCTTTGGTGAGACCTCACCTGGAATACTGTGTACAGTTTTGGTCTCTTTATCTATGAAAGGATATACTTGCCTTAGAGGCAGTGCAACGAAGGTTCACTGCATTAATTCCTGGGATGAGACGGTTGTCCTATGAGGCAAAGTTGAGTAGAATGGACCTATACTCTCTGAAGTTTAGAAGAATGAGAGGTGATCTATCTGGAAAATATAAGATTCTGAGGGGGCTTGACAGGGTAGATGCGGAGAGGCTGTTTCCCCTGGCTGGAGAGTCTGGAACTCGGGGGTATAGTCGCAGGATAAGGGGTCGGACATTTAAGACTGAGATGAGGAGGAATTTCTTCACTCAGAGGGTTGTGAATCTTTGGAATTCTCTGCCTCAGAGGGCTGTGGATGCTGAGTCATTGAATATATTCAAGGCTGAGTTGGACAGATTTTTGGACTCTAGGGGAATCAAGGGATATGGGGATCGGGCAGGAAAGTGGAGTTGAGGTTGAAGATCGGCCATCATCTGATTGAATGGCGGAGCAGGCTCGAAGGGCCATGTGGCCTACTCCTGCTCCTATTTCTTATGTTCTTATATTGTTAACATGTTCCTTGTTCACAGGCTCATTAGACATTGCTGAATTTTCATGCTGTGACTTATGCCATTATGCAGCTAAAGGCCTGAATTTAGCTCCAGTTGGGAATCCTGTGACAGGCCCAACATGACATTGTCAGAGTGAGGCCCTAGGCCATTTTAACTCCCGGGTCCCATTAACTTTTGATGGATGGGCTGCCTTCCTGATCACCTGCAGAATTGGTTGACCCACACATATGACCTGTGCAATTTCTGGCGCATTTCCTAAAGCGAGGTTGCACCCCCTGTTTGCATTTTTCCTGCAACAACTGTGGAAGTTTTGTTGGCTGCGGAGATGAGTCGAAGGGCTGGCACCCCTCGCTTTCCTGATTCCTTCCTGGAGGTCCAAGTGGAAGAAGTGAGCACCAGGAGAGAGATACTCTTCCCCAGCACCAGCAGGAGGTTCCCAAAGGTGACTGTCAGGCGGGCCCGGACATAGATGGTTGACTGGGTCAGTGCTGGCAACATCACCCCCAGAACCTGGGTTCAATGTAGAAAGAAGGTTAATGACCTCACAAGAACAGAAAGGGTGAATTCAACTCTTCATCCCTTCAGCTCTCTCAGCAGCAGCTCACAACACTCATCTCACCCCCTCCCTATCACTCTCAACGATGACCACCCCGCTATCACATCCTTCCACATACAATCATCTGGCCACACCAAAACACCTCTCTTGCTCATTCCAAACACACTCACCTCTTCCTTTCCTCTAGTCACATCCCACAACAGCATTCTCTTCTCACATACTACCATTTGCCGAACCACCAACTATTCCCACCACTCCTTCCCCACATTTCCTTTTACATTACAGCCCGCTTGATTGGCACCCCATCCACCACCCTAAACATTCAATCCCTTCACCACCGGCACTGTGGCTGCAGTGTGTACCATCCACAGGATGCACTGCAGCAACTCGCCAAGGCTTCTTCGGCAGCACCTCCCAAACCCGCGACCTCTACCACCTAGAAGGACAAGAGCAGCAGGCACATGGGAACAACACCACCTGCACATTCCCCTCCAAGTCTCACACCATCCCGACTTGGAAATATGTCGTCGTTCCTTCATCGTCGCTGGGTCAAAATCCTGGAACTCCCTAACAGCACTGTGGGAGAACCGTCACCACACGGACTGCAGCGGTTCAAGAAGGCGACTCACCACCACCTTCTCGAGGGCAATTAGGGATGGGCAATAAATACCGGCCTCGCCAGCGACGCCCTCATCCCATGAACAGATAAAAAAAAATCCATGTTGACTTTGTCTAAACCCGTTGATGTTTTCCCTACTACTGATGTTAGGCTAACCGGTCTGTAGTTCCCTGTTTTCTCTCTCCCTCATTTTTTAAATAGTGGCGTTACATTTGCCACCCTCCAATCTGCAGGAGCTGTTCCATAATCTATAGAATTTTAGAAGATGACAACTAATGCATCCACTATTTCTATGGCTACCTCTTTTAGTACTCTGAGATGCAGATTATCAGGCCCTGGGGATTTATCGGCTTTCAGTCCCATTAATTTCTCCAACACTATTTTTTTACAAATACTAATTTCCTTTAATTCCTCTTTCTCACTAGTCCCTTGGTTCCCTAGCATTTCTGGGAAGTTATTTGTGTCCTCTTCCGTGAAGACAGAACCAAAGTATTTAATGCAGGTCCTGTTACAGGAGGTTGCAGGGGTCAGCGGCAGCCTGCCTGGAGAAGCGCAGCCTCCTCCTGCACTGCTCCTCAGATAGGTCACAGAAGGTGTCCCTTTGCCTGTACACCCTATGTGCTGGGTATGGCCTCCTGCGCACAGACCCCCCTCACCTGTTGTCTTTTGAGGCCCAGGTGCAGAAGGTGGCAGTTGCTGAGGCTGCTGCTCCTTCTCTTCCAAGTCTTGCTCCATCCAGAACAAAGAAGTAAGAATGGCACCCACAGTAAGTTTTAAGGAAACTAAAGTGTAGAAGTACGTTCAGACACGTCCCCTCAAAGAAAAAGGAGTGGCACTGCCAAATTTAGAGCCCACTGGTTGTCCAGAAGTATACGGGGCAAGATAAAGCAGAAAAAGAAAGCTTATGACTGTCACAGAAAACTAAATACTGCAGAAAGCCTCGAGGAGTATAGAAAGTACAGGGATGACATAAAAAAGGAAATAAGGAAAGCAAAGAGAGGGCATGAAAAAATATTAGCTAGTAAGATTAAAGAAAACCCAAAGATGTTTTATCAGTACATTAAGAACAAGAGGATAGCTAAGGAAAAGGTGGGACCTATCAGGGATGATAAGGGTAACTTGTGTGTAGAAGCAGAGGATGTGGGTAGGGTTTTAAATGAATATTTGTCTCCGTATTCACAAAGGAAAGGAATGATCCAGACGTAGTAGTTAAAGAGGAGAGGTGTGAAATATTGGATAAGGTAAACATAATGAGAGAGAAAGTACTGGAGGGACTGGAATCCTTGAAAGTTGATAAGTCACCAGGGCCGGATGGATTGTTCTCTCGGCTATTGAAGGAATCCAGGGAGGAAATAGTGGATGCTCTGAGGATCATTTTCCAATCCTTGTTAGATACAGGGGAGGTACCGGAGGACTGGAAGACTGCAAACATAGCACCATTGTTTAAAAATGGTACGAGGGAAAGGCCGAACAATTATAGGCCGGTCAGTCTTACCTCGGTGCTGGGCAAACTATTAGAATTAATACTGAGAGATGGGATAAACTGTCACTTGGAAAGGCATGGTTTAATCAGGGATAGTCAGCATGGATTTGTTCAGGGAAGGTCATGCCTTACAAATCTGATTGAATTCTTTGAGGAAGTGACAAGGAGGATTGATGAGGGTAGTGCAGTGGATGTTGTCTACATGGATTTTAGTAAGGCATTTGACAAGGTCCCAAATGACAGACTGGTCAGAAAGGTAAAAGCCCATGGGATACAAGGAAATGTGGCAAATTGGATCCAAAATTGGCTCAGTAACAGGAAACAAAGGGTAAAAGTCGATGGATGTCTTTGCAAATGGAAATCCGTTTCCAGTGGTGTGCCACAGGGCTCAGTGTTGGGTCCCTTGCTGTTTGTGGTATATATTAATGATTTGGACTTGAATGTAGGGGGCATGATTGGCAAATTTGCAGACGACACAAAAATTGGCCGTGTAGTTGATAGTGAAGAGGATAGCTGTAGACTCCAAGAAGATATCAATGGGTTGGTGGAGTGGGCAGAAAAGTGGCAAATGGAGTTCAACCCGGAGAAGTGTGAGGTAATGCACTTAGGGAGGGCAAACAGTAAAAGGAAATACGCAGTAAACGGGAATATATTGAGAGGGTAGAAGAAGTGAGAGACCTTGGAGTGCATGTGCACAGGTCCCTGAAGGTGGCAGTACAGGTAGATAAGGTTGTGAAGAAGGCTTACGGAATGATCTCCGTTATTAGGCGAGGTATAGAATACAAAAGCAGGGATGTAATGATGGAACTGTATAAAACGCTGGTAAGGCCACAGCTGGAGTATTGTGCGCAGTTCTGGTCACCACATTACAGGAAGGACGTAATTGCTCTGGAGCGAGTGCAGAGAAGATTTATAAGAATGTTACCAGGGCTTGAAAATTGCAGCTACGAGGAGAGATTGGATAGGCTGGGGTTGTTTTCCTTGGAGCAGAGAAGGCTGAGGGGAGACTTGATTGAGGTGTACAAAATTATGAGGGGCCTAGACAGGAAGTACCTGTTTCCCCTAGCAGAGAGTTCAGGAACTAGAGGACATAGATTTAAGCTGATTGGTGGAAGGATTAGAGGGGACATGAGGAAAAACTTTTTTACCCAGAGGGTGGTGGGTGTATGGAATTCGCTGTCCGAATTGGTGGTAGAGGCAGGGACCCTCAACTCTTTGAGAAAGTACCTGGACCTGCACCTAAAGTGCTGTAAGCTGTAGGGCTACGGACCAGGTGCTGGAAGGTGAAATTAGAATGGGCACCTGGTTGTTCTTCGAGCCAGCGCAGAAATGATGGGCCGAATGGCCCCCTTCTGTGCTGTATCTTTCTATGGTTCTAAGTAGCGATCACTCCTGGAAATCTAGACAGCAAAATGATCCTCTGATCCAGTGAGCTGGAGCTGTGAGCCCCCCCCCCCTTTTATACAGCTTCAGGAGGTCTTAGCCACCGATCCCGCTAGGTTTTGTTGGCTGGTCCAAGATTGGGCCAGAGTCTGCGATTCCGAGTTAAAATGTGGCGGGGGCAGGTATGACAGTATTGGAGTGCAAGTTTGACCTTTTAATTAGGAACCTACTTTCCTGGGGCAGGCATCTGACATGTGGCCAGAAACAGGTGAAGGGTGGGAACAATGTGGGAAGGGTGCGGGTACCCCTCAGACTCTATTTAAACCCCCCCACCCCACCTCACCCCAGCCACTCTGGTCCCGCCAACAGACTGAGTTAAAATCAGCCTTTCACTGTCAATGATTCATTTAGCTGAAGATCATGATCCTTCTCCAATCATTGCATCCACATCCTATTTTAGGATTCTGCTTATTTAGTTCCTGTCCAAGAGCTGACTAAGGCAGCCCCACTGCAAGGCACAACTGAGACAATTCTAGAGTCTTAGACAGAATCTATCCATTAACTATTAGGACAATCCCTTCCTGGGTGAATCTTAGGCAGTCCCATTGAAGGATACCACTCAGATACTTCCGTTTCAGGTCATTTCTAAACAGTTCAGTTTGAGGATACCCTTCAGAGAGTCCAGTTCTAGAGCACTCCATAAACAGTCCATTTCTAGAGTAGCTGTCAGCAAGTCCAGTTCTAGGTATCCCTCAAACACTCCAGTTCTAGAGTTCCCCTCAGTGAATGCAGTCCAGGGTACGCTTCAGATTGTCCAGTTCTAGAGTACCCCTCAGAGAGTCCAGTTTAGGATACTGCACAGATAGTTGTGTTTACAGGGTTGTTAACCTTTAGCTAGCAAAATATGGGACTGGACTGGCAACACTGCTGACACCATTTCAGACTGAAGCATGAGTAAGTGAGGCCTTCGTCTATTAGTAAAATGGCAGTAGCAGCTTGTGCTAAAGAATCTTGTAGGTAATACTCACTGTTTGCTTATTAATGCTATTAGGCACCCACTGTGCAATAAAAAGATTTGGACAGTTGTCGAGAGACATCCAGTCAATGGCCTGTTCCATACCTCAGGAAGTTTAATAACTCACTGTACAGTGGGAACTTTCTGTGCAAAGTTTTGAATCAGGAAACAGCAAAATGGGATATTGGGATGTAAAATGGGGACAAAAATGTGTGAGAAATTGGAAAATTCCTACTGTAGCACGACCTATTACAATCCTGAGCTACTGAAAGCCAGAGGGTCATAATAGCACAGTAGTATCATAGTATGTTACAGCACAGAAGGAGGCCATTCGGCCCATCGTGCCTGTGCCAGCTTTTTGAAAGAGCCACTTAGAGGCAATTAGTCCCACTGCCCTGCTCTTTCCCCGTAGCCCTGCAAATGTTTTCCCTTCAAGTATTTATCCAACTTACTTTTGAAAGTTATTATTGAATCTGCTTCCACTGCCCTTTCAGGCAGAGCATTCCAGATAATAACAACTCAGCATAAAAAAATGTTTCCTCATGTGGCCTCTGGTTCTTTTGCCAATCTTCTTAAATCTGTGTCCTCTGGTTACCGACCCTTCTGCCACTGGAAACAGTTTCTCCTTATTTACTCTATCAAAACCGTTCATGATATTGAACACCTCTATCGAATCCCCTCTTAACCTTCTCTGCTCTAAGGAGAACAACCCCAGCTTCTCCAGTCTCTCCACATAACTAAAGCCCCTCATCCCTGGTACCATTCCAGTAAATCTCTTCTGTAAATCTAGTAAATCACGCTCTCTAAGGCCTTGACATCCTTCCTAAAGTGTGATGCCCAGAGGGTCAAGAGAATTAATTTGTTTTCTGGTCTAAATTTCATTTTCTCTTCATTTTGTTAACATTTCTTATCAAAATTTAAGCCTTTCACCGAATTCCCCTCTCATGGTGCGATGTGATGGGATTTATTGAGGAGTGAAGAGACTGAAAACAAATTGAACAGTTGCCGATGAGCATGAAGATTAGGTGAGACAAAATGGAACAACTTGGACACATAGAAAAGTTGGAACATAACAGGATGGTGAAATGGCTGGTATGTGAACATGTGTGGCACGATGTCACAAGGCCATGAACTAGATGGCACCTGGTAAGTGAGAGGGATGCCAGGAAGGCAGCGTTAATCATGGAAGAAACACAAGAGTGAAAAAGAGAAAGAAAGAGAGAACAGAAGACCTGAGTAATAGGGCAATTGGAGTGAATGAAACCTTGTGTTGCCATCCAGTGCCGAGAAGTCACATAAATCAAGATTACTGAATGGATCTTAATGAGTTAATTGCTCTCCTCATGCACTTTTGCATAAAATTCTATTGTATGTTATTTTAACACAGTTATTAACCAGTTTGCAGTAAACGGGCTAACAATTAAGTTAAGAAGTTTTATGTGAAAGTATTAAGCACTGCATCACCAAAGGAAATGAAACCCCTCACTGTTCTCAACAGCATCCGCCAGATTGCTAACTGCTTTGCTGACAATCCCCATTCCACAGCCAAGTACAGTTTCCTTAAGATGTATTCGGAATACGAATTGAACTAGAGTGCACAAATTACCTGACCCTGCTTCACTCCTTTCTGGATCTCATACCAGAGTTGGAAAATTATACTTGTCAGGTAGCCTGGAGTAAGTTACCTTCCAGCTTTACCGAGACACAACGATAATCAGACTTGGAAGTAACATCAGCGCATTTGTCTCTTCATGTCTAGTCTTCAACTCCTCTCTTGTGGCCTCCTACATCCTTTACCTGCCTGCCTCACTGACTAGCTCCTAAACTATTCCAAAAGTATAATCTCCTTTAGATTGTTTCCTTCTTAGTACATGCAAAGTCTTAACTTTTGGCAAGTGAAAAGTTAATTCCAGTTAATTTTCATGAACGCCTTATTCATTAAGTGAGCTCTGTATATTATGTTTTTGGTGAATGCTGAACAGTATGAGGGGCATCGATGGTGGGGAATGAAGCACATTTTCTACTTCAGCATCAGCCACTTCCTTGTCAGGTGTCGTGTGGTTGGATGAGTAATGCTCCTTCTACCTCAACAATTGCTTCAATTCCAACTTCAGAAGGCCACCCCCAACTGCACCAGAGTAATCGGGACTAAATACCTTGGTGGATAAGCTTTGAGGGGTTAGGAGGTGAACCACTCAGCAACAACACTAACAAAGTGCATTTACATAGTGCCTTTAACGTTAAAAAAAAATTCCAAGGCACTTCATGGAGGTGTAATCAGACAAAGGTGAATGATAAGATAAAGGAGATATTAACGGTTAACGGACAGAAAACAGAGAGCAGGGATAAGGAGTTAGGAGATAACTCCTAAGGAGTTAGGAGATAAATTAAAAAGCAGGACCTCAAAAGTAGTGATCTCAGGATTACTACCAGTGCCACGTGCTAGTGAGTATAGGAACAGGAGAACAGACCGGATGAATGCGTGGCTGCAGGGATGGTGTAGGAGGGAGGGATTTAGATTCCTGGGACATTGGGACCGGTTCTGGGGAAGGTGGGACCTGTACAAGCATGACGGGTTACACCCGAGCAGGACCAGGACCAATGTCCTCGCGGGGGTGTTTGCTAGTGCTGTTGGGGAAGGTTTAAACTGGAGTGGCAGGGGGATGGGAACCTGAGCGGGGAGTCAGAAGGGAGTAAAGTTGAGAGCAGCAAGAGCGGGGAAGACCCAGGGGAAATTTACAATACAAATAGTACAAACAGTTGTTCAAGAACAAGTGAAAGGGAAAAGCGTAGAGCAGCGGAAAGAAAGTGTACTTTAGGCACTACAGATAAAGTGAAAACTAGAAAGCGTAAAGCGATTAACCCAGCATCAAAACTGAAGGTCAGGCTAGGGTGTGTGGCCCAACTAAGAGTTCTATATACAAATGCACGGAGTATAAGGAATAAATTAAATGAACTACAGGTTCAAATTGGAGGGTATGACATGATAGCTATTACTGAGACATGGCTGCAGGATGGTCAGGAATGGGAACTAAATATACCAGATTATAAGGTCTACAGGAGAGCTAGGGAAAATGGAAGAGGGGGAGGAGTAGCCTTAGTGATTAGAGATGAAATCACTTCAATGATAAAGGAGGATATAATGAGAGGTAAGCAGCCAACAGAGACCTTATGGGTTGAATTGAGAAATAGGAAAGGATCTAAGACTATTGTGGGAGTTGTGTATAGGACCCCTGGCAGCAGCTCTGAAGTGCTAGATTGTATGAATGCAGAGATTAGACAAGCGTGTAACAAAGGCGTAGTGGTCTTAATGTGGGACTTTAACATTCACATAGATTGGGGAAAGCAGACTAGCAACTGTCAGAAAGGTAGTGAATTTCTTGAGTGTGTACGGGATAGTTTTCTACAGCAGTATGTCCCAGAGGCAACAAGGGGGCAAGCTAGATTTAGTAATGAGTAATGAACCAGATTTAGTTAACAGCTTAACTGTGTGAACATCTATCCAATAGTGATCATAACATGATCGAGTTCAAGGTAGTGTTTGAAAGGGAAAAAAGTGAATCAGCTGCTAAGGTTCTAGACTTGGGTAAGGCCAACTTCAATGGGATGAGACAGAGACTGTCCACAGTAAACTGGGCAAATCTGTTAATGGGTAAAACGACTGATGATCAGTGGGAAATGTTTAAAGAAACATTTAACGTGATACAAAATTGGTTTATACCCCGAGGGCCAAGAACTCTACTTGCCAAAAAAACAGCCATGGACAACTAAAGAGGTAAGGGACAGTATAAGACATAAGGAAAGGGCATACAAAAAAGGCAAAAAATGGCAAAGATCCTGGCGAATGGGAAAGATACAAAGATCAACAAAGGGTCACAAAACAGATAGTAAGAGCTACAAAAAGAGAATATGAAAAGGAACTTGCAAGGGATATCAAAACCAATATGAAGATCTTTTATAGTTATATTAGGAAAAAGAGGGTGGTCAGGAGCAGTGTTGGCCCCTTAAAAACTGAAAGTGGGGATATTGTCATTGACAGGGGAAATGGCGGACCTGTTGAATAATTACTTTGCATCAGTATTAACAGTAGAAATCCCAAGAAAACTAATATTGAATCGGAGACAGGGAATTAATAAAATTAACATAAGTAAAACAACAGTAATGAAGAAAATAATAGCACTAAAGAGTGACAAATCCCCAGGACCAGATGGTTTCCATCCCAGGGTTTTAAAGAAAGTAGGTGAGCACATTGCAGATGCCCTAATTATAATCTTTCAAAGTTCTCTAGATTCAGGAACTGTCCCTCTAGATTGGAAAATTGGACATGTCACTCTGCTTTTTAAGAAAGGAGAGAGAGAGAAACCAGGGAATTATAGACCAGTTAGCCTAACATCTGTTGTGGGGAAAATGCTGGAGTCTATAATTAAGGATAGGGTGACTGAACACCTCGAATTTTCAGTTAATCAGAGAGAGCCAGCATGGATTTGTGAAAGGTAGGTCGTGCCTGACAAACCCAATTGAATTTTTTGAAGAGGTGACTTAAGTAGTGGACAGGGGAATGTCAATGGATGTTATTTATATGGACTTCCAGAAGGCATTTGATAAAGTCCCACATAAGAGACTGTTAGCTAAGATAGAAGCCCATGGAATCGAGGGAAAAGTACGGACTTGGTTAGGAAGTTGGCTGAGCGAAAAGTGACAAAGAGTAGGGATAATGGGTAGGTACTCAAATTGGCAGGATGTGACTAGTGGAGTCCCGCAGGGATTTGTCTTGGGATCGCAATTATTCACAATATTTATTAATGACTTAGATGAAGGCATAGAAAGTCTCATATCTAAGTTTGCTGATGACACAAAGATTGGTGGCATTGTAAGCAGTGTAGATGAAAACATAAAATTACAAAGGGATATTGATAGATTAGGTGAATGGGCAAAACTGTGGCAAATGGAATTCAATGCAGGCAAATGTGAGGATCAAAAAAGGATAGAACAGAGTACTTTCTAAATGGTAAAAAGTTAAAAACAGTGGATGTCCATAGGGACTTTGGGGTTCAGGTACATAGATCATTGAAGTGTCATGAACAGGTGCAAAACATAATCAATAAGGCTAATGGAATGTTGGCCTTTATATCTAGAGGACTAGAGTAGAAGGGGGCAGAAGTTATGCTGCAGCTATACAAAACCCTGGTTAGACTGCACCTGGAGTACTGTGAGCAGTTCTGGGCACCGCACCTTCGGAAGGACATATTGGCCTTGGAGGGAGTGCAGCGTAGGTTTACAAGAATGATACCCGGACTTCAAGGGTTAAGTTACAAGGAGAGATTACACAAATTGGGGTTGTATTCTCTGGAGTTTCGAAGGTTAAGGGGTGATCTGATTGAAGTTTATAAGATATTAAGGGGAACGGATAGGGTGGATAGAGAGAAACTATTTCCGCTGGTTGGGGATTCTCGGAGTAGGGGGCACAGTCTAAAAATTAGAGCCAGACCTTTCAGGAGTGAGATTAGAAAATATTTCTTCACACAAAGGGTGGTAGAAGTTTGGAACTCTCTTCCGCAAACGGCAATTGATACTAGCTCAATTGCTAAATTTAAATCTGAGATAGATAGCTTTTTGGCAACCAAAGTTATTAAGGGATATGGGCCAAAGGCAGGTATATGGAGTTAGATCACAGATCAGCCATGATGTTATCAAATGGCGGAGCAGGCACGAGGGGCTGAATGGCCTACTCTTGTTGCTATGTTCCTATGTTCCTATAAACTCATCATTTTCAGGTTGGCAGGCTGTAACTAGCAGGGTGCAGCAAGGATCAGTTATTTACAATCTATATTAATGACTTAGATGAAGGGAACGAGTGTAATGCATCCAAGTTTGCTGATGATACAAAGCTAGGTGGGAAAGTAAGCTGTGAGGCGGACGCAAAGGGGGTTATTTTAAACCCCAAGAACGAGTGGGTTGGGGGCGGGTGGGAGTTGAAAATAGTTTTTTTGGGTCGCAACCCCAAATTTTTGGGGCTTTGCATTCCCAGTGGGAAGCCCATACTTTTACACACCGATGTTAAACTGGGAAATAAAGCTGGGTTGCGCTTGCAACCCAAAAAACAACTATTTTCAACCCCCACCTGCCACCAACCCACCCGTTCTTGGGGTTTAAAATCACCCCCAAAGAGTCTGCAAAGGGATAAAGACAGGTTAAGTGAGTGGGCAAGAAGGTGGCAGATGGAGTATAATGTAGGGAAATGTGAGGTTATTTACTTTGGTAGGAAGAATAGAAAAACAGAATTTTTTTTTAAATGGTGAGAAACTATTAAATGTTGATGTTCAGAGAGATCTGGGTGTCCTTGTACAAGAAACACAGAAAGTTAGTATGCAGGTACAGCAAGCAATTAGGAAAGCAAATGGCATGTTGGCCTTTATTGCAAGGGGTTGGAGTACAAGAGAAAGGAAGTCTTACTACAATTGTACAGAGCTTTGGTGAGTCCTCACCTGGAGTACTGTGTACAATTTTGGTCTCCGTACCTAAGGATGGATATACTTGCCTTGAAGGCGGTGCAACGAAGATTCACTAGATTGATTCCTGGGATGAGAGGGTTGCCTATGAGGAGAGAGTGAGTAGAATGGGCCTATACTCTCCAGAGTTTAAAAGAATGAGAGGTGGTCTATTTGAAACATATAAAATTCTGAGGGGGCTTGACAGGGTAGATGCCAAGAGGTTGTTTCCCCTGGCTGGAAAGTCTAGAACTAGGGGGCATAGTCTCAGGATAAGGGGTCGACCATTTAAGATTGAGATGAGGAGGAATTTCTTCACTCAGAGGGTTGTGAATCTTTGGAATTCTCTACCCCAGAGGGCTGTGGATGCTCAGTCATTGAGTGTATTCAAGGCTGAGATAGGTAGATTTTTGGACTCTAGGGAAAGTGGAGATGAGGCCAAAGATCAGCCATGATCTTATTGAATGGCGAGGCAGGCTCGAGGGGCCGTATGGCCTACTCCTGCTCCTATTTCTTACATTCTTATGTTCTTATATTAGGAGGGGCTACCAAAAGCTTGGTGAAAGAGGTAGGTTTTAAGGAGGGCCTTAAAAGAGGACAAATCTAACCCAGCCAATACTTTACAGCCTCCTGCCAATCATCAGCAAAGCGATGAAAAGAGTCATTAATGTTGCCATTCAGCGACCCCAACTTACCAATAACCTGCTCACTGTTGCTTAGTTCATGTTTTGCCAGAACTGCTCAGCTCCAGATCTCATCACAGTTTTGATTCAGATATGGATGCAAGAACTGAATGCCAGAGGAGAGGTTAGGGTAGCTGCCCTTAGCGTCAAGGCAGCATTCAACTGAGTATGGTATCAAGGCACCCTGGTAAAACTGAGGTCAATAGGAGGGTCAAAGGGAACACCCTCTAATGGCTGGAGTCATACCTGACACAGAGGAAGATGGTTATGGTTGTAGGAGGCCAATCATTGCAGCCCTAGGACATCACTGCAGGAATTCCTCAGGGAAGTGTCCATATCTAAACTACTTTCATCTGCTTCCTCAATGACCATCCATCCTTAATTGGTGGTGGTGGGCCTTCTTGAACCACTGCAGGTCTTGTGGTTATGTTCTTTTTTTCTTGTGGATGGGGCAAACCTGGGCAATCTTCCGCATTGTTGGATAGATGCCAGTGAATTGACACTGGACTTTCTCCAAGGTAGGATGCCCAAAATTGAACGCAATGGGGCAGATTTTCCTCTTTTGAGTGTAAATATTTGCACATAGAGGAAAATCAAGCAGGGAGGAATGCATCGCCATAACGGAGCCCATCCGATTTTCTGGGCAACAACTTATGGATCAAAAATTGTGCCGGGTCTATTACACATGGGCAATCCTGGCCCGCCCGATTTTTCTCTTACTGCTGCAATCAGGCGATCCTTTACCCCCATGTACAATAAGAGGAAAATCTGCCCAGTTGAGCCCACCATTTGGGGAGATAGCTACAGAGATACATGCATCAATTTAGGGAACGGATGCATGCATCTCTGTAATTAGGAAATTAGAAAAGCAAAGAGAGGGCGTGAAAAATTATTGGCAAGTAAAATCAAGGAAAACCCAAAGATGTTTTATAAATACATTAAAAGCAAGAGGATAACTAAGGAAAGAGTAGGATCTATTAGAGACCAAAAAGGTAATCTATGTGTGGAGGCAGAAGATGTTGCTATGGTTCCTAATGAATATTTTGCATCTGTCTTCACAAAAGAGAGGGACGATGCAGACATTGTAGCTAAGGAGGATGAGTGTGAAATATTGGATGGGATAAACATAGTGAGAGAGGAAATATTAAGGGGATTAGCATCTTTAAAAGTGGATAAATCACCAGGGCCGGATGAAATGTATCCCAGGCTGTTAAAAGAAGCAAGGGAGGAAATAACTTATTAATAAATAAATAAGGGAAGAGACTCTGATCATCATTTTCCAATCCTCACTGGATAGAGGCGTGGTGCCGGAGGATTGGAGGACTGCTAACATTGTACCGTTGTTTCAAAAGGGAGGAAAGGAAAGACCGAGTAATTACAGGCCAGTCAGTTTAACATGGGTGGTGGGCAAATTATTGGAATCAATTCTGAGGGACAGGATAAACCATCACTTAGAAAGGCACGGAGTAATCAAGGACAGTCAGTATGGATTTGTTAAGGGAAGGTTGTGTCTGACTAACTTGATTGAATTTTTTGAGGAGGTAACAAGGAGGGTCAATGAGGGTAGTGCATTTGATGTAGTCTACATGGATTTTAGCAAGTCTTTCAACAAGGTCCCACATGGCAGACTGGTCAAAAAAGTACAAGCCCATGGAATCCAAGGGAGAGTGGCAAGTTGGATCCAAAATTGGCTCAGTGGCAGGAAGCAAAGGGTAATGGTCGACGGGTGTTTTTGTGACTGGAAGGCTGTTTCCAGTGGGGTTCCGTAGAGCTCGGTGCATGGTCCCTTGCTTTTTGTGATATTTATTAATAATTTGGACTTGAATGAAGGGGGCATGATTAAGAAGTTTGCAGATGATACAAAAATTGGCCTTGTGGCTGATAGTGAGGAGGAAAGCTGTAGACTGCAGGAAGATATCAATGGACTGGTCAGGTGGGCAGAAAAGTGGCAAATGGAATTCAATCCGGAGAAGTGTGAGATAATGCATTTGGGGAGAGCAAACAAGGCAAGGGAATACACAATAAATGAGAGGATACTGAGAGGTGTAGAGGAAGTGAGGGACCTTGGAGTGCATGGCCACAGGTCCCTGAAGGTAGCAGGATAGGTAGATAAGGTGGTTAAGAAGGCATATGGAATACTTTCCTTTATTAGCCAAGGCATAGAATATAAGATCAGGGAGGTTATGCTGGAACTGTATAAAATATTGGTTAGGCCACAACTTGAGTACTGTGCACAGTTCTGGTCACCACATTACAGGAAGGATGTAATTGCACTAGAGAGGGTACAGAGGAGATTTACGAGGATGTTGCCAGGACTGGAGAATTTTAGTTATGAGGGAAGATTGGATAGGTTTTCTTTGGAACAGAGGGGGCTGAGGGGTGACTTAATTGAGGTGTACAAAATTATGAGGGGCCTAGATAGAGTGGATAGGAAGGACCTATTTCCCTTAGCAGAGAAGTCAATAACCAGGGGGCATAGATTTAAAGTAATTGGTAGAAGGATTAGAGGGGAGCTGAGGAAAAATTTGTTCACCCAGAGGGTGGTGGGGTCTGGAACTCACTGCCTGAAAGGGTGGTAGAGGCAGAAACCCTCATCACATTTAAAATGTACCTGGATATGCATCCGAAGTGCCGTGACCTACAAGGCTACGAACCAAGTGCTGGAAAGTGGGATTAGGCTGGATGGCTCATTTACGGCCGGCGCGGACACGATGGGCCGAATGGACTCCTTCTCTGCCTTAAATTTTCTATGATTCTTTTTTATGATTCTATGATTCATTGTTCCAGAAAAGAAAGACTTGCATTCATATGGCGCCTTTCATGACCTCTAGGACGTCCCAAAGCGCTTTACTACCAATGAAGTACTTTTGAAGTGTAGTCACTGTTGTAATGTAGGAATCGTAAAGATTCTCAGGAGCTCCAAGTGCTTGCTTGGCCTGTGGCTATTGAAGTCAGAGCGGTTATCAATTTAGTTACAGGGTCTTCCTAGGGACCGGAAAGAGTTTACAGCGTTATCATTCAAGGCACCATGTCCAGCTGCATTCTCCAGGTGAATGATGCACAGCTCCAGAAGGTTGGCAGGATCATTCATTTCTCCAGGAGTGCAATAAAACAGTTGG